>NC_058128.1:15167097-15471819 GCF_914725855.1 Thunnus albacares | reverse complement strand
AACAATTTTCTGCTTTTCATAGTCTTTTGTGCAATAAGCCGATTATATTTTATGTTTGTTTTGGATGTTGGTCAGACAAAGCAAGCAATTTGAAGGCTCTGGGAAAATCTGATGGGCCTTTTTTCTTTTCTTTTGTTTTTCTTTTCTTAGACCATACAATTAATCAATTAAATAAGAAAATGATTGGTAGATTAAGTGATAATTAAAATAATTGTTTTTAACAGCCCTGAAGCAGTTTCTACCAATTAGTTCAACAAAAGAGGGATTTTGCTATTTAAGTTGTTTTATATGAAGGATTGAAGTGGTGAATGTAGAAAGTATTTCACAAGAAAAAGGCCAAAAATTTCAGTGAAGTCAGGAAAAAAACAACAACTTTATGTAACAGAATCTTTTTTTCTGTGATCCACTCAGATTAATATTGGGACCCTTTGGGGGGGTCATGACTCACAAGTTAGGAACCACTAGTATAAAGAATGAACAAAACATGTTGTTTAGGTACCATTACTTAAGATTGTATTTTGACATTTTTTAAAGAATCACAATAAAATGGTACTATGCTTATGCTACTACCATACTGTATGAATCCCTTGTTCTGTTATCTCCGACACGTGTGCTGACAAAGCCATACAGCAACAATAAATACTAAAAACAGTCAGTGAACAGATTGAGAGGGCAGGTTTTTCCACTCCATCAACTGTTATTGTGCACCGAGATGAAAAAACACAATATGCTGCACTTCCCCCTTCAAAAATCCGATCACTCATCAAAATGTTTTTCTAAGCAATTACACCATTGTGTTATTATATCTACTAAAACTTAATTGGATCTAGTGGAGTATACAATTGATCTGTAAGGTTGTACTGTTCATGCTACAAGGGGCATGCACAAAAAGGTATCCATTTGACATGCACGACTAGATAAACCTTTTCACATTTGGTGCCAGCATGATGAAAATTGGTAGATTTAATCAAATGGTGCCAAGCAGCTTTAACTCCTGACCCAGTTTTCCACACAGAGGCTACTACTAAATATCATTTCTACCTCTGGAGATGAGTAACTGCCGCCCTGTCAGACTGGCACCATGTGTTTTCTGCAGGTTCACTACTGTGCTGGGGTTTGTGGTCTGGTAATGGGCCCCTGGTTGCTTTGAGTAATGTGTGTGCTCGGCGCGTGTGCGATCATGTGCCAGACGATGGGACCTTCTGGAGGTCCACTGAGGACCAGTCGCTGGCTGTGCTGTGATGGGCAGCTTGGTACCTCGCTCCGGGCCTCTTCTATTGCCATAGCACTGACAAGGAACGTGCACACACACAAACACGCACACAAATCTGATTGACAGAGCATGCTGAGTGCCAAGCTGTCACTCACACTTTGGTCTCCAGACTTGTTCTCTATCTTTGCCACACACACACACACACACACACATACACACATACAAACACAGACCACACACAAACATCCTTGGTAGTTGTCACATGTAAGAAGACATCACACCCGCAACAAAGCTGGAAGCTTAGCACTGTTGCTTGTGACAAGCCCACAAAGAAGAAAACAGTCAGCATGAGACAAGCCTTGGTTCACAACAGTTTCAAACTTTTTACCCTCATTAAGAGCTTACTTGACGCTTAGTTAACCTTTGCTGGACCTCTTTTGCTTATGCAGACTGTTATTAACTACTAAAGAGGCTCGTTAGCAATAAATCAGTGCTTGGAGACAAAGTGAGAATAATCAATTTATCTGTAGACAAACAGAAAAACACTCGAGGTCAGATATTAAAAAGTTGTTTCAACATCTCAGTTGAGAGCTGCTGAAAGGAACATTCACTTTGAAATTCAAATTCACTGTCAAGTACATGTAGTGAAGTTGAATAAATCCATCTTGTTTTGCATGTTTTTGGAAAGCAGGCCAGGTGATATCCTCTCACAGTGGAGAACAGTTGGCGTCTACCAGGTGTGTATTTAACTAACACGATAAATGCCCTCCAGCCAGTCCTGTTTTGAGTCGTTGCTAAGTCGTTTGCTAAGTCGTAAAACTACAAAATCTGCAGCTCTGGAGCAGTTAGCAGCTTCACTGAGCAGTAATGCAAAGCTCCCCAGTCTTGAGTTGACACAGAGTAGGATAAAGACCCTGGAGCTGGCCGGTAAGACGTTAGCGGTGCAGGATGAAAGCCTGAGGCTGTCACTGAGCAAGGTCAGGCTGTCTCAGGCAAAGAAAGAGAAACTAAAAAAAGCCCAAACTCTAACCGGTGCACAAACAGACAGAGGGAGTGAATAACACAGATGGAACTAACCTTTTGCGGCGATCTGGACATGGGGGCAGGGGACTGCGACCTCATGTTTTTAGCTGAGGAGCCTGCTGACAGCCAGATGAAAGAAAGTGAGAGAGAGAGAGAGGGGGGGAGAAGAAAAGAGGGCAAATTCAAATTAGTGGATTCGTTTTCTTCCATTCACCAGGATGACACAGCATGAGTCACGCAAACATACACACGTGGAGCTGAGGGGGCCAGTGGCTTTAAGCATCAATGAATCAAATAAGCGCTGATGTTCTGCAGGTTCTTTAGGCTGCCTTAAGCTGTTTCTACATCCAACAGCTGTTACTGTCCTATGCAACCAGGGCAGAAAAAGAAGGGGGAAAAAAAACAAAAAAACACTCCATCTGCTTATTACGCTGCTGGGCAGTGCAATACATCAGACAGCACTGGGGAATAAGTCAAGTCTGTTGCATCTGTAAATAAGTAAATAACTAAAACAGAGTTTGAGTTTGTTGGTGGAAAAAACTGTTGTTGAAATGTAATGGCAAGCATTTCTCTACGGGACTGAAGGAAAAAATACAAATCTGGGAATTGACTGGAATTTCAATTGGAGCTATCATATCTCATACCAGAAAATATCAGCATTTCAAGCCGGTTAGTAAAGAAGATTCTGGCATCAGTATGTATGTGGATGATATAAAGAGCAGAGAGTCAGTAGCTGAGAGCCTCAGATGGAAAACGCCGCAGTAAGAAGAAGAAGAAGGTGTCAAAAGTTGGAGTGGAAGATTAGTACCATTCTTCATTAAGAGGATTCACTGTGATTGGCCAGTTTACCTGAGTATGGTGGCCTAGGAGGTACAGGAGGGCATAGCAATTTGCCAACAGAGTCAGAGAAGGATGGCGCGCCCTCTTTGACACTGTCTAGGCTCCAGCTACTGGGTGTGGGTCTCACTTACAGTACACAGAAACATCTCAAGTCATTCAACAGGTTATGGGATAACACAAGACAACATGGAGAACACAGTGAAAACACGATGTGGAATTATGCACGTTTTAGATTAATGGTGTGGCACACAGTATACATAACATAGTGAGAATGATCAGTTCATAGTCATTTATTAAGATCACATTCTGGATTGCAGAGTCAAACTGCAGTAAAGCCTGTTTCACACCAAATGTGCAAGTGCACCTAGTTTGTGCAGTGTAGAATGAAGTGCCTTACTGTGTGTAAAGCATTATCCTCCAGTAAATGCCAAGAATCACAAAAATATTTTTTCAACCTGGTATCCCCCGTTCTGCTATTTTCTGTCACTCTCTTGATTTTTTTTTTTTACTCTAGTCCAAGTTGCATCGCAGAGTTACATCGCAGCCATCATAACTTCCCCCTCCTGTCATTGCTGAATTGTTATTGGACATGCATCGTGGAGGTCAGCTTAGCAAGCTTAACACTGGGCTGTGCTCCCCTGACCTGCTGTGTGATTCAGTTTTAGTCTTTGGACAAAAATGTATATTAGTTTTAGTCAGGGCTGCAACTATTATTTTCATTATTGATTAGTCACTTGATTATTTTCTCAATTAATAGATTACTCATTTACTCTATGCAATGTCCAAAAACATTGATCACCGTTTACCAAAGCCCAACGTGATGTCCTCAAATGATTAATCAATTATCAAAATAGTTGCAGATTAATTTTCTGTCAATTAACTAATTGATTAATCGACTAACCGTTGCAGCTCTAGTTTTAGCCACATCTTAGTTATTTCATAATTGTTATTTTTAGTCTAGTTTCATTAATTTTTATGTTATATGTGTATGTTATATATTTATGTCTTCTAAGCATGTTGGTTACATTGTGAGGCAGCTGGATTCACGAGATCATGTGAGAATCCATCTTGTCAGGCTTTAAGTTGGGCGCTTGTAGCCGAACCACTAGTGATTTGGACCAATCAGCATCCTAGAACTACTGGCAGCTACGGGCATGGTTTAGGTGTGATGACAGTGAGTAGTGATAGTCTGTGATAGACGGTGATAGACAGATGGTTCATCCAATCATCTGCCAAGTATTTTTTGAAAGTGCCTGCCCTTTTCCAATCAGTTTCTAAGGACGTTATCTCAGATGGTTCTGTGTAATAAACCATCTGGCGCGTCAGGTCAGCATGTTGGGGTTTGTCTCAGTCTTTCATGTGTGATATGTCCCAGCTGTTTTGTTGTCTTTGTTTTCAGAGGGATTGTAAATTCAGTTAATAAATCTGTTAATCTTTTCCTTCCACGAAACATTGACATCAGTGAACATTTCCAGCAGAGACACAACATTGATATGCAAGATGTTAGTACAACAGGTCTGTCAGTTCATTTTTCGCATCAATTAGTTCATATTTCCATTAAGTCGTCTTTCACATTATCATTTAGTTTTTATTCGCTGATAAAAATTTTAATTCTTTTTATCAGAGATTTGTTTTCAACGATTACTTTTTATTTAGTCTTAGTCTTGTAGTTGCTGTGGGGGAAAAAGCCGTGACTAGAGAGAGAAAATAGAATAAAAAAGGTCTTCCTCTGTGCAATGCCACGTTTGGTGTGAGAGTAGGGTAATAACTTAATCGGAATAAATATTTCATATCAACAGGATTAAACTTTAAAATATAAATAAACTTCTACATTTTCACTGACTTACTGACTTTTGTTAGTAATCTCTGATTGTCCTTGTGTTGTTTTTAGGTCACATTCAATCAAAACTTTGCTGTTAAGTGGCTACTTCAAGTCAAGTAGCTACTTCATGTGCTGAAATTTCACTAAAAAAAGAAATGTAATCACGTTCATGTCACAGAAGATTGTGGCAGCCTGATACAAAAATGGGGACAAAAGGCTGTTTTTTCTTTCTTATGTGGCAAACTAGAGTCTAGTGAGCATCATTTCTTAACAACACTCTATATTTGGTATCTGGAGTCCTTATTAACACTTCAAGACAGAAGATGTGACAAACTACACTTCCATACAATCACAGGTTTCGTGTAAATTCTTGCACCTTTCGTCATATGCATAAAAGCGACAAGTTACCATACTGTTGCAGTTCATCTATCTCTCACTGCATTATTTACAGATCACACATGGAAAGGTGTGCTTATTTGTGAGTCACAAGGAAGTTATCACATCCACACTCCTCTAATTATTTCACAAACTGTTCTGAACGCTGCTCTATTTTTTTTTTTTTGTAGCAATGAGCAGCACAGATGAAAGGAAATACATTTCACATGTTCACTGTATACTCAGAGTTTTGTTACAGTTCAGAGAAAAGCAATCAAATGTTCAGGTTTTCTTTTAAATTACACATGAGGGGGGTCAACTTTCAGTCACAATTCACAGGCATATTTTTGTGAGAAAACGCAAGAAATATGCATCTTCCCTTGATTATGCTGAGCAAAATGACAACATGGGGGCTTCACTAAGAGATGCATTCATACATATGAATGTCACACACGTCCATCAGTGATGCAGGAGCTGTACCTGTCGTTTTATTACTCTTCTGGGATGATGAAAAACTGTAAACTAGGCGGTGTGGCTGGTTAGGAGTCGGAGGAAAATGGGAGCCCAGCATGTGTGTGTGTGAAGGCATTTATGTGTGTGTGCGCATTCTGAGGAGGTAATGCTCCCTGAAGCAGCTGCGTGAAGACAGATGCCTCCATTCACGCTGTGGTCAAACTGTCACACACACTGCATGTCTGGACAGATGACTGCCACCCTGGATGCTTGTGTAAGCATCAATGAGTAATAAAGAAGCTGCCTGTTACTGCTCCAGAGAGAACTCTTGAATAATGGGAGAGGAATGCCCTTTTAAGCAACAATAACAGACACATGAAACAATAAAAATATTTTAAATTTTACACTTTAGAGAAGGTTTAATAAAGTGTGCCTTCCCATGTTGGCATTATTATTCTACTGGAGGGGATTCCCTGAAAAGTGAGTGTTTATTTCAAGGCTTTTTTTAGTGAGTGTTGAGAGTGTATGACAGAATATGCTTAATACAGTATTTTACCTTTGTCTGGTGCTGAGAGGTTGGGGTCACTCCGTGGTAAAGTGGTATCGCCTATCTGATGAGGAGGAGCTCTCTGGACAAGGAACAAATAGTTCAAGTTTACTGTCAAAACCTACAGCATGGCACAGTGTATCTGAGATAACAATATGTGTCGCGTGCGGGAGTGTGTGTGGGGTTGAGCGGTATATAACAAGGAACAGCAGACAGGCAGAGCCAAACAGAAAGAGTGTTTACTGTGTAAAAGCTTTTATGTCTCCATGTTTGTAGAAGTGGAGGACGTCGTACCCTTTTGCTCTAATTACAGTAAAGTGATCGATGCTTCTGATAATCAATATTCCATTACCAGCTAATACCTAATAGCCGCTGCTGTCAGGTTGGAAAAAAAAATGTGTGGCCTCCCAACATCTGTTCACCTGCAGACTTAAAACGACTCTTTTGATTCAAACACAACATCACAGCACAAACAGGGTAAAGAAAAACAGGTGAGCGGTGCCGGCAGCAGCATCAGCACCGGCCGTTAAGAGATGAATGGCCATGAGAAGCCAACACTTTTCTGTTACAGTGGCTTTGTCACCAAGGATGGAGTGTGTGATTGCATTATGTGCTGCCCTTCAGCTGGAGCAGGAACTATGTTGTTCTTGGTGGCTCTTGTTATTCTGGCAACATTACAGTTAGCTTGTTGTACTGGAATGTTTTTTTCATAGTGAAAATGAGGCAATGCTAGACTGTCTGTCTGAAGGCCAACTTTAATAAAACATCTACCATTCTTGAAAAACTGCTATTCTAAACTACAGGAAAAAATGCCTTGTGGCATGTGACCTCGTGCTGGAGGCAAATTTTTCCCCCCCTAAGTCAAAAGTCTTCCATTGAGATATATTGCACAATACAAAGGTGACCTTGTTTTCTGCCCCAGTACGCACCTTATGGGCGGCTGCACTGTTGGGCAAATATGCCTGCAAAGAGCAGCGTTTCAAAAATATAGACCCACTTTTCAATTTGTCTTTACATCACGGCCACCTTTTATTTTTTTCTTTTAACGATATCCTGAATGCTATTTAACATGGAAACACAGAACTTTCCTGTTTATTATGATCCTATAGATTTATTTTGTGGCCACAGTTCAAATTTTTACTTGGAAGGTTTTTGAGTTTTGTCTGTCAGTTTAGCATTATGGTTGGCTTTCAATACTACAATATCAATGAGTCTCAGCTGCCTTTGTTATGGAGAAGAGGAGCTATAACAAATTATAGTACCTTAGTTGCTGAATTCATCCAAAATTGACCCAGAATCCAAAAGTTAATTGTTTTAAACTTCAGGTTCGGCATCTTTAGCTTTTACCTGTTGTTTGCAGTTTTAAACGAAAGACGAAGAAATGACATAGCTTACCACAGAAACACTGCAGTTGACTGGATAGACGTACTGCAAGCTGGGTGGTGCCTGGTTTGGGCAGTAACAGAATCTTGATTCATATTTGATCAGAACTGCCTAGTTTGATAGTTTGATCTGAGTTTCGTGAGCCAGGTGAGCTGCGCTGGACAGACTAATTTACATAAGGTTGAGGTTGAGTCATTTTTATGCAAATACAGATACAGTAGAGGATCCTTCAACTCGCTATGCCATATCCATCATGCACCACACAGTTCTTATTATAATTAATAGAATCCTTCGACTTCCACAGACAGTCTGCGTGCCACATTACCTACTGAACTTTGCCTCTAAGACAGGACGGATGTTAGGAGGAATTCAAATTTGCTCGTTTACAGATGAGTATTTGGTTGTTGACAGTATCAAATGCCTCCTTTAAGTCTAAAAATACGGCCCTAACAACACCTCCTTTGTGCATTTTTAGTTTGACATTCTCCAAGGAGAGGCAATTTGCTGTCTCAGTGGAATGGCTGGCTCAAAAACCAAATTGCAATGTGTAAGGGCTACTGTTGAGATGAGTGGTCAGCTGTTCAGCAACACATTTCCCTGCGATTTTGTAAATGACGGGTAAAATGCTAATAGGTCTGTAATTGCTCACATCAGTCGGGTCTCCTGATTTATGAACTGGCACAACGATGGCTGACTTCCAGTCCTTGGGAAACTTCCCTTTTTTAATAGAGGCATCAATTATCTTCATTATTGGTTCAGTGAATGAATTTGTACAGGTTATACCGCCCACCCTTAAGTGTGTGCATAGATGGTATGTGTGTGTGTGTGTGTGTGTGTTAACCTGTGCAGGGTCCAGGGGGTTGGGGAAGATGGCGCTGACCGGTCTCTCTCGTGGAGACAGGCAGGCGTTTTCTCTGGAATGCTTGTGTTTCTCTGCCATCTGGGGTGAACCTGGAATGGATGGTATGAGATGTTAGAGCAGTAACACACACAGACTGTGCATGTGCCGACACATGAGGGACCAAGCAGCAGCAAGGTGTTAGAGTATTACCCACAAATACTGGCGATCAGGAAAGGCCGATCTCTCTTTCTCTCTCTCTCTCCTTCCAAGCCTCTACCATTTTTTCAGCCTCACTACCTCCACAACATGATAAATGGCCTGCCCCAACCCCTTCCCCCCTCCCCCCCCCCCCACACACTCATACACCTCTACCTCCTTCAACCCCACTCCCTCCCTCCCCTCTCTCTGTTAAGACTGGACAATCACGAGAGCGGCACGTGCTGAACCTCGACACAGAAACATATGTAACACACGTACGCAAATACTGAAACCCTCACACCCCATATGTGACATTAGCTTACTATATGGATCTCGATCCATTAGCGAATGTGATAGCACTTGGAAGGCTATCATATGAGGATGAGATACCCATCGCTGGCTCTCATTCAGATAAGACCACACGAGCAATAATTCTCTGCAGGCTTTATGGGTAGACAGAGGCCACTTTTATAAGGGCACCGCCCGCTGCCAGCAGCTTGCCAAAGGGGAGTGTATACGCTTCCATAAACGTCTTCATATATTCTTACTTTTTATGATGTGGGTCAGGCAGAAAGGCGTTTGTACATTTCAGCAAAGTGAGATAAGAGGGCAGCGAGAGAAAAGCATTAGATATTCACACTTCACTGTAGTGGAGGCTTGGATAGCAGAGGCCAGGGCTGGACTTGGAGATTGTATTGAAGTCCAAGAGGGATACTCCACAGAGCTGTAATCATTTCTTACTTGTTCTTGCTCCGTCTTGCATTTTCACCGGCTCCATGTTTCTTTTAGCAGCATTTGTCTCCACGTCTTGGCCCATTTCATTTTTCATCTCAGCTAATTGTGTATTCTCTCTATTTTCAATTCTCTATTCAGTCTCTGACTTTCCTTTCAACCCTCCCTCCTCATTGTTCTTACTTTATTTTTTTATTTTTTTTGCTCCCTCTCCTTCATGTATCCCTAGCTGTCTAGTCTAACCTCGCTCACCTCAGCGAACAGGACGCTGCGCTGTCTTGAAAGAACATCGTGTCACTGAAAGGTCAAAGGTTTAGTCCCCATGTTCAGTGTGTCTTGCTGAACCCCTGTCTGCTTCCTACGTGTGAGTCCCTCTGGATTGAAATATCAGCTAAAAGCCAACAACAGTATATTGAATTCTAAAATCCTGTAGTCTCACCTCTGGCACTGGAAGGGGCTGAGCTGGTGACGTTGGGGGAGGCAGAATGGTTGGAGCTGAGGCTCGAGGTAGACGGACTGGGCTATAGGTGGGATGACAATGATAACAATAATTACATCATTATTATGAAGCTTATGAGCTTATTTTATATATTCATATTCATCCAAAACTAGAAAAATGACTGTAATGTTATATGAAACAGAGCAGCTGTAAAGCAGAACGTTGCTTAAAACTTAACAAGTTAATGACAAGTTAAAGATAACTGAAGAAAAAACAGCAAAATACAAGTTACCTATTAAAGGAATAGTTAGACATTTTGCAAAATTCACTTGTTTGCTTTCATTCCGAGAGTCAGATGAGGAGATCGATACCACTCTCATGTCCATACAGTAAATCTGATGCCAGCAGCCAATTAAGTTAGCTTAGCTTAGCATAAAGACTTAAAACAGGGGGAAATGGCTAGCCTGGCTCTGTCAAAAGGTAACAAAATCTGTCGACTAAGTCACTTATTAACTAACTAACTAACATATTATGTCTTGTTTGTTTAATCTGTAAAAAGATCAAAGTGTATAATCCATACGCTGTGTTTTACAGGGGTCCTGACCTGGACTATTTCTTGGCCAGGTGCCGTGACTTCCTGGAATCATCACCTGTTGCCTGGCAACCTTGCAATGACGACAAGGCTAAGCTAACTGGCTGATGGCTGGAGCTTCATATCTATAATACAGATATGACAGTGGTATCCATTTTCTCATCTTATCCTTGGAATAAGCATATTTCCCAAAATTATCTGTAATTATTATTATAACATTATAATTATTATTATTGTAAATTACTGTATAATTCTGCTAATAGCTCTTAAATTAATCTTAAAGCTCTGTTTATGCTGATATTAGCTTTGCCATTAGTTTATTAAGGTAGTGCACTAGTTAACTAAGCTAAATTAAAAATAGGTTGTCTCCAGGAAGATGGGGGTTAAAGTGCACTTTGTAAATTGAAATGTACCATAATAATACTCATCTTTAGGATCACCTTGCAGTGAATTGTGCTTGATCTATGGAATAAAAGCTATGATGTTCAAAAATAATATCATAACAGGTTCAGTCACATCCCTGACAACAGCTTTTTTTTTCTCTCATGATTTTCTCTGCTGCCTGTTATTTCCAGGCCTGCCAGGTGCAGCAGACAGCTTGCCAGGAGTTGTCGGCAGCTGAATTGGCCAAATCTAGTTTAGATTACTGCCCAACTCCAGCGAGCTCCCTGGACAGACCACACAAAGCAGTGTGTCCTTATTTGATATAATCATGACAATTTGCTTGGCCGGACAAAGCCCTGAACAAGCAGGGAGGAAGATACAAAGAGAAAGGGCGGAAAGGAGAGAGAAATGAGAGTGAGAGGCATTAAAAAGGTATTCTGTAGGGAGCAGGAGGGTAAATGTTGGGATATGGACTCAATCTACGACTTTAAGAGCCTTTGTGTGGTGCGAGTGTGTTGATTGGCAAGTGTTTGCATGTGTTTGTGAATAACAGAGAGAGAGAGAGAGAGGGGGGTGAGAGACTACCTGCATGTTGAAGACTTCATCTGAGCTCTCCGATTGCCCTGTGATGTTGCTGACTTCATTGGAGGCCTGAGATGACAGAGAGGACGAGGAGTAGCGGTTCACCGCAGGGTAGCTGAGGAGACTGAGGGTGAGAGCAAGACATAAAGAGACGGTTATGATCTCTTTCAGGAAAGGGAGAGAGGTTATGGTATTATGTTTCATCATTCTCAAGAGGTTCGACTCACCGAAAATTCAGTGAGAGCCGCACAAAGACAGACGAAAAGGGAGGCAGGGAGGGGAGAAAGACAAACAGAGAGACAAATGGGCAGAAAATGTCAGATTAGAAGATGATAATCGATGCAGGAATCACAGCATTTCATCAAGCATATTTCTGCCAAAAAGCAAAAGGGTAAAAGAAAGGTTAGAGAACAAACACAAAAGGAAGGTTAAAACAGAAATCTTTACCAAGAAGATGTAACCTGGTTTTGTGTTGTCAAACAGAGCACAAAAAAAAGAAATCAAGACTCAATAAGCAAAATGTGAAATGTCACTGGGAGATTGCCGCGATGTGTGCGTCTGAATTTTTCTGTGTGGCTGTGCCCCTCTGGGATCAGACTGTGGAGGCGGAATGTCGCAGGTAGACAGAGTGGCAGGGTCACTGAACACATCAAAAAAGACACGCACACGCAGGAACACACATATGCGCACAGTCTGCCTGCTGGCCTAGCAGCAGCCACGCAGACATATCCCTGTGGGTGCCAGCCAAGCCGCCCCCACCTATTGTATGCCCAGATGGAGCCACACCGGTAAAGAACAGAAGAAGAAAAGAAGAGAGCAAAGGAACAGAGTCTGGTGTTTGAGGTGAGGTGCGGACTCAAGAAAGTAAAATAATAAAAGGAAGTAAGATCAAGACTGAGGTCTGCAGTGAAGGGCAGCACAGGAAGGTTAGACAATATGAAGGAATTTAAAAAAATATCCTGTGACTGAAGTGAACATTCCTTTTTTTGATGTTTTTGATCCCTACTATAATATAAAGAAATAGTAAGTGACATTGTGTTCTTTCAATAAAAAAAATAAACTAAAGAGAGACACAATTGAATCAGACAAAAGACAGATCTTTTCTTAACTAAACAGAAAAACAAAACATGACAAAAAAAAGGTTGTCACCTTCGCCTGGCAACCCCTCTGCCACCGTCTGGGCTAATGATGTTGGGCACAGAGTTTCTGCACGTACGTGGGCTCCCGTTGGTGAAGTGCACTGGGCTTGCGCGCACATAAGCCGGAAACTCCTGCAGTTTCAAATTGAAGAAGAAGAAGTGCACATAATTAAATGCTTCTTCATGCCAGCATGAGGTCTGTAAATAAAATACACACAAATGCAGATGAAGGAAGTGTGTTTAATGAGCTGAAGCTTTCTCCTCGGAGGACTGAAGGGGTCATTCACTCGGAAGTCTGAACACAGCGGTCGGTTTCAGTCGGCACATACAGCGTGTGTTTCTCTTTAAGACTTCAGTTAATGATTTGAGGAGAATGATGTTACGCAAGTGGGATTGTTTTAATCTTCCTAATACGTGATTTATGGTCATTAACTGAAATAACTTCTGTTGAACTTGAATTTTGAATCCCTCATTAAATCTGAAATGTGCAAATTTTGAAACGCACCCTTTAAAATGCAGCATCATGAGATGTCAACGATCACAAACATGGCCTCTTGCCTACCTGTATGCCGAGACTGGATTTCATCAAATGAAACTGGTCCACTAACTTCTTGTGGAGAGGTCTCATATCCTGAGGAACAAATTTCTCGTGCACGGCGAGGCCATACTCCAGAATATGTGCCTGCAAGACGAAAGCTGTTTTATGTCTTGGACAACATCTGAAGGTAAATAAATTCCAAATGAAACAACTCTTTCTTGTTAAACACTAAATATTTGCTGATTTGTTGCGAAGTTGCACAGTTGGAATAGTTGAGATTGTTTCCAAGGTCAAGAATGACCTATCAAGCTCAAATACTACAAAAGTTGGCCTATCTCTGCTCATCACCTTTTGAGATCATTTTACAGTATTTCAGATTCATCGCTAATGTATACATTTTGTTTTTATCTCCTATTACAAACCTGTTCAAACATGAGCTCTCTCAGTCGCCCGATCTTCTCCCCATCCTCGGGATGATTCATAATGTAGTCCTTCACAAAAAAGGCCTGTGCGGAGACAAAATGCACAACATCTGTTATGCACACACCAGGAGCTGAAGCAGTAGGCTTTCTGCACTGCAGTGTTACCTGAATCCCCGCTGGGCTGACACAGTGAATTAGTGTCCACACTTTTTTCTTTTTGAATCCTTAAAAAAACATTCACGAACAAACTGACAAAAAAAAAAAAGCAAACAGAATAAACTAACATCTGACTCAAATGGGGAGTAATACTCCTTACTGCGTTCCTGTGTTGTGATATTAATATCAAGTTCAGGGACCAGAATAAAACGGCTAAAAATAGAGAAAGAAAAAAACGGTGCCAAATGGATATTAGTAATCTCACAGGACTGATTTTACTTTGATTTAGGAGCCAATTTGGTTGGACTTTGTAAGCCTTTTTATGTCACTTTTATTCATGTCACTGCTTCCTGTTAAAGATCATGTCTCTTCAGAAACGTCATGCTTCTTGATTATGGCTTACAGCCTTTGCTTTCTATTCTCTTCTCAGACATTTCCTTCAAAAAGGCGACTCAAAGGAGAAGCAGATAAGATGAAAAATTTCCTGGTCCGCTTTGAATGATAATAACTTTTTTTTTTTCCCGCATCCACACATTTAACGCCAGGTCCTTGCTGTTTACAATGCCATCAACACTTGTGATGTGTCTACAGATTATGGTAAATCCTTTTCAATCTGCATCGGAGTACACAAAGAGGAGATGACAAACCGATGAAAGACCTTGCAAAAAATCTGTTTTGAAATCTGCCACAGAGGGAAAAACACACACACAAAAAAAAAAATGGACTGAAAGGTAAAGGGGGAGTTCACAAAAAGATCAGCAGGGCTCTTCTATCAAGGACACAGCTGTCTATCTCCAAAGAGACAGAGCCAGACGACAGTTAAAAGACGGGAAAAGATGCTCACTGTCGCTTCACACACGTAGATCCCCCATCAATGAATGCATGAGACTATGGCTTGCAGACTGTGAATCCTCAATAAAAAAAAGTAATATTATTATTCCAGACAAACATCCTCAGATGACAATCCTTATCAAGATCATATATATTAGTATGCACTGAACATGATGTCATGCCCCTCTCTTATAGCGATGCTATGCGGCACAGATGGACACGAAATCAGAGATATCTCATCACATAAACGTTATTACACTCTATATAGTTGATGTACTATAAAGTACATATGCAACAGTGCCAAGGTAGTAATTCTAAAGGGAGAAGTGCTGCGTTTCGGCAGGAAATCCTGTCCGAGGACCTCCAGAAACGGCAGCGAAAATAATCAATAAACTTCTACAAATGATGGAAATCTCTCGTCGGGCAGCAGGGAGTGAGACCCCGCCATGGAGTGGCTCAGTTAATCATTAGAAAAGTCCAATTAGAGATGGAAACGCTGAGGGGAGAGGAAATAAATCAGACAACATTCCCCCTAAAGGGTTCCAACTCAAACTAAAGCAATAAATCTGAATATTAATAATGACAATTTCCCCTTCATTTGTAGCCGAGCAAACCTCAGCAGCTGTCAATCGGCATTAAGCGGGGAAATTAATAGGTTTGCGTCGCACTCCATGGGGTCCTGCATGTGATATTCAGGACAGAAAAATGAGCTTTTGAGTGTTTGCTGTGTCCGTCTCATGCGAAGTCATTGAAATATGTTTCCGTTTCTATTGTGTATGATATGAAAATACAAATTACAAACGGTTGAAAGAAGTCATTTTTTACCCAGAAGAATCCCATTTACACATTCAAATATACATTTAAAAAAATGGCATGAACCTACCAACAGTGGATAAAAGCAAAAGGGCTGCTCTATAAGTACATTAGAAGCTGAAAGTCATACCTTATGCTATCATTTTTCTAACAAAATAATGGCAGAAAGGGAGGAAAGCACTTCAGCGACCCTTGCCTTTGCGGCTCTATCAAGTATCCTACAAACCTTAATAGGCTACTTCTACACAGAGGCATGCTCTTCTGCACAAAACCAATATACGCTCACTCACATACAGTATATGCCCACACCCACACACACACACAGGCATGCATGCACAAACATGCACCCCCACATACACGCTCTCAGTGGAAAAGGGTGGTTGCTATGCGACACAGAGCAAGTCGCTTAGTCCACTCAGTTTGGTGAGGGTAAAAACCGTTTTCTTGAGTAGATTTTTAGTCCTTTTCCGCAATTGTGCTCTTCCTGCTTAGGAAATTGTACTGTAGCGCAAGAAAATGATGCTCTCCTGCAACTGGAGCTTTAGGAGATGAAGTAGATTTAAAAGCTTGTCGGCGTATTTCAGCTTTTCTCTATCAACATGTGTGTCTGTCTTTAACAGCTGCATAAACACGCCCATCTCACTCATCCAGCCATTATTAGCCATCCATCTCTCTCTCCTCCTTCCTCCCACTCCTCTATCTGCCATTTTTTGACCTGACCCCTCTCTCTCCCCACATCTATCCTTCAAACCATCCATCCATCAACTCAGCTCCCCCATCCATCCACCCATTCGTGTGTCACCCATCCATCTAATTTTTCCCGCTTCCACCTTCTCCTGCTCTCCAGTCATCTATCCGTTCGACCAAACCTTCACCCAGCCATTCATGCATCCATCCATCTCTCCATCCATCTGGTCATCCGCTCCTCCCTCCACAAAATGGTCTCTCTGTCCATACATCTCTCCGCTTACATCCACCTTCATGCATCATTATGCAATCCATATGTCATTGCCTTCTTCTTGCTCGCTCTCTAAAATCCTCCAACCTTATCTTTCATATATTCGTCCATACCTCTTGGTAGCGGGCCAGCCCCCCATTGACAGCGGCGTCGATGACCCCGTTGAGGCACATGGTGAGGGGGTTGATGTTCTGCATCTGCCGGTTTTGACACTGGGTGATCAATGTCCGTAATTGCAAGTTCTTGTTCTCGATCACCTCGATGGCATTCTCCAGCGGGCTAACTTCCACCTGCGAAGGGGGAGGTTGTATTAACCAGTGTTAGATTATCGACTGTGAAAGACTTTTACTTAATTAACCCTTTCTGAAGATGTGTGAATTCACCTTTAAAAAAAACTACGTTCTCAATAAATTTGTACACAAAACCATTTTTTTCCCCAAATGGCAGAGCTTTTATGACAGAGTACAATTCTTTAAACCTGTATTAACACATTTTATTAGCCACTCGGGGGGAGCGGAAACAAGCTGTAAACACAGTAGTGACATATTATCACTTTTTCAGTTAATAAGGCAAACTTGCTAGCAAAAAATAGCTTATTTACACATCCAGCAGATGCGGAGCAACATTAGCATTTGTTTGATGAATGTCAGTCCAATATTAACTCCCCTTTTAGCTCAGTTTTGGTCTCCACCAACTGCTAAGGGAAGCATCAGGCTCTTTAGTGGCTAAATACTGCATAATGTTCACCAGATAACTTTGACTGTCTTAAATTTGATGCTAGGCAGGTAGTGTACAGTTGATTTATTTTCAAAGAAAACAGCTGCATGCTGCATCTGGAAACAAGAGACGTAAGATTGAATCAAAATAGTAGTGTTTTGGGGGGCATAAAACCAATGCTAAAACAGTCTGTAGAGCTGAGAATTGGGTTTTAATTCTCTGGCTTTATCAGTATGAGCAACACTTTTCACATACACATGGTCATTTGATTCATTGATAATATGAAAAAATTAACTATAGCAGCTTTAAGTATACCATAGTATATACGGTCACTTTTGGAAATGTAAGCATTAAAAATGTTCTTTCCTTCATCCTGCAGTTCTTTTCTCTCTTTTTCTTCCTCTGTCTCACACAAAGCTTAATCCGCTTGCTAATAAGAGCTTTTGCCAGTTCCATATTTCATATGCTATTGCACTGCATAACCATCATAGAATAACACTGGATTCACAATCCACAATTTCACACCGCGCTCAGCAGCTATGCACTAAAGAATATGTGCTGAGTCCCACTGAGACAGACACTGTCTTATGTTTTGCATACGCTGGACAAAACATTCAAAATCAAAGCATTTAAAATCCTTCCACTCCTTAGAGATCTGAAAGAGAAGATCCAAGACGGAAAGCTTTTGAGGGGATTTATGTGCAACACAGTGCGGGAATGGACTCGATTCGAATGTGATAATGAGTCCAGGCTAAAACATGAGAAGAAGTATTGGAAAAAATTCCCAATATAAAAATCAATTCCAGCAAGATTGACATTTTTGTAATCAAAGCTAAGCAATTTGATTTTTAGGGTTAGGGACATCCAATCTATCCAATGGAGGGAATGAAATGTATCCAATAGCCCCAAACTCACGACCTAGGTCATTATTGATGGTCAATGCAATGACTTGGATCAATACTTGGATATTGGCTGGCAGTGCTCTAAATTGCAACCTGAAAAATAAAAGTGCATTACAGTGTCCCCTGTGTGAAATGACTGTGTTTTGTAGTTATGTCTTCATGGTTATTTCATCAGAGGTGGTCACACTCACCAGTTCTCTCTTCTCCACTTCAAACCAGCGTGAGATGCCTGGAAGACTCTGGACCAGAGTCAGAGTTGTCCTCTCCACCCACAGGCTCTGCATTAACACATAATATACACCTGAGTATTAGCTGATTGCTAAACATGGTTAAAAAAAATCGCTAGCTCCATATGCCTGATGCCCACATGTACTCTATCTCTGGCCGACCCTACACAATTTAATTACCGACATATAGTTTGAGAAAAACATGTTGAGCACACCTACTGCCAAACACCCACTTTTAGGTGTAGGTCAGATGTCATGTCTTATATCTAATATCATCATTCATGTTGCACCACTTATCCTGTCAGCCAGCACGCTTGTCAATATGCCAACATCCCACAAGGTCATTCTGACAGCACGTAAACTATGGAAACTCTAGCATTCACTGCAGGCTATTAACATAATATATTCACACGAGACTTGAGCACCTAAGGAAACACTTCCACAACAGTATGTTTGTTGTAAACACGTCGATAAAAAAGAGCAATATTGTATTTTCTGTGTACGAGATTTCTAATGCCAACTTATAATGTTGACTTCTTGATAGTGCAGAAACTATTATCAACAGTCATTTATCAAGTAAAATGTAAAGCATTCAATGGTTCCAGCTTCCTTAAATTTGAGGATTTACTGCTTTCTCTGTTTTATATCACTGTAAATTGAATATCTGGGGGATTTAGACTGTCGTATGGACAAATGAAGCAATTTTAAGATTACCTTGAGCTCTGGGAAATTGTGATGGTCATTATTTTGTATTTTCATACAAATTATTTTCATCATTTTTTATACATTAATAGATCCATCAATTCATCTGAAAAATAGTTCAGGTAAGGTCCAGTTAATAGTTTTTTCCAGAGCTTGTTTTGGTCAAATTACTGTTTCCAAGATCCAGAAATAACTGTCATGCTTAGTATACAGAAATACATAAAAAATAATTGATAACATGATGGTCATTTTTCTCTATTTTCGGACATTTTAAACATTAATTAATCCATCAATTCATCTAAAATATGTTATGTTTTGGTTCAGTTACTAGTTTTTTCCAAAGCCTCCAGGATCCAGAAATAACAGTCACTCTCAATATAAAAAAATACAACATATTAATTAGTTGCAGCTTGACTTCTGGATCTCATTCAAAATTAAATCAACCATCTTTACTACAGCCTCTACTCATCTTGAGTCCACATAGTTTAGTTTTAATTTAAAGGACATTAACTTTGTCCAAAATGTTAAACATCATTGTATTATTAGTATTAGGGGTGCGCAAAAAATCGATTGACATAAGAATTGCGATTCTATCTCTGCCGATTCAGAATCGATTCAGAAATTCCAAGAATAGATTCACATGTTTCAGTCTTGCCACGATGCTGTTTTCCGTTTTTCCCTGACATGAGTTAGCTCACTAAATCCCATAGATGGCGCAATGACGCCGCGCCGGTTTTTTGAAGTGTGTGCCATGGAGTCAGGGACCGCGAGCAATGTAGCCATGGATGTATAATGCATCCATGAATGCAGCTGACAGAAAAACAAATACAACCTGGTCCATTGGCTATGAAGGCGATCATTTGGACATATTTTGGATTTTCTTATCTCGAAAGGAAGAAGGAGCTTGAAAAGACTAATTCCATTATCAGGTGCTGCAACGCAACTCCGCAGATTTGTGCCATTGTGGGCTTATTCATTTGTAACCGCTGTGAAACAGTCAGAAAATGTTTAGTTTTATTGATCTGATTCACCAGCTTCCTCACTAACGTTACCGGCGCCCCCTCTCTTCATTCACTCTCTAGCTCGCTCGACCACTGCTTCTCTCTCTCTCTCTTTTTTAAAATGAGTCGGGAAACCGTCAGCAAAGCCTAACTTTACTTTTAACGTTATCAAACGAAGAGAAATGTCTTCCTCTCTTCCTAGTAATGTTTTTGTCATATGGCAGGGTTGTACAGCGTTACAGGTTGCCTTTCTCCAAAAGTTGATTCTGGTTCAACTTTCTCGCTGTGGCCCCTGCAGCCCTCCTCCCCCACAGCCTGAACGCACAACGCATATCAGGTCTGCTGCCAGCTGGTTATCTGAGGACGGGAATGAGAAATTAATTTTCTCTCAATGAAAAACGTAGTCTCCTTGAAGCTTATGACAAACTGCCAAAAGCGAGCCAACAAGATGCAGCAGCGAAACAAGCGTTTAAACAGCTGTTCTGTATTTTGAAACAGTCAATAAAATTCAGTAAATAGCGAAGCTGCCTGTTTCATGACTTTATATTCATGTAGTAAATTTACAAATATCAATTAGATGGTAATCTGCATGAGAAATTAAGAAAAATAAACAAAATTGGTTATAATTATCACCCGCTTATAGTGATCAATTTTCTCGTTTGCACTTTACAACTAGATGTAGCAGGCAGCTGTTGTTTATTTGATTTAGTTATTTGAAGTATGAATTTAAGTTATTATTTGAAGTTTTGCACTTAGCAGTTTATCTTTGCAATCATTTTTATCTTTGTATAACGTATTCATTTGACCCTTTGTCTCAGGGCTGCTTTGGTTTCCTATTGACTAAGTGGACTAAAGGAACATAAATCTTACTCAGGTTGACATTGAGTAGCAAATGTTTGACATTTGATTCAGTGTGATCTTTTTTATTTGAGACCTATAAAAGTGTCTACTGCAGTCAAATGGAAAGAGTGACTCAAAACATCAATCTACAATCAAATCTATGAATGTATTGAATTGTGAACTGATTTGAATCATAAATTGTTTTGAATCGCATATTGATTGTGAATCGAATCGTGACCCCAAGAATCAGAATCGAATCGTGAGATTTCTTGAATCGTGCACCCCTAATAATTATTTTTCTTAACACCAGAAGGACCTCTGTCTTCTGCTGGACACACTCCACAGGCAGTAGACACAGTAGAGCTTAATTTATTGTAAGCTTAGTTTAGAGTCCAGCATTTTGCTCAAGGACCCTCCAGCAGAGCTGATGAGTGCTGACACAGCCTATTGATCCAGTGTCCTCAGGTTGAAGAAGGGTCTTCCGACTCACTACACAACCCAGCTGCCTTTTATTGATTTTATGCTTTTTAAGGCCAAGAAACCCACCTGAACACCACTTGAAAAAAAACAACAAAAAAAACAGTTTAAGAGCAGGAAGTTGAAAGGAAAACCTGACAAAAATAAAAGCCTTGACCTTTCTACAAATTGTTTTTTTTTTTGCAGATAGAAATTCTTTGTTGAATTTTAGAAGCTTGTGCAGCCTTTTCACCTTTTTTTTTTTTTTATTGTGACTGATCGCACCATATCCTGGCTGCTTCACACTTTTGTCACTATGCAAACATTTATCATACATATTATTCCCACCCGAGGGGCAGAGATATCTAGCCTGATGGAAATGTGATATCATGATTAAATTTGGCCAAATAGCCTTAATGGAACCGAGATGAAATGACTGCGTAGAGTGTGTGTGTTAGTGCTGAATATTTATGAGCCTAATATCAGGGTGTGTGTGGTGTGTGTCTGTGTGTACGTGTTTAGATTGCGTTCAGCTGCATTTGTGCGACTGAATTGACAGTAAAGAGTTCATTTTTGCTAAGCTGTACACAGCTCTGACTCCAAGTTTCTGAGTATAATTAGTGATACGGGTGTCACAATGAATAATACATGTACTACACACACACTAACACCTGAGCGCAGGTTCAAACCATCACTACTACACAAGCTCACAATTGATGAAAAAAGGTAGAGAGGGAAGAAAATGAAGCTATTTCACATCAGTCTGCGGCGCTGAAATGCTAATGATCATAAATGTGTAATTCGAGCTTCTGCGATATTCTAGAGAACTTGATCTTCCTGCCTGTTTATTTCATAGCAAATGGCATTTTGCAGCAACACACGTCTCTCTTTGCATGTGTGTCTATGTAGTGCACACTGTATGCATGTATGTATGCATCTACACACTGTGCTGCATGTATATTCATCATCATCTCTTTTTCTGCTACTCGTAAATTTCTCTTTTTTTTTTTTCCAATACCTTGAACTCATTCTCTTTGTCTTTGGTGCCCTTGTGGAAGGGCCGGTCATATCTGAACTTCCAGATGTGATTGAACTTGTAGAAGCTTTTGATGTTGTCAGGCACTCCGTCTCTCTGTAGCACATCCTGACTCTCTGGGATGGGGGTTACAGCGTAGATCTGCAGGTCTGGAGGCACCGGAAGTTAAGGGAAAGAGCAAGAGAGCGACAGAGGGAAAGCGCTGCAGCACTAAAATGGAGAAGAATTCTTCAGTGACCCGAAAGAACATGGGCATTCACACACGGGGGACGAGGATACACACAGGATGGTGAGGTGTGTGGCTGTGTGTGCACTTTGACAACCACACACATACACAAACACTACATAAAATATTTTATTTTTTCATGTGGAAACAATACCTTGCTAAGGATATACTAATAGGCACCAGAACAATACCTGGATCCAAACCAGAATACTACACACCAAGACAACAAATGGTGCAAAAAGCTGCAATTTCTCTGTTTCTAAAGCTACTTTGATTGCTACTTTGTAGTCCAACCACAAAGAGAGAACAAAGGTACTAAATAGAGAAATAAAAAGCAAAGGGGGAAAAAAGTTGGAAAGCTTTTTGTCATATACAAAAGAAAAAAAGAAAAAAAAAACAGACAGCATACAAAGATTTGTCACTTTGAGCAGTGGAGAGTGGAGGGGGAAAGAGTCATTAGTGATTCAATGAGAAACCCCTGCACCACAATGAGCAGCGTCACCAGAGAAATATGACTTGAGACAGCTAACATACAAACATTCATACACATGAGTGTTTGCGACAAGGATATACAGATGGGTGAGCAAGAGAGACTCTATTGATTAGAGTTATGTGAGAATTATACAGCGGTGTGCTAATTTATTCAGATGTTAGCTGTCTTTTCTAGTATGGAAAGTGCATTACATACAAAAACACTATGAAAAGGACAAAAAGGGACATACAGAAAAAACTTAAAACATGTCTCTCCTCCATCTGGTTATGTTTTAGTGCTGCTCTCTTCAATCTTTGTGTCATTATGTCAAAGTGTCTGCCTTTTTCCTCTCCCTCTCCCTCTATATAGGCCAACATTTGTCCCATACACTCGTGTGAATAATTAAAATGCCTCCCCTATAGTGCAGCTGAATTTGAACACAGTGCATGGAAAAGAACAGTATAGCTCAAGGTGTGATGATTCTTTCCCTAATAATGGGTTAAGAGATTAGAAAGGTTATTTAAACCACTGTAATAGTGAGTAAACCTATTGTTAATATTAACAGTATATCAAAATATGGTCCACCCTCCAAAAAAAACAGTTTTCAGTCATGAGTAGTGTTCCTGTCATGGAGAGGTTGTGAGAGGTTCCTGTCAGGCTACACAAAGCCCACAGTTAACCTCTACCAATCAGAGGGATATGATTGTCAGTATGTAGCCTGAGAGACAGAGTCCAGGATAATAGCCCTCCCTGCTGCTCGTGAAGCTTATTGCGAGAGATAATAATTGATGTGACCCAAATGAATGCAACATCTTTATCGACTCAGAGTTTCTCTCAACTGAATTATGGCTGCTGGATAGCGAGGAGATGCTGTTTAGGAAGATTTTAGTGAGTAAATCCATTAAAACCGTTAAAGTGCAGGAGAACAAAAAAAGGGGTTTTGAAATCTCTCTCCAGTGGAAATTTGTCTCTCATTTTTGTGTTCATGCATATGTGTTTCATAGTATGTTGTAGTATCTGATTCTGAATACTGCACGTAATATGCAGTACAGTGAGAGCATTCCTGTGAATGGGCCTTTGATAATGACAACAAAGAGATTGCCGGAGAAAGAGCGAGGCATGATCTCTGGTAGCGTGCGTCTCCTTACAGGCAATTGTGTGCATGTAAACACAAGGCGTGCTGTGTGCGTATATGTGTACATATGCGTGTGTACTGAGCTGTAGTCGATCTGTATGCATTTCCACATGCCTGACTGTGCCTGCTCAGCACGGATGCATGGCTCCACGCTAAGTGAATGAATTTGTATGTGCCATTCTCTATATCCAAGGATACACTGCGCGTCTGCCTGGTATATGGTCTGGTCTGGCTGGTTGACGTGCTGCATGGCGATGGCGTGGGGGAACTCGTTGAGCATCCGCTGCTGGAAAGCCTCCAGCCTCTCGTAGTCATGGCCGCGGCACACAAACTCCTTATTCTGCAGAGGGAGAGGAAAAGGCAGCGTGGGGTTAGCTTGACATCTAGTGGTCACACACTGCAACTGAAGCCTTGGCTACAGACTCTACCAAGGACAGACCCTGTTACATCATTAAATGGCATTGAATAAGAGTTGCTGAATGTCACCTCACACTGAAGGAGTCTTACATAAGAGAAATTAATTCTTCCTGCAGGCATGTTTCTTCTTTGGAGAGAGTAAAATTAATACTGTATTCAACTTGCTATGCTACACAGTGGGAAAATGGAGATTTCTTTACCCGCAAGAAGAAGGGAAACTTCTTTCCATAGAAACCCACTCTGAAGAATTCAGGTTCAAGTCTTTGCTGGTCCATGATCTTGTCATAGAGAGATGCTTCCATCATCTAGCAATGGAAATCAATGACAACATTATATATAAACAACAACAACAATTACCATGCAGATTTGCATGTAGGTGCATTAAATGAGTAAAATTACTTTGTTTACTTGGTAGCTTTTCTGAATCAAATGAGTCACTTAAAACAGTCTTTATTCATGAAATGTGTCTAACTTTAACTCACCCTCATTTTGCTCAAGTTCCTGTAGTCATAATAAGACTCATACTGGTCAGCAAGCTCTCTGCACAGGATGATGCCATTCTCCCAACACTGAGGATAGAGACACAAACACACATGCACATACATTTAAAACACAGTGAAAGCAACTGAATAAACGTTTTGTTCTATGAAACTTCAACACTGCGTGTGCTCTGCAGTGGAGCTGCTAAACTGCATTACCTCCACTGGATGGCACTGGTGAGTCAACAATATCATGGTGAGTCAAATATAACCTCTTCATGCAGGTACACGCAGCACCCAGCCATCTTGCTAATTAAATGAAAAGCTTTCCTTTCCTGCCGCCTTCTAATCCCTGTGCAGCAGCACCGCAGATGGCATAGCTTGTGAATGTGAAAGAAAATTGGACTATGACTAACGAGGAGAGCAGTTTTAATGATTCCGCAGAGCTATGTTATTTCATCAGGGAAGCTGAAGGTTTTTTTTTTTTTGTGTGTAATTTTGGAGGGTTTCAATAATGACACTTTTCCCTGAGTACAGAACAATGAGAAGGGTAGTTAGGATAAAGAGATAAAATTAGAGGAGGGGAGTGAGACGGAAGAAGACAGAAAGAAAATATGTGCTTCCTGAAGAAGAAGCTGTTAAGTAACAAAGTGAAATGCTGCAGCATCCTGAATCAGCTGAGCTGTGTTTAAGCTGCCAATCTCACTATTCATTCTTTGCTATTGCCTCAAACCGCCTATGCACATCACGCTTCATCTGTCAGTCTTGCTGTCATCATCTCCCACAACGCTTCTAAAAAGGAAAGGTGTAGGATACCGTGGGACGCTATAGATCCTTCTTTAATTACATCCGCCCGCTATTCATCTGATTAAACCGTGGAGCTGTTGATGCCTCGAGCCGCTGTCACGGCTCATGACAGGGAGAAATTGAATGTCTGACCAGCAGTGACATGCATTTTTGTAGCTCTGTGCAGCTCACAGCCATGCACTACTTTCCTCTTAAGTGGGGATTTCATTTCCTGTGAATGATGTCACGTCGCCACTAAACAAGCGAGGAACTTCCCTGCTGCGGCTGCTGCATTTCAGTATTAATGTTTAATGAATTTATTCATGCCTGTTGTGTTAAAAATCAGGGTATTGATAGCTAACATGGATTTATTCTAAGTGAACCATTAGTAGCATGGCTGTGCTTCTTTTTCAATGCCAGGTATGAATCTGATGTACATTTATATTTTTGCATGTTAGAATATGTATGAGAAGCTGACATGCTGCTGGTTGTCAGCTTAGGAAAACATACATGCACTGAGCTTGAAGCATGCTCTTGCTTCACAGCGGCTTAGCATGTATTAGCGTGTTGATACAAACATGTCTTAAAGCTGCATTTAACAGCCTGCCTAAAAAGTAAAAAAGCAATGTGCTACCAAAGTGCTGAAGACAGGAATATTCTTGTTTCGGTTTAATAGTAAAGATATATATACACTACCAGTCAAAAGTTTGGATACACACACACACACTCATTTCAATGAATGGTATGGTACTGTATGTGTGTTTCAGCTCACCTTCCCCCTGTCAAAGTTCTGGACAATAGTGAGATGCAGATACTCTTTTCTTTGCCACTCGCTCTGCATGGGGTAGTTGAGAAACTCTCGTAGCGGCCTGTCTGACCACTCCAGTAACTCATCATACAGCAGCAGTGTGTACGACGCCTCTGTGACACACAAACACACACACATATAGACTGACAGTCATCATCATATTCAACCTCTGCAACACATACTGTCAAAAATATTCATCTCAAAGCAGCAGTAGGCATTTTTAGTGAAACATGACAGATTCAGTGTCTCGTCTTTCTCTATATGAGTCATGGTAGCGGTTCAGAGCAACAAATGCAGACGTGCAGCACCCTAAGAATAAAAATATGAAAATATGAAAAGACAGTAAGGATGACTGGTAAGTCCAGTAACTTTTCAT
Source organism: Thunnus albacares (assembly GCF_914725855.1). NCBI lineage: Eukaryota > Metazoa > Chordata > Actinopteri > Scombriformes > Scombridae > Thunnus > Thunnus albacares. Next base: position 15,444,958 of record NC_058128.1, on the reverse strand, counting down.
ACGGCAGCAGGGTGAACACACACTTGTACACACATTAGATCAATTGATAATGTATCACCCACATAAATATATACTGTATGTTCGGGTCATTGCTTGAGGCATACCTGTGTAGTTTTGTGCTTTCAGATGAAGGTCGTACAGTTTGTGAATGTAGCGGATGTACATCTCCTCTTTGTTCAACTCCGTTTTGTAGAAGTTCTACAGGAGCAGGGGATGGTTCGGTGATGATTGAGGACAAAAACAATCACGAAAAGAGAGAGGAGAGAAACAGGATAGGGAGATTATGAAAATTGTAGAGAGAGTGGGAGATGCAAATGAGGACACAATTTAAAAGTGACAGATTGTTCTATGGCAGCAGTAGTGTAACAGTATATTTCAGCTGCTGGTTGGTGACTTCTGATCCATCTGCCTACACACGCAGGTGCTTTTGCAGATGGCTGCAGTTACATAAGGATAACCCGACAGGCAGCAGGACTCGCTAAAGTGACAGCAGGGAAACAAATAACAAAAAACAAACTTGTCTTTTGTCATGTCAGTAAGGGAAGGATTTAAATGCATTCATTTATATAATTTCATCCCCTTAGCCAGAGAGAAAAATGTATCCTACAAGATATACGACAAAAAAAAAAAAAACATTAAAATTATGTTAAATGGGCTTAACTAAATAAATTAACAAGTTCATGTTAATTTTTTCATACTGCTATATCAACAAAAGGATTAAAACTTCACAAGATTTATAATAGCACCAGAAGATTAAAAATTAACCTATTAATTATGATTTTAACACTCATACATTAAATTCTCTTCTCTTTAGAACAAATGAAGATTGCTCAAATATGTTAAGAAGGTAAGACCTACAGAAAAGATTTTAAAAAGCCTTTGGCTCAATGCAAATATTGAGAAACGGGTTCACAAGCAGGAGGCGGTTAGCTTAGCATAAAGACTGGGAAATGGCAAGCCTGGCTCCGTTCAAAGGTTAAAAAAAATCCAACTATCAAAGTCTCTAGAGCTCACTAATTAACATTTTATATATACTTTGTTTAAACCGTACAAAAAAGAAGTTCATTAGTGAGCTTCCTCGTTTCTATCCTAGCTGACTTGCTGCTGGCTGCAGCTTTATATCTAGCAGAAAGATATAAAAGTGATAACAATCTTCTCATCAAACTCTTGGCAAGAAAGCCAATAAGTGTGTTTCCCAAAATGTCAACAAAATGCATTAACAAACATTTCTACAATTCAATTGACTTGAAAACTCTTAGTATGCGTTCATAAGTTGAGAGCACTCTTGACTGGTCATGAGGTCATACATTTGGTCAGTAATTCTGTTTTTTTTTTAAATCTTTTTTTAAAAAATGTTTTTAAACAAAACCCGTCTGAAATTCTCTAGTGATAATAAAAAGCTTAGGCAGTTTTAAGAAACCCAAAACCAAGAAACATGAATAACTACTACTCACCAGTAAACTGACAGTGCATCCAATCTTTTTGCCATCCACTTCTCCCAGCTTCATACAGTCCCTATGATAGAAATATAAGGTATATAAGATATGAGTTATGAATACAGTAGAGAAGGAAAAAAAAAGATGTCATAACGCTTACATTTAAAGACAAGATATAATAATAAGTATTCGTGGGAGCGTATGTTTGCACTCTCACCTATAGTCTAGCAACCTCTCCATTAAGCGAGTGACGGTAGCGATAAGGGAGATTCCACTCTCCCTCCAGGTCTCTCTCTCAATCTTCTTCAGCAGGCTGGTGGACAAACGGAGAGAAACAGTACAAGATAGAGAGATGTCAAGACCAAAAGAGACAGAGGTAAAAGAGAGCAAATGGGAAAGGAAAGGTGATGTGGGAGGGGAGAAAGAAAGAAGAAAGAAAGAAAAGGTGGCGAAGCAAAAGAGGAAATCAATCCCAGTCACACCAGTGTCACCTATGCTTGGTGCCCTGCCTGTAGGAGTTAAAAAGATACAATACCATGGAGAAAAGAAGGCTATATTTATATTAAAAAAACAAGGCGGCTAAAAAATGTACAGTAGCTGATTCACTACAGTATTTTGCCGCCAAAATAGATCTTAGAATTGCATCTCCAAATGTTGGTTGGTTATCTCAACTGGCCAGCAAAGAAGACAAATTTTCCCCAACGTCAAACCCTTCCACCCTGTTACCCCTCACACAGACGACACTGAGAGAACAAAGAGGAGAGCGTCTTACCTAGGGTATGGACCAAACAGAGGAATTCTACTCCAGGCGGGAAGCATAGGCGGAATAAATTTATATTAATACGATTAATATCAGCGCACACTCACACAGGTTAGCTTAGGGGTTAGTGGAGTTAGTAGGAGGGAAATAAATTAAATGAAAAGCAATATATTAATTAAGCATGGTGGGCTAAAATCATAAAGAAATGCAGTTTAAATGTAAACATAACTTATTAACTGCATTCAGAGATTCTTAATGCATGATTACACTATGTAGATTAGATATACAGACTTTAATAATATGCAGTGATATTACACTATTTTTAATAATGTTTCACATGTTATAATGATGGTAAAAAGAGTGATTGACTATGAAAGACAAAGGATCAATTACAGTACACAAATACTGATCAAATCTTCATTGAGATCACACTTTGATTCACAGATGTGACACTAGAGGAGATGGACAGTATGTTCATGATTCAGACTTCCTTTGATGCAGTCATGTTTGAGAGGCTAAGCTGAAATGTAAGACTGAGAGTCTGAATACGGTCGTCCGTCGTGGAGGGCGACATAAAAATATGAACAGGCACAGAATCACGAAAGAAGCAGGGATACACACACACACACACACACACGCACACACACACACGATAGCGTGAACATAAACACTACGCATGCAGGAGCACAAACCTGGAAACACAAGGACGGAGTGGACAACAGAGTGGCCACAGACGTGTTTATGAAGATGAAGGTGACCGGAGCTGATCACTTACCTTTGATTATTATTTCATCAATCTATTTCATATCAACACTTTAATATAAAAGAGCTAACTAAGGCTTAAACCTATTTTTTTGTTTCGCAGCATGTTCTGTAATCAATCTAAAAGCTCAACACATTTAATAGTTTTTTTTTTTAACTCAAGTAAAACATCAAGGCAGAGCTTCTCTGTGCTGTAATGTTGTTATCTGTGCTCTTTGGGTTTCAGAGTTAAAAGCTCATTTTCGTCAGCAGCATACTTAGACACAGCAGATAAAGCAGCCATTTACCGAGGTAAACGAGCCGAGAGTTTCAGCCCACGCAGGCATTTACCTGATGAAGCCTTGTGTGGGTCGCGCCATTCAGGTGATTAGACGCCATAAACGGCTATTCTCTCTGTCGGTGCAGATGCCACCAGTGTCCTGAAATGGCCTCTGTCCAAGCAAATGTATTTCAGCCTCTGTTGTGATTTTACTGTTAAGCTAGTTGAGCTCTTGAGTGGCTCTAAGGGGCCATTCCTTTCTTCTAAAATGAACGGTAATTAGCAAAAGGTGTATTCATATTAGATCCTGGTAGCTGCATCTTCGAGTATGAATTCACCTTTTGCTCAAAATACATCACCCATACGCCCATGATCCTCATGGTTTCTGTCCCTATTGCTGTTGTTTTCCTTCTAACTCACATGCTGTTGAAGAGCTCCCTGTACGTCTCGTCTCCTTTGCCCTCAGACATCAGGCTGTCCAGCTTGTCGATCAGCTTGGCCTCCACCTGAAAGGTAAAAGCATTTAAAGCTCTAAAGAGCTGCCAGTTCAAACAATACCGATACATGGATGGGTCAGAGCTTAAAACTAAACAGTGTGTTAAATCAAATCACTTCGTGTCATGTCAAAGTCGGTCATTTGTTACAAGACTTTGCTAGAATAAGAACAGTCTCAGACACAAGTCCAGTTTTAGAGTTTAATCCTGCACTGATGAAAAAGGTCATGATGTTTGTTTCTTGTGGCTCACTACTGAAAGCCCATCTAATCCTGTGATTAAATATCAGTTTCAGTGAGCGGAGGTGGAGTGTACCTGTTTGAAATTGCCGCTGCGTCTCTGCTCCCAGTCCATCATGTCATGGAAGATGGGGATCATGACATTCCTGAGATCAGGCTGCGGTACCAGCGTCACCTCCAAGAACGGACCAATCATCGCTGGGATAAAGTTCAACTTGTGCTCCCCTGCAGAAAAAGATAGAGGTCAACACAGAGGTTAGGCTCTCACTTTATCCCTGAACACAGCGTATTGTTTATGTCAGCGGCAACTCAGCCAACTCTGGATAGATTCCTTTCTTCAGCAATTTCAACCACAATAAAGGCTGCTCTGGTAATTTTGATTTAAGTGCACTGCACTTTAACCAAATTAAGTGAAGCAGTATGTTCATAAACTAAATAATGACAGTGCCTGTGTTTTTATCGTTGATGTAGGGACGTTACCATTCATACTGACGTCAAATAAAACAAAAACGACTTCAAAATGCGTTTCAAATTGTGATAAAACACACTTGAATACAACATAAAACACTGAAAATTATGATTAAAACAGAAAATTGTAGAGATCCATCACAGGCTCAGAGCAGAACAAAAGGATCCACACAAAGCAGATCGAAGCATCCAGCTGGTTGCCATGGTGATGTGTGTGGTTTTTTTTTTGGCATTAAAAAAAAGGCAGTTTTTAATTCCCATCAGCTCAAGTACAAAGAAACAGAGAAATGCTTTGCTTTTACTATCTCTGATGTTAGTGCTGTATGTCATACAGACTAATCAGAAAAGAATAAATGTTGACTTTTGTGGCATGTTATTAAAGATCATTAGATGCTAATTGGTTGAATGGAAGACAGGCTGTCTTTATAACACTTTATTTGTGAGAAGAATCATAAGTTATTTTTTAAATTGAATGTATTAGATGAGTATAAGTGAGTCTTTTTCTAAAGAATATATCATCTGATAATTCGTAAAACAGTCCATATTAAATATTCATGTGAGCCATATCAAAGTAAATGTCATGTGTTGAGATGACAAATGTGTTTTATCATCTTACCCAAATTCTGCCACATGCTGAAGATCTCACAGCCCATCATCACCCTCATGTCTCCGTACCTGCACGATACAATAACACGGTTAGAAATGTGTGCTTGCTGCAGGCAAATACTGAGAAAGGCTGCACAGAACAGCATGTTAAGTAGTCATTATACAGTATGTGGCATACAGTACAGCTTGTGTGTGTGTGTGTATGTGTGTGTGTGTGTGTGTGTGAGTGAGTGACAGACAGCTTGAGCAAGATAAGATCTTTGAGCATCAGTGCACCGCTCGTTACAGGCCCACTTAACACATGCAGCAAAGAGTGAGAGAAAGTGTCTGTGCGTGCAAACCCCCCCCCCCCCCCCCCAAAACAAACAGCACTTACTTTTCAAGTATCTTCTTCCTCTTGGAGGGTGAGAAGGACTCCAGTTGAAGACAGGGCTGGTTGATAAATATTACAGACAGATAGAAATACGAGTCCCACACCTGAAAACAGGAAAAAAACCAAAACATCTTGTCATCTTGTCAAATGTGTTCCAAAACGTCCTCCTACTTACGTTTTCATGAATTCAGGTTAAAAAAAAAAACAATCTTCACAATTTTCCACTGGTATCCATGGATTCTTGACATTTGAGTTTTCAGATGTATATTGTGGTACATGCTGAACATAAGCTGTCAATTACAGTCACAAAAAATGCTTGTGCATTCTTTAAACATACAGTAATATCTGAATACACTAAATATTCAAACTTAGAATAGGAAATGTAGATTTATAGTATTTGAGGAAGAAGCAAGGTCTCACTGTAATTTAAGTAACTAATCTTTAAATCACTGTTCATTCTATGTTTGTTGGCTTTTAGCTAATTTTATTGTCTGACCTAAGCTTTTGATTAATGTCAGCTCCATTTTATATCTTTGCCTCTATGAAAGCTTTTGTTTTAAGAAGTCTGACAAACAAAAAAAAAGAATCCTTTAATTTTTATCATAATTGAATATCTGCCTGTGTGTCAAGGTGTGTGTGAGTGGGAGGTAAAATGTTGCTGCAGCCTTTTAGATGTAAGGCTGTTTGATACTCAAACAGCTTTGAAGCACTGTAGCACTACATGATCTACACACACACCCACACACACACACACACACACACACACACACACACACACACACCAGCACATTTCCCCGTACCTTGTAGTCAAACTTGTCACTGAGAAAGTTTTTCCTCAGAGCGTCAGAAAGGTAGAGGACAGTTGTGATGATGACACTGAGAGGAAAGGAGAGATAGAGAGAGAGGGGGGGGGGGGGTTATTGTGTCACCTTGGAGGAAAATGCACCATGAATGATTCACATTATTCAGATGGCGCCTTTTGTGAAGTAATCATGCAGGGATGAAGTAATAGGACACAATGACAAAATACAGAAAGAAACGTTTGGAATTACCTTTCAAACCACAAAACTTTGTTATGTTCCAGTTTTCTGAATTTTAATTCTTTTAAGGCTAAAAAGTCTGTGATATGATCCACAGACTCTGGTGCTTTTGCTACTGGAGATACATGCCTTCATTACTGAGTAGATACAAGCATTTCAGTGACCTTTATGGATCAGATCCTGCATCCACTGCATTTGAAAGTGTCCTCCAGAGTGACAGAGTGCAGTAGCCTTGGATTCACTCTCATTTGAACAAAGAGCACTACATCAAAATTCCCTGACAATAATGTTGTCATGGGATGGGTTGTCTTTGTATCTCCACTGTGAGAGGTAGATACTGCTAATATCTAGTTGTGCTTTTAAAAGAGAATGTAGAGAGGTGGGACACACATTGGCTGAAGAAAGACACTATCAGCAGATGAAAGCTCTCTGATTGAACAAACAGTCTGTGTGTCTGTGCGTGAGTGTGCATGATCTTACTTGTTGGTGACCAACCGCATGACAGTCCAGTCTTTGGGGAACATCTCTGGTCGGATTAGGATCCTGAAGACTGTAAAGATCTGAAGAAGGAAATCCTGGAACACACACACAGATAGCACAGGCATGTTATCATTGGGTAAAATACTGGCTTAAGGCTTCAGGATGAATTCTGGCTTAAACAGTTTGCTATCTGACAGGCCCAAAACAAGCTCAAGGCCTAAAGGAATCAGGCTGTGTTTGCTCAGTACTCTAAATTAAAGTCTTTCTCTGTGTCTCTCTCCATGGTGCTGAAACCTTTAAACATGGCCTCTGTCCATGGTTCTGAAACATTCAAAGTCAAGTTACATACATCAGAATGATCTTCATTGGGCACCTTGGGTACACATACAAGGAATTGCACAGAAAAACAACACAACAATCTTCAGAAATATACATAAGGAATGACTATACACAGGTGAAACTGTTTCTGTGAACTGTAAACAGGATAGAATACATTATATACATTTTACATTTATTATTCAGACAATCTGAATTCTGAATATATAAGTACTCAGTTCTTTGTCAAAAATGTGTTGGAGCAAACTTGCCTGTTTATGATAACTACATTGTGTCATATGACTGAACAGCAATGCTATCATATTCACATAATTTTATGCTGACTAAGGCCCCAAAGAGCTATGCTGAACAATAGTTTCAAATGTTCCAGACACTTACTTTGTATCAGTGTGATAAAATTATAGGGAAAATGTCTTTCTCCAGTAAGTGCTTTCAAGCTAACAAGAGCATATAACCTCTCTACTGTGTCTGACATTCAGTGAACTGATCGTAATTCTCACTGGAGTGAACTTTGCTCGTCTCTCTCTCTCTCTATTCTGTGTTCCCATCTCTCTGCTCTTCTTCGTGTATCTTGCCACTGCTGACCCTGCAGTACAGTTCCCTTACTGTCCAGTCCATATTTGTGCACAGGTCAGCATTAAGACACACAGATGTGTGTGTCTACATGCACAGTAACTGTACATAAACATATATGCATGTGTACATGTCTGTGTAGAAATGTCTGCAAGTGCACTGAATGAGTCTCTTTAAAATGAGTTTCTGAGACAGACTGAAAGAGACAAAAAGGCAGACAAGAAGTAGAAAAAACAACATATATATGGCAATTCTTATTGCACTCTTTAGCCAGTATTTATATGCCAATACATATATTTATCTATGCACTAGCACAACTGTAAATATTGCAGGACTGGCTCAGGAAAAGTAATGACAAAATGTAAAGTTATGTGTCTAGAAAAGGATAAATATCTGAAAAAGATTGAAATGGTGTCTGATACCTCTGATCTTACATTGGCATTGGCTGGCAGGCATTTTAATTAACACCAAATAAATCCAGTTATATCACTCCTACCCCATCTCTGTAAGTACCACTCAGCCTTATTTCCCTTTTTCTACATGGAAGCCTGATACCTGGCAGCAACAACCAGCTAAACTACAAGTGGGAGTCAAACATCCAATCCAGTGTCATTCATTTCATCATTTATTCACTTTCAGAATCACACGGAGACACATTCAGTAGTACAGAGTGGGAGAAAGATGGATGCGGCGGCCTTACCCTCAGGTCGTCTTTGCTGCTGAATGCTTGCAGTAGCTGCTGGTAGTGTCTGTCACTCATCTGTCGCAAGAGGGCCAACAGACACGCCACAAACTCTCCCTGGCAGGACAGCACACACAGAAGAGAAAGGAAAGATGGCGTGTTCATCAGTATTAACACTGTGGTATGCTGTAATCATCTTTATCTTCAGGGGTGCCCTTGCCTACACTGTGAAAAAGAGCCATTCTGAAACAGAAACACAGCCTAACTACTGACATGGACTGAACTTGTAATGTGTTTGAATGCATATATGGATTCGCATACTCGAGTAGTTTAAAACATTTGTGCAGAAAGTTGTTATTTAGTAATAAAATGTAAGTAAGTTATGATATGAAGTCATGGTATCCACTCCAAGGGGATCCAAATGCTAAAAAAAAAAAGTTAAGAAAAGACACTATAGTGTAGTGGAATAGTCCTGTGTATTATTTGTTGAAGAAACAAAAAAGGAAAAATCTCTTTGACTTATCAGATCTGTGCCCTTTATTAACCTCTCTTAGCAACCAGAAGGAATTGTAGCAACATTAGTAGAACTCTATTACAAGTGGAAGCACTCCCACCCCTCCTTAAGTTTCCATCAGCACACAATGATGATGATGATCTCATTATTACCCACTTCACCATTCCCCCTTTTGTGCTGTGTTGTATTAAAAATCTTAATTATTGCCATTAATGTTAATAATGTTGGTGGAATTATAGCCACCACAGCAGCAACTCAATTTAAAATCTGTAATTACTCTTGTATATTTTGCTTAGTCCCAAAACAATTTGGTGAGCGCGTGCACACACACACACACAATGTATTATACATAGGAAAAACACACATACAGTGCAATCCTGAAACTGTAGTCTCATGGCAGGACCAGCAGGCTGGGGGCGGTTGCTAATTTCCAGGATGGTCCTCAGTAAAACTCCAAGCAGGCTCTCCACAATCAGCTCCACCTCTTCGGAGACCACTGGCTCCTATGTAATGGAGAAAACACACACTCATAAAGTTACATGAATGTTCCCCCATAGTTACCTTAAGTAATTTGCATTCCCCTTGTGTGTTTTTTCTGCCAGTGCAACCTTGAACCATGATTGACAAGGGACGTTACTCACTCACTTTCATCACAGTTTTAATGAGTCTTGAACTAGTGAGTGCAGAGATTAATAAAAAGTTTCAAGGCCATGAGAAACATTTAGAAACTTACAGAGAAAGAAGAGAATGGAACGGAATGAAATAAGGTAGAAATCAAAGAAAAAGAGACAAAAATAAAAAAACAATTCAAAGAGAGTGGAGAATAGACTGGTTTGTGTTTAGTTTTATATATGTGTGTGTGTGTGTGTGTGTGTGTGTGTGTGTGTGTGTGTGTGTGTGTGTGTGTGTGCGTGTGTGCATCTCCCTCTAGTCTCTACCCCTGACAAGACAGACAGGTCTTGGACAGAGTGATAATGAGAAGGAGGTTCAGACTGGCACATTGGCTGCCACTGCTGTCACTTCCCTTTAGATGTGGTGCTTGTCTGTGTGTGTGTGTGTGTGTCCTACTGGGCGCCTTTACCACTAGCTGCCCCTCTGGCAGCGATCAGCACAAGCTAGGCAACCCAAGCTGCTGCACCAACACACACACACACACAAGCAGCTCGAAGTGACTGTCACTTCAACAATGCCCATTGCTAAATTGATGGGTCTCATTACTGGACTGCACTGCTGCAAATGTCCCTGTTACCAAGACTAATTGACTATATATACACACACAACAAAGCAATCTGCTATTGCAATGTATTGGCTAGGAAATTGCTGTAAGATTAATTCCTCTGACTTTGACTTCCTTTAAAGTTATTTTCCAGTTATTATGGTGGTAATTCAATTGTACATTCATACTGTAGAATTGTACTGTAGAATAGCAGAGGGAATTCATTGCAACTGCACAGGATGTAAAGTCACTTCATTTAGATTTATGTAAAAGTCTCTCATCTATAAGTTGAAGATCTTATACAAATCTTATTTTAATTTTGTGCAACAATATACTTTGTTGAAGTTGAACCTCTACTGCTGCCACTGCAATGATGATGCAGGATAGTCTAAAGGAATGGTTTGACATTTGGGGAAATACTGCATGCTTCTTTGCTTTCTTGGCAAGGGTTTGAATCTTTTTTTTATACCACTCTTGTGTCTGTATGCTGAATATGAAGCTAACGCCAACAGCTGATTAGCTTAGCCTAGCCCAATGACTGGACACAGGGGGGAAACTGGGACTTTTACCTGATTAAGTAAAGGATAAGAGTAACAAAATCAGCCTACAAGCACCTAGCAAGATCACTAATTAATTGCTTCTCTGCTGGTTGCCTGGCAACCTCACGGTGATGACAGTACTCTAAGAGGTGATTAAACCGGCCAAGAAATAGTTTAGCAAGTCATTTTTACATTTTGGTTTTTGTACAGATGATTTGTACAAATGAGATCTAATGTGTTAATTAGTGAGTTTTAAAGTGTCGGTGGGTAGACAGAGCCAGGCTAGCTGTTTCTCCCTGTTTCCAGTCTTTGTGCTAAGCTAAGCTAACTGTCTCCTGGCTGGAGCTTCATATGTTTATTTCCCAAAAATGTCAAACTAGGATAATGGGCAAATTTATAATGGCAACTGTTTATCCCTTCAATACTCACCGCGGTGCCATTTTCCTCCTTCTTGATGAGGGAAAGCATGCTGGTGAGGATGCGGGCACACATGACCAGGTCTCTCTGCTCCTGCATGTGGGCCTGGAGGACTCGGAGAACCACTGGCAACAGGATGCACCGCGACTCTGCAACATTCACAAACATCAAAGATGATAATGATGCATAAGAAAAAAAAAGGGAAAACACATTAATTTTCTGTGGATGTAAAAGCCCTTGTTTGCATAATGTTTGTGTAACATTAATGTAATTTGCATGAGGGATGTTCTTCTTGCTATGTGTAGCTTTCGGAAGCATACTCGAAATAAAACACTGACTTTAATATGCTTCAGTGTACGCCTTTATTAAGAACAATTTAATGACACAGTGTTAGATGCACTGCAGGGTGACAATTAGCTGAGTTGTGTTCTCAAATGACTGCACAGCAGGAGTGCAAATCTGAAGAGTGTGATATGGACTAATAGCCTCTGTGTACAAGCTGCAGGACAAGACAAACATACAAAGTATTGCTGATCATTGTCTAAATTGTATGGATGAATCTAGTTGTTGAAATCTGTTTGTTTCCCTCTGTACTGTTTATTCTGGTTGTTCATAATTTGTATGCATGGATTTATGTTATTTGCTCACGTTTTTTTCCTGCATCGGGTTTCCAGCATGTTAACAAGCTTTAATTATGTATTCACATCAAAGTGTACTAAAACTGTGCATCTGTTTGTGTGTATACCTGGGTTGATGTAAAGCTGGCTCTCCACAGTCTTGGCAATGCACTGCAGTTTGACAGCCTCCAGGGGGCAGTCGGCGTGAACGGTGGTCGGCAAGCTGCCCAGAGTCTCCCTGACGAAGCCGGCCACCTCTCGCACAGTAAAGATCTTCAACAGCTCACCATAGACTGCCGGAAATGTCCGCAGGAAAACCGCCTAGGCAGAATGGGGCAATGTTCAATCACATGGACGCCTAATAAATCCATCATCTTCAAAATAAATTCTCCTCAAAGACAGGAATCCCTTTCTTCATACCTAATAGCCAACAGCACTCAAGCTGCAAATTAGACTTCTTCAGTTGTTCAGTATTTTAGGAAACGAATACATATGCAAGGTTAACATTTTAGTAGTGTTTGTACAGTAATTTTATATATGTTCCACTATATCAGCATTACACACTGTATATTTAATCTTATCAAGGGCCTGGTGTGGAGGTCCTGTGTAGCTCAATGTTCATATAAAGTGCTTCAGTGTTTATGGAGAGTTGTTTTGTTGGGAAAACAAAAGTAAATATTTATTTTTGTGCCATGAATCATTGGCCAGGATTGGATTTGGTTGGAACCCCCGGCGGTCAGGGATTATGTGGATTAAACTGAAGGACTGCTCCAGTGGGACTGCTGTCCGATGGCGTTGTAGCTCTCCGTCCGATGCTCTTTATTGCTGTCATGTTCTGTCAGATTCTCGCTGCACTATTTGAAAAATGAAGATGACTAAAATCAAGCAAAGCATCTCATTGTCTCATTTGCTGTCTTTTAACATTATTTATCCAGGAAAGCCTGTCAGAGGATTGAAGCTGTTTTTCAGCAACACCTTGTTTCACTGTCAGAGATGTTAGCTTTTGACAGAAAAGAAATTCAGATGAAGCAATAAGAAGTTTTACAGTATTGCTACTTATTAAAGGCTCCTTGGTGGTAACTGCTTGATAATAAAATGGGGTACTCAATTCACACATAGACACAGGGTCACACACCCAAAATGTTGTGAGAAATCCTGTTTTAATTGCTCAGAGGATATAAGTGCCCCCCGAGCCAAATGTTTCCAGCTGTGCAGAGATTTCAACTTGACATTCACTTCACAAACGCAACACCAATCAGAGAATCTAACCTGTTCTGGCGGGATACGGTCTCTAGTATTGGTGGAACAATATAATTGTGTGTGTCATCCTGTGATTCAAACTGTCATACAGCACATATGATTTTCCTGTTCATGTGTGCATACATTTGTGCCTGTTGACCAGTATTTGTGCTACATGTCACAGATTAACTGGGTTTAGCATTAGCCTGACCTGCATCCTCCCACTGCTGTTGTTGTGTTGAGAATAAAGATTAGTCTAGATCAGAAGTCAGTGGAGGGATGAAATGGAGCTTTTCAGACAGGCTTGGAGAGGCCATGATTGAAACAGCTATGTGACACTAATAATCTCACTCTTATGGCCTCAAGGTGCAGAGATATTATTACAATTGGCTGCATTCAATTTAGGTGAGCCAGCTCCAGCGCTCTGTTGTTGTGAATCCTCACTGACATGGCTTATTGGGATAATTAATGGAATGGAGTCATTGTTAATGTTATTATTTACATGTGTGCTTTTCCTGCTTTGACAAGTCAAAATGTCTGCCATGAAAAGGACATTATTCAAACACTTAGAGGGATAAGCATACACACGAGTGACGTGACAGCCAAACAAGAAAAAGGACATGGAGAAGGCAGAAGAAAGGGAAAGAAAAGAGGAAGAAGAGACAGCACAACACAGATGCACACACAGGTGGAGGCAAAATCACAGGTATTTCCTCCCCACACACAGCTGTTTCTGGTGTGTAATTAGGATTATAATTTGCATCTTTAGCTTGTTTGTTTGGTCTTATTCTGAATCAGTGAAGACGGCTGCCCTACTGTGCAAGACCTCCCACCGGAAAAAGGAAAAGCTGCCACGAAATTTCCTATTCCGACTCCAGACCCTCTGGCAGCATAAAATTCAATTACAGCCAATTTCTCACCTATCACAACTGCGTTAACAGGAGTCCTCGAGAAAGAAAACATAATGTGGTGCACATGCTCCAACAGGCACAGAAAAGTACACACATTCACACATCCGCATATATGCACAAAGAGACAGACAGACATGTAGATATGGGCACAGGGGAATTCATGACAGACTCCTGCATACTCACACAAGCACAGACATACACATAGACACACATACTTGTGTTTGTGCGACGGGACTAGTGACTTTGTTTTCCTGCGAGAGGAAGAAGCGGATGGACATGAAGAGTTCGTGGATGCAAACTCGGAACTCCTCCTCATTCTGGCTTCCTGTGGCCAACGAGAAGAGTCGGCGAGATTGGATAATGTACTTGAAGATGTACTCGCTGGCCTGGAAGACAGAAAGAACAATAATTTGTCAGGTGGTGAAAATGGGAACAAGTCGCACTTTACTTCCAGTGAAAGTGGTCAAAGAAAAATGTGATATTTTAATTTTGCCCCTGATGAACTTAATCCAAAGTTTTATGACTCCATTTATCTGGTGGCAAAACAAGATGTACACTGGTGCTGTAATGACGGTTTTGATATTCAATTAATTGAACATTTGCTGATTCCAGATTCTCAAATGTGATAATTTGCTGTTTTTCTCTTTCATATCTTTGTAAATAGCAGATCTTTGGGTTTCGTACTAGAGGTCAGACAAATCTTACCTTGGGCTCTGGGAACTTGTGATGGACAATTTTCATGAATTTCTTTAATTTTATAGACTGCATATTTAACTAGATAACTGAAAAAACAATTGTCATTTTAACCTATAATGAAAATGTGTATTAGCTGCAACTTAAGTGTACAGACTTCCGTCAAGCTCTTGACGAAAGACAATGTTCAAAAGTTTGTCTGGTGTACTACTTTCAAAGCACCCTGTTTTTATTAGAAAGGTATGACAAAGTTGTTTAAAGATAACACAATTCACATTCTTAAAACAAAATTAAATCTGTGAAAAGGAAGTGCAATAAAATCCTAATGAAAGACATTCTATAGATCACACAAACAAAACCTTGCAAATACATCTGCAGTGTATCACTAATATATTATTTACTGAGTGACAGTGTAATATTTGCTTCTGCAGAATGTATTCCGTGAATGGCAAGTGGGAAACTGCACTACCGAAGCCATAATGTGCTTCTCTGACGTGTTTCTGCATGACTCATTAGAATAATGTGATGTGGATTCCCAACACCGGAGGCATTTCTGCTGATTAAAATTGCATGCAGTGTAATAGACAGAGGAGGGGGATAATGAATGACAGCAAGATGTATTCACTGCTGATGGGGAGATAAATTAGCAGGAGTGGCAGCGAGAGGAAGCAAGTTTGTTTGTTTGTATTTCTGGGTGCATCTGTGTGGATGGTGAAACGATGTTTGTGTGTCTATAAGGGCTGCTGCATGTTGAGTTGTGCAATCTGAAAATAACACTCTGGAAGCCTCAGTGTTTGTATGTGTGTTAGGCCGTATTCAGACCAAATCAGGCACTGCAGTACACTTCTGCAGGGTTGTGCGGAGTTGCAGGGTGGGGGTGCAGGTGTGTTTATTTGTAATTGCCATGAAACAATCAGAAAATAACGTTTTATTCCTTTCATTCACGGGCTTTCTCACTAACACTGCTCACTCTGTTCATTCACTCTCTAGCTCACTCGACCACCGCTGCTCTCTCTCTCTTGTGCTGGTGGTCTCAGCACGCTTGAGCTCCCTCTCTCTTTTTTTCTGTCTTTTTTAAAATGAGTCAGGGAGCCGTCAGCAAAGCTTAATTTTACTTTCAACGTTGTCAAACAAAAACTCCCCTCTTCCTAGAAACGTCTTTGTCCTCCGTCATGGCAGGGTTATACAGCTGTAATCAGTCTGATCTCCGGCTGTGATTGGCCACTGCAGCGTGACGTCGGGTTGCGTTTCTCCAAAAGCTGATTCCGGTTCAACTTTCTCGCCACAGGCCGCTACAGCCTCTGCGGCCCCTTTGGCCCCCATCCCCACAGCTTAAACACACTACCCTCATTCAAATTAACTAGAGGACTGGTGTTTTCACTGAATTCAGCCTTAGAGCGAATGCCTCACCTTGAGCACCTGCTGTATGTGATCCTGATGCTCTGCATCAACGATGCGGTCCACGTACCACTTCAGCACTTTGATCAGGTCCCTAGGGAAGACACACACACTTAGTATCACCATTCACCTCTAATAACTTCTCTCACTGGATTCAGCAAATATGGATGAGGCAATGCAGCGTTTTAAAATGAAACACTTCATCACACAAATCAGTTGCAGAGAAAGTCCTTTGCCACTCATTTTATTTCACTAATACAGCTGATCTCAGTGTTACAGCTGGAAGTAATGATCTTAAAGACGTTTTTCCTGTGTTTTTAAAATAGTTTAGAATGAAACTGCTTAAATCTAGGCAACAAATATTTCAAGACAGGCATCCTCTTTGTGCACTAGTAAGCTGGTGACAGTGAAGACTGAAATAAAACTGAATGAGAGGATCTTCTCATTTTCCTTAGAACTGGATGACATATTGGTTCCACACTAATAACTTAAGACAGCTATAATAACAAAAGAAGAAATCATGTGTGCACTGTTTGTTTGTTAATAAAAAGTGTGACACTTTTACTTTTAAACAGCACAATAATATCACAGTTAAAAGAGTTCAAAGTAGATGGATGTGGCAACAGCTTTTTGTGCGTCTGTGTGTACCTGAAAGCCTGAAAAAAAGAGTGAACAGCATCAGCACGCTATCTTAGCAGGTACAGAGAGTGTGAAGAAGACAGCCAGAGAGAACAGCAGGTTGCGAATATGTGTGTATGCGTGTGATGGGTAAGAGGAGAGGCGGGCGAGGAGAAACAATTTCATATTCCACTTTTCATCAGCCAGGGGGCACCATAAGCATTTTATTCACACCTCTGTTGGCTAAGTCAAAGCACAGAGAAGCAATGCCTCTCATACTGTCTGGCCATGTGATATGTGATTAGAATACAATATGTGGGTAAGGCTGAGATATTGTACACTCAAGGTGCTGCTTTATAGCCTTCACACATCTGCAGTAGTGAAGGCTGAAACATCATATACCTGTATGACAAAGCTCCAGCAAAGTGGCTCTCAATGTAGGTGTCCATGACTGGTTTGAAGTGCTGGAATTTGCTGTCCTGGAGAAGGTTGATGATGTGGACCTAAAAATAAACATATTACTGTAGCTTTATGGTGTTTTGAATGGCACTCCACAGATACACAATATTGTGAATCATTGGTTCACTTCATTTCATGTCGTCCATAGAAAAAAATACATCAAATGCTGTATAAGAAATAAGAAGAAAGAGTATCACAATACATATTTACATGTACAGATTTTTAAAAACAGAGAAAAAAGAAGAAAGCTAAAGTTACGGCAGTGGTTGCACGTATTACTCCATATATCCTGTGTGTACAGGCTGTTGTGGAATGCACTGAATTTGTCTGACCGCAGAAGATAAGTCCACTTGTCAGACTTGTTGGATTGATCTCAAAATCACAAAAAGGAAACTTGATGACTGCACCGGCTCACTAGACCTTTTCATCACTTGATAACGCCACACTGAGAGTAGAAAATGTGTTCATGTGTCGGCATGAGACAGATGTAGAGACAGAGAGAAAAGAGAGAGAGAGAGATCGATCAATGGCCTCGCTCTATCAGCGCAGTGCAGCATGACCAGGGTGAGATTGGTTCACTGAGCTCTGAAGCGTTACATCACTAGATCTTTCTCCACCAGTTGGTTTTGTGTTTCTGTTTTCTGTGGTTGACTCAAGTGCTATGAGAAGGAAAACAGGAAACAGAAAATACAAAAAAGATCCATTGAAATTATGACTAATTACTTACCAGCGAATCAAACACCTTAAGGCCATATCTCTGTGAGCTTTCATCCAGAATACCAAAAAGAGTGTCCAGGGTGTCCTGTAGAAACTGGACAGGGAACGGAAAAAAAAAGAGTATATGTGTGTGCAATCTGGCACATCTGGAGTTGCAGCATGAAACTAACTTGACTTTTCATTTTTTGCACATCCTCATCCTCGCAACCTCAACTTAAAAAACACGTGGACTGAATCAAATCAGGAACAATCAATACTCAGAATGCCAGTATAGCGGGAGCAATTCAGGGCTGAGAATCTGATTGTGGGCGTACTTTGACAATCTCCGAGCCATCGATCTCCTTCAGCTTAGAAAGGCTGTCGTTGATCCTTTCGGGGTGGGCTCGCCACTTCAGCAGGTCCAGCATATCACCTGAGGAAAGACGAAAAGAGGGAGATATGTAGAGAGACGGTATTATAAAAAGAGGGAGATACAATAAATAGAAGTGACAAGCGTAAGAGATAAGGAGACATCTCGCGTTTGTTTAGAAAGAAAAGCAGGATGATGAGAGCGATGTGCCTCTCTGATCACAAAGCATCACCACACCCTTCAATTACTGCCCCAAAAACTCCACCGAATCCAAACAAAGTATGATATTTTAAAGTGGAGTGGGATAAAGGAGATAAAAAGTCATTTTTCTGAGCCAGAGTCCCCAGACATACCCATGAATAAAACATAACCCCGAAGAAGAAAGTCTTTTAGCTGTCTCTTCGGATTCTGTTCAACCTGAAGCGTGTCTTTCTGCAACTTTATGTGTGAATTTGTGTCATGTGTGAGGTGAGTGTTTGTTTGTGTGCATGATTGGATTTATTTGTACCAATCTGTAAAATATGTTTTTTTCATCAGAACTCTACAATGTTTCTATAAATGAATTCACCAATAACATCTCCTCTATTCAGGAAATTAACAGCCTGTTGCAAGTAAATTGTGCCTGTAGCTTTTTTTATGTTAAGATATTCTACATTCTACTTAATGGGGTAAAAAATAATTAATCATTCACAGCTTTTATGCATTCTGAAAATACTGCTGTCTGGTAAAATAGTAACAGTGTTTATTGAAGTTTGGAATGAACCAATAAAACTGATCACGACTGTATTCTCACTACATAATGAATGAGGGCAAACGTATCAGTGGCCAGCTAGTTCTGCAAAAATAAAACTACAAATCCCACTCTGCAAGCATAGTTCTGAGAACAGGGGGATTTACAGTATTAGTAAAGCTCTGAAAACTGGAAGCTGTTCCTGCCCCCCTGCATGTGCACAGATTTATTCACACACTTGGATGACTTCATCATCACTTTCTCACTTAGTGTGAAAATGTTGTTGTTTTTTTCTTCTTTTAAACATATGGCATTTGAACATTCTGTTAGCCTTTTGTGAAGTGTTGATCACTATCTTTGGCTGGCAGCGCTACTTCTATCCTCAACACAAGAGGACAGGAAGAGATAGCGCTGTGCTGTACCAACTCCAATTCAAACCGTGAACATCGCAGCCAAACACACCTCATCAAGTAAAGCGGCCAAAATGTCAATCCTCGAGTCTATTTTACCGTTTTGTGTGAGCTTGGTGGAGCACAGGAAGCTGGTGATCCAGAAAGACTCTTTGGTGCCTTTCAGCGTCTGGTTGTTGGACGGTAGGTTGGCCTTGGAGAATGGCAGCTTCAGGTAGCGCGAACAGTCTGCCAGGTTAGTGTTCTCCTCGCACTTGGAAAGACATTTGAAAAGATAAGGACACATTTTATGAATTGGCACAGAAGAAGAATGTGATTTGATCAAATTTCTACAGTAATGCTGCATTTTCTGCTGCCAATTTATCAAAACATTTAACTAAATCATATGTGGGTGATCACAAAAATGTCACAGGCAGGTTCATCACAGAACACTGACACCAGTATTAAACCTTCTTCGTTTCTTTGACAGAAATGCAGCCTGCTGGGATGATAAAATTGCATAATTCCTTAATGAGATTTTGTTATTTTGATGATGTATTGTGCAGCTTTAATGCACAGCTGAGGCTGTTTGAGCCTCAAAGCTACCACACAGTTTGGACTGATTCTTCCATGTCTATTTTGGGTCTGAGGAGAAACTAGGCCATGCCAGTTTCCTTGAGCTTTTCAGCAACTTCCATCTGGCACTAGAACGGGCCTTTTCCCCCCACAACAGTGGGAACACACAAGCCTACCAGAGTTGTCCAGAGTTTGGTAGGACTAAAGCTGGCAGCCTGATCGGAAAAGAGGACAATCAAAAGAGGTTTGTTTTTTTTTATAGACAACTGAAATAAACTACAGCCAACAGCAACATAAATGATCAGACTTTTTGGTTACTTTTCTGCCTCACCGCCAATAATATGTATGAAAGCACTCCATGCTTTTCACTCCACAAAGCCCGAGTTCATGTACACACCCTTTGCCTGCAGCTGAGGAAAAGCATGTAGTCTGCAATTATTCCGAATTACACCCAAGCAGTAGCTTTTAACTGGGGATGTTGGCCATTTTATTTACTGTAGTCTTTTGATGTGTCAAAACCAAAATGTGTGAAAAGATGAGTGTTAGTCTCTTAAATTCAGAAAATGGACATAAAGGTCATGCTGAACACAGAGACAGAGTCTAACACAGTAGGTCTGTGTTACAATATCTGTCAACTTTGCCTCAGGGGAAATGTGGATGCAAATGTTTCTAATACAAACAGACACACATCCACGAACATTCACACTTTTAAAATTACATTCACTCATGGCTGAATTCAATCTCACAGCTTGACAATGTTACATAAGTGGACATTGCTCATTGGCCTGTCAGTTTGTAGCAGAGTGATGAGAGCTGTTTGTCATCTTGTGGTGCAAAACAGGGATAGAATGATCACATTTTGTTATTTAGAACAACTGATTCACATAATCATAGACAGTGTGTAATCCAGTCCAAAGTAGCCTTTGTGACACCTTTGTGACGCAAGTCAGTGAGTGTGTTTGTGTAAGAGAATCTACAAGCTGCAATTTACCAATCCAGAGGATAAAAATGGAACTTAGTTATTTTTTTCACAATGGAAATATGTGGTTTTAGAATTGCACCTTAGCTGGTAGATATAATTTCAAATGTGTCATTCGAGGACATAAGGCTGGACAGGAAAGCACACTAATAAAAACTAAGGAATGCACGGGAAATTGTGGAAAAAGGCTTTCCAAATGGGTCAGTTTGACTCAGAAAAAAGGAAGGGAGCTGTGACATGTAAAAAAAGTGAGATCATTTAATGTGCTCAATATGTGCATGAATACAGGCTCTTCCTTTTCTCTGAGTAAAAACTAAGGAATGTCTTGAAATAAATGACAATGCATTGGAAACAGTGAAATGATCTAATCCTATGGATACAAAATAAGGCTTAATCCTTGATATGATTAAAAATCAAGACAGAAACAGCACAAAATATGTATCCTGCAAAGGCCACATGTCAATCAGTCCAAATCTTTTTTTTGATGAGGGTATGCAGGCCTTACCTTATGGATAATGAGCTCATGATTGCCATCAGGCAGAGTCCTGCCATCCTCCTGCATCAGAGGAACAAAGGAGTAGCCAAACAGTTTCTTCTCTCCCTTGTCTTTAGCTGTCAAACAAAAACACATGGACACGACATTGAATCCAAAATACACAAAAACAGGCTCTGTGAAAACAAACAAAAGTAACATCTATGGTCCTCCTCTAAGGTGCAACTTAACACCAAGCTGGATTGATAGGTAGCCTGTGAAATGTTTGACCAGTGGGTCCCCTTTTTGTTTACATCTTGTGCTGTGCCAACTAGTGTACTATTAACATCATTATGTACCATCAGTGTTGGGTGTGATTAGAAACCAATGGCACCTGTTACCACACACAACTGTGTGTACACAAGGGTGTACCGAGCACTGAACAAGTACACATCTAAAATCAACCACTGGCAAAGAGCAAAACCCAGCAAAACAAGATTTTTAGATGCTGTTAAGATACTCTTCGAGGAAGTGATTAACTGCTGTGTTTTGAAGAAGCTTTCTGAAAGCTCTGGGCATAATTTGCATTATGAACACATGTAATCTGATTTATCTGCTGCTTTAGCAATAAAGTACTAATGTTCGCTTAGCAGGAAGTGAGGAGAGTAGTGCTAGAAAGGTTCCTATTTCCTCTCATTCCAACAGCAGTGATTCATTCTTCCAGTCTGCTCTGTACGTGTGTGTGTGTGTGTGTCTGTTTGTGTGTGTGTTTGCTCTCTCAGGAGAAACACAAGTTGTACTGTATTAAACTTAGAAATTGGTGCTGCACAACTGCTATTTTATTTCTGCCTCGCTTTATTGTGATTAGGTTTTTATACCAGGAAAGTTATTGCTTACAAGACTCTGAAGATTGTGCACTTTTACTTTTTGTTGTGTGGTTCTCTTCAGACAGGTTTTCCTTATCTATAAACCCTCATAGCCCTGGGGCACTGAAGATTAGTAAAGATTAGGGGTACTGTGTGAAACGCCAGCTTAGCTGAGCTTGGCAGATCAGGTGGAGATTGATGTATGTTATATTTCAAATCTGCTCTACCAAATACAAAATGCTATTACCAGTATATACAACAATGTATTCAGGGCTTGCTCATCCAACAGCAACTATAGTATCTCTGTCTGTCTGTATGTATGTATGTGTGTATGTGTGTTTGTCCCTCGCATATCTCAAGAACTGTTCATCCGATCTACTTCACACTTGGCAGGTGTATTGCTGGGCATACATGAGAGTACATTGTCAAAATTTGGTGCATTTTGGACACGCATCACGTTTAATAAACAAGCGAACAGCAAGCGGCTCAGCTCTGTGTCTGAGTGCAACAGGGGCTGTTTGATATAAACACAGTCATATCACAGCAGGACGGGGCTTCTGGGCCCTGACTTGCTGAGCAGGACAAAAACACACGCCCCGCTCAGTTAAACTGCCTGAGAAAGAAGAACGAGTATACACTGGAGAAAAAACGGAGGCAGTAAAACTAGCCAGTAGGAGCGCAGAGACGTTTCATGGGCAGCAGGATGAACCAAAAGAAGGCCATAAACCGATTCTACAGTTCAACCTCACTTTAGTCTCACTGGTGAAGATTCTGTCTGGATTTAAACCATTTAGGCTAATTTATTAATTCATTATCATTTTAATTGATACATTTGTCAATTGATACATATATATTTGGTTCGCAAGAAATAATAAGTATGTTTTGAACGGGCACTGCACAAGTGTAACTATAAAGCAAGGACTCTGTCTGTCTGTATACATGTATGAATCTATGGATGTATGTATGTATGTTTGTCCTTCACATATCTCAAGAACCGATCATCTGATCTACTTCACACTTGGCGGGTGTATGGCTAAGGACCCAAGGAAGTGCAGCCTCAAGTGCAAGCTCATTATACTCATCATAACCAATAAATTATTGAGAATTGTTCAATTTTGACAGAGCGTTTCTATTTTAATCGGCACAGCTTTTCTAGCCTTTATGGTGCTGGTTCAGCTGCCAAGGAAACTCACAGACCAATTGCATGTGTTGTAAATCATCTCACATGATGCTACTCAGCCAATCAAATCTGTGCATTCTGATAAGCACACAGGGGAGAGACGAGACGAGAGACTGTCAGTCGGAGAAATAAGCGAGTCACAGAAAAGTAATTTCACATGGTGTGTTCTTAAAAGAGAAAAGCAGACAGCAAAAACAGAATTTTTAATCAAGAATGGACAGACTCTTACATGTTCATTGCAGAACACATCAATAAACAATCAGCTGTAGTAAAACAAATAATTGCACTGCTGACACTGACAAGTCCCTACCGCCCCACTTAGCACCATTTAGACACACTGGACTCCCAACAAACAAATTAACAATTATCGTGGCTGCATGATGAGGGCAAAATCATAGGGCTAATCATATTTCTAAAGGCAGGTAGTCCCTAAGTTTAGGAGCCCTAATAGTATATGTAATATCATGTCCTCAGTTTGGTGTCACCACAGGCCTAAATTGGGCTCTTAGTAGAAAGCCCTTGGGTAGCAATGCTAGCACTGCCAGAAGTAATAAGGCTATTATATCTACTGCACACAGCCACACAGCCTCCCAGCTTGGCTGCAAACGACATAATAATATCAGCTTGTTATGAGATAAGACACTCGGCCTTCTTACCATAGCCCAGAAAAAGGATGAGAGAGAGCGAGAGCAATATTTTGGTTGTAATTAAAGTTTTGTCTCATTAGGAGGTGAGAAGTTGGACAAACTAGCCTCATTATGAAAATGCTAAAACAAGCGTACATTTATACGCTTGTACAACGCCTGTTTAGAGGTGGCAGGAGCCTCAGGGCTTGAGGCTGGAGGGTTGCCAGTCTCAAGTGGGGAGGTGAATGCTCTTCTCCTGTAACAACAGCACCTCTTTACCTTCAACTCCCCTGGAGAACTACTGAAAACACAGACTGTTTCATTGGGTGACACTTCATGCATTCATATCCTGGGGAAAAAGTGTTTGGCGGATAAGTTACGCACATCCTCATTCCTACTTACTAGAACAGTGTCGGAACTCAAACCGGACGTGCGATCCCCGAAACATGTCGACAGGGATTGGCAGCTTGATCTGCTCCGCCCAGCGGGGGCTGTTGTTGTGGTACAGCACCAAGGAGTGGTACTCGTCCCCACCTGGTTCACCAGAGCCAGCAGCCACGTGACTCTGAGTGAGGAAGGAGGACAGAAAGAGGAGAGTGAATAGAGACAGAGATGGAGAGGAAAGAATGATGCGGAGAAAGAACAGGAAGTGAAAAGAGGAAATGAGAGGCCAGGCTCAAGGGTTAGATAACAGGGCAGACGAAATGAATTAATGTGTCACAGACATGAAAAGACATGAATATACTAGCTGTGCCTCCATGTGCGGACACCACAAATGAAAGAAAGTGAGAATGACATGGTTTACATGTGTGTGTTTGTGTGTGTTCAAGGGTTGCGTGCCATGCAGTGGCAGCGGCGGTTATATTTGAGTCTATTTTCTGTCCAAGGCCGAGGCAGCGTAGGAAACCACAGAAGCAGACTGTCACAGTGCTGAACCAGAAGTAGGCAACACACTGGAGAGACACTTAGCTCTTATCTAGGTCAGCAATACTTAAATAAAGAGTTTCTTTCCAAAATAGACACCCACCATTAAGAAAAAATAGAGTAAACTAAGGACTTAAATGAGGTATTTACTGTCCTTAAACATTTAGTCGGTTAACGGTTTATTTTCCCAAAGACAATCAGTTAAAGAAAGAAAAATGGAGACAAAACAACGATGACAAACAGTTGCTAAATAAGACAAAAAAAAAATTTTACCTTGAGGATCTGTCCATCAATATCCAGCACATAGATGGTGATCTCTACATTCCTGGCAACGCTCTTTCCACCCTTTTCAAATTCTCCCTTCTCCAGTGTGACATAAAGGTCATTCCTCATCTCCCCTGCAGGAACAGGAAAGTAAAAGAGGCAACAAGGCATTGATTATGCATACAAGCGAGCATTATTAATGACCTCCCAGCAGCTTGATGACAATTTTTTATTGCAACGCTTCATGACAGGGGTGGACAGCATTTACATTAGTAGCATTTAATGATGTATTTTCTGCTGACATGAAATCCAGGCTAATGCTACAATATGACATTTAAACATTAGAGTGTACACAATTTAAAGTCTGCTGCAAGTAGACTTGAATACATATTCTTTTCAATATTAATTTGTTTGCTTAAAGACAAAAGTGTAATTTTATTAAAAAAAAAAACATTTGCACGCTATTGTCTTCCAAAAAAATCATCAGATATGTCATCTCAAACTGTCAGTAAGGTTGGCCTCATCCTGTCAGCGAAGTGACACTGATTAAGGGTGATGAGGTCAAAACAGGCCGCAGAGGGAAGAAGACAACGAATGTGCAAATTAAAAAGCAGCAAAACAAAACACTAAGAGCCCAGAGTCATCATAATGCCACCAGTACGCCCACATTACTCAAAGTTACACAAGGGATGATTCACAACAAATACAGAAAGTAAACATAAAACTATTACGGGCGAAATAAATTGTATTGTGCCTGTTATTTGTATGAAATTTGATTCCCACTTCCATCCAGAGACGTTTATGAGACTTTCAGTGCAGCAAAGATCACATAAAGACGGGCAGGTGCTTCCTGCCTGCCGATACTGATTTACAACAATAACAAAAGTCCATATACAGTGACAAGCATTAACACACACAATGGCACCCTTATGTTTAATACCAATTACTGCATGTAGTGCTGTTTTAGCAGATATAAGTAGACATCTGCCCCACATACTATATTCTGTACAGTATGTATAAAAGGATACATAATGTACACAGTGAAGAAAAACATGTAGAGCTGCAACAGTTAGTCAACCAATTGATCAACAGAAAATTAATTGGGAACTATTTGGATAATTGTTATTTTTTTAAGGAAAAACATAAAATATTTGCTGGTTGCAGCTTCTCAAATGTAAGGATTTGAAGCTTTTCTGTGTCATACATGATGGTAAACTGAATTTCTTTGGATTATGGACTGTCGATCAGACCAAAGAAAGCAAGGCGTCAGAGTTCACCCTGTAGCCAAAAGGTTTCCAGTTCGAATCTCAACTTCAGTGAAGTCAACACTGAAGTCAGTATCTGGGATCCATAAAAACAAAGCATGACCTATAACCGCTCCAGTAACTTTTTCCCTTTTTCCCGAGGCTGGTGCTGCAATCTGTCAAAACACCAAAGGAAAATAATCCCAGGAAGCAATATTCTACATCTTTTTTGCTTTGTTACGATAGCAGCTGCATGTCTGGGCCAAGCACACATTTATTTCCTTCTGTAGGGGAAGTGAAAATGGTGCAAAGCGTTCACAATGAGAGAGAGAATGGGTCTGTTTCCTCTGCAGCCAAGCTGACACATTGTAAAACAGGTTTCCTATATAACCTCTGTGTGAATATACGAGTGTGTGTGTGTGTGTGTATGTGCACTCATCATATCTCTATCTCTAGGGTCAACATTGATTTTCTGCTCCTGACAACTGTAACCATGGCAACATGAGGCATTCTATATACACCCATACTGTACGCATGCTTCATACAGATACACACACAAAGACTGCAAGAAGGTAGAAACACATGGGGGCAGTTTCCTAATGTACAATGGGAAAAAGGGAAGTGGAAAGAGCGGGGGTGAAGCAGCCAGGTGCAGAGGAGAGTGTGTTTGTGTGTGAGCGGGAAAAAGAGGAGAAAAGATATAGTCAGATACAAATCCAGAGGAGAGAGAGAGAGAGAGAGAGAGAAAGAGGCATAGACGGTTTCCTTAGCCCAAGGGCAGACTTACACAGGCAGAAAGGGTGAGAGCACTCAGCGTTAAGGGTTTGTAGTCAGACGAAGACAAAGAAAGGGAACATAAATCTGTGTTAGTGAGGCGCTGGGGGACCCACAGTCTGTGGTTCCTCTTTATCTGTGTGACCAGTCAGCGCACCTCACTTATACAAAAGAAAAGCTTTTCTATGGATTTACCAGAGAAAAAAATCTGTCCCCTGTGTCAGCCCTCATGAATCAATGTACAGACAAAGAGAAGGCTAGTTCAGACATTGTTTCCTTTCTGTAATTACTTCGCCACATGTAAATATAAACATCTACAATTGTGGTCCCTTGTTTCGTCTTACATTCGAGTGGTTATACATTTGTTACCATGGCAACAGGGCCCCATCCTGCTAAGCCTAAGGGTCTCTGCAGGAGTCTGCGTCATTTAGAGAAGCAGCTACCTAAGTAATGCCTGTCTACCTGAAACAACCTGCATATTTCATCATTCTAAAGGCACCCTTAGGTGTGTAATTCAAAAATGACTTTGTAGGTAGGGATGTCAAGCGTTACCAAGGCAACTAAACTAGGTATTATAAGGCAGGTCAACATATACAAAATAAAAACTAGAGAATACATTATAAACTTTAAAGCCTCAAAGGTGTCATCTAAAATATGATTTCATACTAAAAATATTTCAAAACACTGATTTACTTGGAAATCATATGTGTTTTGTTACTGTTACTTATTGGACACACAATAGTCGGAATACCCACTTTACAAACGTGTCTTCACACCTGCTACCAGGCAAGCTTTTCCTACTAGAACCCATCTGATTCATAGGAAATTATACATCATGTGCGAGTATATGTCATGTCTCCTTCAGCAGTACAAGCAGTTTATAGGGAATAAACACAGAGAGTCCTTGCTCAAAATTGGCCAGCTGGGGCCTTGTTTACAGTGTTATGTTACATAATGTTATCTTCCTTAATGTGATGTACTTTCTGGTGAAACAGGGTCCTGGGGCATAACACAGTGAACAACAAAACTTAATTGTGAACAAATGGAATAATCAGTAATGGAGACAATAGCAGTTTGATTTTATGAAGTGGACAGAAAGGTGGAATTTTGACATTTTTTTGTACTGTTTTGCAGAGAGAAACAGTAGTTGAGGAAGTTCAAGTCCCTATTTGACTGCAGTCTTCCATTAATTTTTTATGCCCGCAGAAGCTAGCTTCTTAAATTAAGCCCTTATATGAGGAGCAGCAGTGAGCGGGAATAACATGCTCATTCACCAGTAGCCCTGAAGAAACACAGTCCACAGTATGGGAAAGGAAAACAGCTGACATCCAGTAGAGAAAACCCACAAGACTGTGCTCTTAAACACACTGAGGGAACGTACAGTAATAGCTGAAAATGCGATTGGCACTATATTATTTATTCATGTGAGCTTGTTTGTGGTGTCCTACCTGGCATGATGACATCAGAGAAGCCCAGTTTCCTGGTGATAGACACACCGCGAGTGAAGAGAACCATGTATTCCCGTCTCAGCTGCTCAATGTCCCCATGGAGGAGCTGGAGAGCCACAGCCAGACCTAAAAATGAAATAAATCACATAAATCAAAATGTAAAGTAACATATTCTTTTATATAGCAATGACATGGCTCAGATTTTCCCTCCCTTTTCCCTTACTCAATAAAACCAAACATATCATAACCTTATTCCCAACACTATAAACAATCGTGTATTGGTGAGCTCAGAAAAAAAAGTATTCACAGCAGCACTTCTGTGTATGGAAAGCAAACACACACCCCCACACACAAGAACGAAAAAATGCACACAGCCTGTGAGTCATCCCCAGCTCTTCTTTATTGAGAGGAAATCCTACATGAAGGCTGTCATATAAAATTAATATCCTTATGCAATAACTCCAAATGTCAGTTAAATTAAAAGACCGGCTTGTATTCAGAGCTCAAAATGCATCTCCTTGATGCGCGCGTGCGTGTGCGTCTGATCGCGCTCATGACGAGGAGAGGCAGAACTGCTAAACAGTAAGAGTGTGTATGAGACACGAGATGATGTTTATTATTACTGTTGTGGATGTTTTTAGGAAATTTGAGAGGCAGTGGCGAAATGGTTCATTAGCTGCAAGGGGTTTCCGTCACAGAGAGCCGACAACGCGACGTGACTTGTTTGCAAACCTGGTAGCAATATACCAAACTGCACTGCCCTAAAATGACAGAGAGCTGTAAGAAGCAGTGAAGCTGAGAAAAATGGGTTTAAAGTTTTCAGGCCCTCTGGCAAACTATGCATCAGATAGGAAGCCTGTTATGCCTTCATTTTGTACCTTTGAACAGCTGATGCACTCAGACTTTGGGTAATCTTCACAGAGCGTGAGGAAAATGCAGTATCTACAAACAAAACGCTTTCTTTTAGCTTCCATGCCTACTTTAACGACTTTGCTTAAGAAAATAAACCTAATTTTGATTATTTACAGTCCATAGTTCACAGGGAGTAAATACGTCTCTGTTTTGCAAGGTGTCTGTCCATCAACTATCTATATTCATGTATAATATCAGTTGAATAAATTACATTACAAAGTAGCTTAACCTCACCAAAACGTGACTCCAAACTGGGGTTAAAAGGTTAGACTGTGCTTACTGCTACTTTGGCTTAGCTGGGCTTTTGTTCTTCATCATGGTTATATTTAGCTGCTGCATCAAAATGGATATTCAATTATAGATAACAGCTCGGGATAAATGGAAAAAGGAATTTCACTGAATATAAGTTAGCTGCTTTCGCTATCTAGTTGGCTGTTTCTCTGTGGCAGAGAGTGTGCAGTAAGTGCGGTGGCATGTTTTAGAGTCTACAGATTACCTAACCAAATTCAGTTACTGCAGCCTGAGAAGCAACACAAAACAAGAATGCAGTAACTACACAGTCAGAACGCATCAACTGCAGTTTGGCTTTGGCTGTAGCTGTAAACATCATTTTGTAGGGTTTCAGGCTTTGTGGTTATTGGACACTTTATATGTTTCTTTCATAAAACATACATTTCTGTGGCATAGTCATTTATATGTAGTAAAACAGGCATCAGAAAGTTAGATTTTGACCAAATTTGTAGTTACTGCCTTCTCTTCTATGTTACAAGGATGAAATCTCCGGGACAAACTCAAAAAACCATACACACAGAGAGGGCATGAGAGGTGACTGAGACACCACAGAACAGTCCTCTGATTTGAATAATTCAAAAGTAACACACACAGCCCATCAACAATGTGTTCGCTGTGGCACAAAGGCCTGCTGGGAATTGAAAGAAGAGTCCCATTAGGTTCAGGGGGAGATTTTTTTTTTCTTCCTACCCAAGCCTAATCTGCCTTCCCCTTAATGTGGATCGAGCCTTTGGCATTTATACACACATAAACGAACACACACACACAGTCGGGCTCTAAAAGCTACTGCAGGGCAACAATTAGGCAAACAGGCTTCATTACTATTCTAGCCGATAGATGTAGCTGACGCTGACAAAAACAACACCCTCAACCTTTGCTGCCCTCAGCCCACCCGGCCTGCCTCTTCACTAACTCAAAAAAAGAGGAAAATAAAAAACTCAAAAACAAAACAGTTGAGTTGTCGCAGCCTCTTCTGTCACTGCCTACGCTCGCATGGAGGTGGGAGCTGAATTATCTACCTGACCTGACTCATACAGAGCCAGATACTTATGAAATCCCTTTTACTGATTACTGGGCTAACATGTAAACAAAATTATCTCTGCAACTGTTATTTCAAATTTGATTACAGAAGAAGCCCCCATTATCCTCAAACACAGGTAAAGAAGACTGAGGTAGCCATTAGGCTACATGGGAACAAAATTGCTGTCTCTCTGCCTCTTTATTATCCTAACAGCCTGGCGTTCTTTATATTTTAGTTCTTTATATTTTAAGGGCAGTGCATTCATCTCTCCCAAGCTAATTGGCTGCTAATAAGAGACTTCTGGCACACTGCCAGGTCTGTTTAAAAGGAGAACCACACAGCAAGACACAAGGATACACAAACACTCGTAAAAAGACGAAGCGCACACACACAGCGGAGGGTGCACATATACAAACACACATAATGTTATCTCACTCCACTGCACACTGATACTTGGTTTTAATTGCCCTCCTGACACTAAGTGTAATAAATTGAGGGCCTTAAATTATGCATGGTGTTCCATAACTCCTGCATGGACGTGAAATATTTTCTCCAGTTTGCACATTTTGGTGTCGAAAGCTTGACAAGCGACACATGTATTATCTACCCTTTAGTGTTGCGGAATAATTTGCCTTCGGGAGGAATTGACTTTTCAGATGAAGATGTAGCCAGTTAAAAATGTGCTTTTATGCACAGCAGTTTTGAATGTAGAATGAGCAGAAAACAGTTTATGTTTATGGATTTAAGATGATAAATTAGAGGCAATCTGAGAGTTTGCATTGACGACCATTCCCGGAGTGTTTTGGCTGAATTCAAACTTGCTGCTCTACATGTAATTTAAAAAAATGTGGACAGAATATTTACTTTACTTTCACCACTTGTGGCTCTCCTGTAAGGTATCTGAGTAAGAGCAGGTGTATTAGTGTGTGCGTGTGTGAGAGAGTGATGGAATTAATGAGACAGAAAAGTGAACAATGAGTCAATAAGAGAGCAATCCCACCGTCAAAGCTCATAACATTATAATTAATACATTTGATCCACTCAGTATATTGCACATAATACACAAATAATACTCAATATTCAGAGTTCATTATCTAAAAAATGGAAATTATTAACTCTAATACATTTCTACTCTGTGATTAAAGCAGTTAATTTTGTAAGATCAATGTCAAATTCAGTTAAGGGGTGGGAATGTAATTTTGGAACGAACATACTTGAATTATGCATGCCAGAGTATGGTGACAAAAGACCCGCGGCTCTCCACTAATGCACTTTGAAAGAGAAAGTGCTGAAGCAAATCAGGCATTCAGCTGGATCAATGTCTTTAGCTGACAGCAACTCAATAGCTAACATCCAAGTGTTTGTGATAAACTCGACTCTGCAGCCAATGACTGGAGTAACTCTAAAAAATTGCGTATAACGCTGTCAAATGAAAGAAACCACTTAACATGTTGGATCCATTTTGAGAAAAGGCAAACATGTTCTACCATTGATGTTGTTTTTACCAACTGGTGTGATTAATTGTTTATGATTACATAAGTTTGAAAATGTCAGTGTCATCCATACAGTGAACCATGGTGCAGCTTTTACTGGGGGAACGAATGTCTGCAGAGTCAAACACCAACGTCAACAGCAACAATGTGCTACCTTATCTGCCTGCCTTATCTGGTATTAAATCTGATAATATGTGCACAGCTGTGTGTTATCTATGGTAATACAGCCAGTCAACAGTTTGAGTAGCAAATAAAGCTGATATAGGAGCTTGATTAAGAATTAGTTGGAGTTCAATGTGAGATAAGGAAATAGTGAAGTAAATGGTTGCTTAATACTCCTGTGTTAGCGTCATTTAGATTTTTTGTAGCGCTTAACAAAACACTCCATATCTCCATCTGTTCAATGGCAGCTCCATCATATAGGATTTTGACTGGATGCTGCAGTTTTGTTATGAACCAACGCCGCTCAGATAACAACGACTGTGCTAAAGGACTGTGTCATTCAGCGTAATTACCGCATCCCTTCACGCTTGTGCAAGATTATTCATGATAATTTCACCATCCTGGAGTTGTATGACTTCTCCTGAAGTAATTATTGGCCTTCTGAGAGAAGGTGGAAAGAGTAGCTGACTCAGTAGATCAGTCTCACAGATTCTTGATATTCCTGTAATCCTCCCCACCCCCCTCCCATTTCTCCAGTTGCTGATAGCGCTTAAACAATTATCAGAATTTTCTATGGAACAAGCTATGGTGTTCCTCTAAGAATACATGAGGGAGATGTAAGAAGACGACAATGAACTCAGTGAACACTGAAAATGAGTATTTTCATTATGTAAATACCAGCCTGCAGCAAGTTTGTTGGAGCAATTTTTGCGAACACATTTATGTAAATCAGCATTAAGATAAACTTCTGATGAACCATTGCTGATTGCTTACAGTTGGTTGCATGATTGCTCCTTGATTCAAACAGCTGGAAACAAGTGACATATTATGTCCTCTTGTTTCACACCTTTGTTCCCCTTCAAGCCACTTTCTTTAGGTTATATTTTGAAGTCATACTTTAAAGTCATGTCTTATGTCATCATTTTATGTGCACAGGAACGTTGGAAGTATGATTCAACTGCAGCTATATCTACATGTTTTTTTCTATAATCATTGTATAATCCACAGAAATAAAGTATGGATCTCAAAGCTCTTCATCTTTCACATGGTATTTCTTTGACGTTTGAAGAACTGAGTGTTCTGATTCTCCACCAACCTGTTGCTATGGGAAACTGCTGATGCTGTTGTTCAGTATGGTGCGAATGCAGCTATTTATAAAATTTGTCTGAATGCATTCGCAACAGCTACAGGCTTCCTGTAGACACAAGCATATGAGGACATGCCAGCTCCCCTAAAGAGGAACTTTGCTCCTACAGAACTGCGTTGCAGACTGACCGGACACTGACTATCTGATGATGCAACTCAGCTGCTAAATTTGCCATCCCAGCATAATGTGTTTTGTGAAAGAAACAACACAGATAATAATGAAACTATTGAAAAAAACTGATTTCAAAAGTTCCCTGATTTTAAAAAACATGGAGCAATCGCAAAAATGAACCATAATATCCACTAAAAACTGAATCACACTCCACTACGGAGACCAACTAGTAGCATTAGTTAATCTCTTTGTTGTTTAATCAAAGAAGTGTAGAGGCAAGGTGAATGTCATTCTTACCAGTGTTGGAGCCAGACAGGTTGTACCTGGAATTGGCCTTTTTGATGATGTTCTCATGGATTTGGTACCATTCACTCTCAGTGTTACACCTGAGACGGAGGGGTGAGAGAGAGTAACAGAAAATAAATCAGCTTTATAGATTTTCAACTTTAAGCGATTTGGTATCGCACTTGAATAAAGTCAGGGGTTTCATAAGGACAGGCTACTAAAAGAGAGGCCGTGATGCTTTGAAGTTCAGGCTTCATAAAACGCTGAAAACGCTAGATCCTACATTTCCTGTAATGCATGTTCCCAGTTTGCAACACAAGTTCAGATTTTAAGTTTGTCGTCTCCAAAGCCTGAGCTGAAATCACCCGGATGACATCATAAGGCTTATTTTTATCAGACTGGACAAAGCTCCTAAAGAAGACATTATAAAACAGATTTTACAGGCTGAAAAAGTGAACTGAATTGCTGTGTAAGTCTCAATGCTTTAAGTAAGACTTTCTTATAATATGTTATCACTTTAGAGAATGGCACTAGTTGCTATTCTGTTGCACTGCGCCTTGCACTCCAAGCAATTGTTGCATGTAATGTATGATTCAATGTAACGTGACTCACAAGTGCAAGGGGGGGTTGACTGTGACTACCTTACCTTAAGTAGGACAAATCAATTACTGTGACGTCTTGTCTAATTCTGAAAACATTCAGCTCAGAACTTTAATGCTAATCCACCTAATACATTCCCGGTATTCCTGCAGTTACAGAGCAGGTGTTGTATTTTCTTCTCAGCAAAGTGTATTTGGCCAGTCAGCCTGATCCAGCAATAATTTAGGTCAAACTGCTATGTCAATGGTAGCCTTTTCTGTCCCTCAAGGCATTGTGTAGACTGTGTTGGACCACACAACTGCCACTGGTAGTGAAAGCAACAAGCCTCTAACATACAACTGTAAAGGGGCATAGAAAAAAGTTCTCATATTGTAATACCCGTCATTTATTTGTGAAATGCTGAGTCAAAATTGAGATTTTGAGGACTGGTATCTGTATTTTTTAAAAAAAAAAGGAAAAGTAGCTAATTTTAGATACCTGCAAGGAACTCTTAAAGTATAGCATGGTTCCATGTTTGGAAGAAAAGAGTCATTAGTGAAATGTTGGCTGTGTACAGTGACTTACGCATAAACCTTGAGCAGGTGGTCATCCTTGGAGTCAGCAGTGAGGAGATCAGCGATGCTGACGACAGCGCAGCCAAACGGCCGCCTGTACTGTACACTACACAGGTTCTTCTTCTCCCCGGCACCCATTCTCCCTGCATACGCACACAAAAAGACAAATCCAAAGACATAGCAGTGCTGTTATGAAAGCCCAAGAGATTTTAAAAAAACATGTAGTGCTGAGCAGAATAAAGAAGCAGCATCCTGACTCCCACCTATTCTTATGATGTGTACAACAATGTAGACATCCTTTCGTAGATCACTGCTTCCCAAATCCTGACAGGAAAACAAGACAGGAAAACATACTTTAGCTTCACACTTGATACATGTAAACAAGCAACAGAGCAATGGCTTCGCTTTTAGTTTTCAGGCTAATGGAACATAACTTTCAAGAGCTTTAAATTGTTCCCAATAAATCTTTACAAACACTAACTCATGTTCACTACTCACCACAAACAGTGTGCATTGTCTTTCTGTCTTCTCTGGCGACTTGGGCAACCCGCTCTTATTCAGCCTGACAAAGAACCTTTCACTGTACAAGTGAGGAGACAGAGGGAAGGAACACACATGAAGATGAATGGGGTCAGCAGTGATGGCTGGGTTTCACTGTAAACAACTACATCCAAGCCACTGCTAACAGGAACAGAATAAAGATTAGAAACAATGTCAAAAATGTCAAGCGCTGAACGGTGGGCACTGGAGAAATCGCTTCAAAAGTTCAAACTTCAAACTAAAACCGTCTGAAACCTTGAAATAGAATATGAGGCAGGAGAGACAGGGGCAGAGACAGAGGGATAGAGGGAGAGAGAAATATACACAGAGCTTGAATTACTGAACCGAATCCCCAACAAAGAATGTCTGTAACATATCCGACAACAAGTGCATCCACACGTGGCTCCTCCACAGCTGACTAAAATATTCATTGTGTTGTTGCATATTGTGGATTCCTTCTGACATGTTTAAGCCCAGATACTGGACTGTCAGCAAAAATAGTCGTGCGTTACAACAAAAAAATGTGCGAACTCAGTGTTATAGCTGCCAAGCTGGTTGTCATAAATCTTCTGACTGTGACCATGCTAGACAGAGACAATTAAGAGCAAGGTGAATACATAGAGACAGTGAGGAAATGATTCTGCTCAGTGCTGGCAGATGTATTGTGGTGGAAAAATCTTTCAGATAGGCCAATGCATCTTCAAATCCTCCACAACACATAATTATTCAAAAATAGTTAAAAGGCAGAGTTCAATGCAATTATAGATTTACTGTGCATCAAGAGCAATATAAAGCAAACCAAGGCCTTGATCCTGGGACAAAGAACCTGATGCAATATCATAAAACATCATATTATATACCTTTCATAACCTCTCCTAATGTGAAGCCTATTTCCATGCTCCACCTTGCTTTTAACCATACTCAGAACTATTCTACCATTGATGCTAAGTTCATTAGTGACCTTGACGCTTTGGTAATGATCCAAGTATGATTCATCATCTCAACACAATGGTGTTTCAGACTTCCCTAAAATTTATCAGTTGCACCTGGCATGGAGATATAACTGGGCCAAATGACCTTCAATCACACCTCACACAGACAACCAAACTATTATATTACTGAATGACCCTCTAATTAATCCCCCTGGCTACTGTCTTTTACTGGCATAAGTGTTATCCTTGTTCAAGGGAAAGCTTCACCACTGTATGTGTAATTCAAATACAAACATATGGACAGCTATTGTATAAGTCACAAATGTCTAATGTCAGCACGATAACATATGCTCGTTTTGACATTGCTAACAGGCTGATGTTTAGCGTAGCATGTTGGCATACTACCGTACTGTAACGCTAATTAGCACTAAACACAAAGTACTGAGGCTTGAAAATTGAAATTTAGGTGATCACTAAACGTTTTTGTAAGTCATCCTGAGGGAAACATAAATATCAAATTTCATGGGCATCCGTCCAATAGTTGTTGAGATATTAAACTTAAAAACCACAAAAGTCAATCTTCTGGTGGCACTAGACATGACCAAAGTCATTAGGATTCATAATCTAGGAACCATGAAAGTCTGTACAAAATGCTGTACCAATGCATTGAGCAGATTGAGATATTTCACTGGATAAGTGAAAAGTGGATGCTTGACTTGTTGTTGGAGCTAGATGAAAAGTCAGGGGATAACTTAAGACAGTACGATTCGTCCTCTGGGAACCATGGATATCTGTCCCACATTTCAAAACGATCCATCCTACACTGTGGATTTATTTCTAGTCTAGTCTGGACAAAAGGTGGTGGACTGGCTGACCGACACTGCCAATCCATTGCCACATGGCTAGAAATAAAGCTGTAAGCAGCTTCACTGAGACAATTGGAGAAGAAAATGGTCTGGCTTCCAGTCTAAACAACAATGAATCATACTTTGGATAGTTTTTGCATACTCTACAGTTCAACTTTAATATATGATGAACTTCCCAGAGCAAAATGAGAAGTCTGGAAATAACAACTCTGGCCTCAAAATGCCCTGCACTCCCCCCTTTGTGCAGGCGGGAAATGAAGTGCATGTCAGGCAAAAACAGAAAGGACAGACACAGATCGCCTTTTCATTCTCTTTGTATTCCGTTCTCTCTCTCTCTCTCTATCTCGCACCCTCGCTCGCTCAAAGAGAGGCAGCGGAGGCATCCTGCTGGGCCCGTCTCATCCTGGTTGGCGAGCTGAGGGCTAATCCAGTTAGGTGACTTTCACAGTCCACCGATAAGCAGAGAGAAAACCTTGTAATGCACCAGTGCCTGACAATGAGCCAAGTCACTGGCACGGCTAGCAGCCCAGGCTACTCACACAAGAGCAGACTACTTGACTTTGTGCTGAATACAGCGACAATGGATTAGGATGTCTTATAATAGCCTGTCAGCTATTAAAAGCTCTTATCACAAGCTTAAAAGTTTTCAAGTCTCTTACAAGATGTAAATAAAAGGTTGCTTCTTGCTCTGTAATTCAGTGTTTTGTGTATGTAGGGCAGTTGGCGCCCATGTTTGAATTAATTAAGCTCCTCATTATTAATTATACAAATGCTTATGATTTTTCATACATGTATTCCTTCAGTAAAGTTTTCCTTTAATCGTCCATATTGGAATGAACCAGTTGAGAGCCAATTTGATTTAGATGCGGTCGTTCCTCATTAACTGCTCTCTGTAACTTTCCGGGCCATTTATCCAGCCATAAGGAGACGGATTCCTATGCATCAGGCATGAGACTTTGCGCACGCTTTCCTCAACCCTAATTAGTGCTCTATTGTTGAAACCCCAACTGCCAATTAACAGCCACTCCTTGCAAACACAGACACACACACACACACACACACACAAGTGTCTCTCCTTCTCTTGCCACCAACTCTTCTCCCTCACAGCTGCAGCGTGTTGATCACCCGAGCTAAGAGGACCAGTGTCCCCCAGTGGGACCTTATCTCACTCTATCACCACTCGCATTAACATAACATGAATGGCCGATTTCCCTCCCCTCTGGGCCCTCATGGCGTTCGCTATTCCCTCTCCTGATATCGATGACTGCATTAGGAGCCGCATGCTCACCCGACAAGGGGGCGGCGGGGGGGATGGGATAGTGAGTGACTGGTTTGTAAAATACTGGATAAATGAACTGCCACTGCTGACAGATTGCTCTCCTCCCCACCCTAAAAAGCTAAATCTATACCTGGAGGCTGCATGGAAAGACAAGAAAATGTCTTCAAGATGGAGCAGCAGAGGAAAAACTTATTAAATACAAATACACAAATAATTGACAAGCCAGACAAGGGCAGACCTACCAACTAAATCCATCCCTCTGTCAAAAATACGCACTGGGTACACAATGAACAGCTGCACACAGGAAAAGACAAATCCAGACATCCATTGGTGACCTTGTAAGAGGTAAGTAGAGATCAAGTTTGGAAGAGGGAAGTGTGAGTGCGTAGAAAGTTGACATAAATGTGTGTGTTTATTCTCAACGAGCTTCAAAACCCACAACGCAGCGAGTGTGCGCGCGAGCACGGTACAGTACACCACTGTGTCCGTTTGTGTGTCCTGCTGAAGAGCCAGACAAGGAGTCTGTATTGAACACAAAGAAGCTGCCATGGTGCACAGGGGCTGGTGGTGTTGGCATGGTACTGAGACAACGGGTCGGACCCCCATCTGGTCTGACACTCACAGACACACACACACACAAACCACCAGCACAGAGGGGAAGCATCGAAATGGCTCCCTGCCAGGCAGCTTGCGTAAATGTGTGTGTGCGTCTCTGTTTATGTGTGTGACCAGACAGTGAGAGACAACGTTGGCAAGCTGCCACTGCAAGATTTTCCTTGAAGACAACTGATGCGATCGCAAAACACACACGCATGCACGCACACACACATACACACACACACACATACACATAGATACACAGAAAACTGGAACCAAAAAGGCACAATCGTTGAGGCCGCTGACTGCTTTTATCCTTGAAAACCAATTGTTGTAATTGTAAAATAGAAAAATATAATTAGCTGATTTAGGGAACAAGATAAACTGTTATCAGAAAAATAGAGTTTTGTGTGTGTTTATTATTATATTATCTGCCATTTTCATTTTGGATAAATAAGCATTGTGACTGAGGTATTTTGACTTTTCATAGCATACAACAAATGACATCTTTCAGCATAACTGAAGCCGACTTCATTGTATTTCAGAGAAAAGTGCTGTAAATCGCATTCAAATGCATGACAGATTTCAAGGAGTCTAATTACTCTTAACTGGCTAAGGTACTCAATCTTTCAAAGTAGTAAGAAGACAGGAAGAGAGAAAACGAGAGAAAGATAATGACAGAGAGGGAGAGGAGGAGAAGGTGCTTCAAGTGAAACTTAATATGATACCACTGGACGCTAATTACCCACTTCAAGAAAAAGTGCAGGGTGGTAGCGGATGTTAAAAAAACAAAAACTTCATATTGTGGAATCTTTTACCTTAAAAAAAGAATTTGCATGTGTGAGTTAAATAAGACAAGAGAGCATATTTAATAAACCTTGTAATTAAAAGTGCTTTGATCCACTGACAGATTCTGTGTCTTTCTCTCAGATAAACCACTTCATGAAAACCAAACAGTAAAAATAGAATTTTTTTTTGTTCCCACACAGCAGTTTGAAGTAACTTTGGTTGACCAAGTTGAAAATATAGTTATGTTTTCTGCCAGTAATGTGCTGAGTAATGATTTGGATTCTAACAGACATGGATGCAGAGTTACTGTACAAAAGCACAAAATAATAAAACAATGAATCCAATCAATGTCACCCTTGTTTCTCTGATGTGACCCTGCGGGGCGGAAAGTAACGTCAAACACAAGCATGACTTTTCAAAAGAAGTTTCAGTGTTCTCATTTTTCAACCCACTCATTTTCTTTGCCTGACGAATCCACTTGTTTGTGACATGAAATGGAATTTCTTTGCTTTGAACTATGAAACCAGGGGATTTATACTGGGGTATGTTGGTGTGCGAGCATGCATGCGAGTGACGTCTGCAGGCTCCCAGGGTGATCCGAGCTCTTTTATGTGGACGGCGCTGACACTTTTTTATTATGAGAAAATAGCACGGCCTCGCCCACTTTTATTGGTGCGTAAGTGTACTTTAACAACCTACTTCATTTAATAAATCTTCATGAATATAATTAGAGCAGTCTTCTTGACATCAGAGGGGGAGCCAATAAAGACACAAAAAAAAAAAAATCCCCCAAAAAAACTCACCGCATGACACATGTATCAGTCATACAAAAGCAATGCATTTTTCATTATTACTTCTTAAAGGAGCCATATAATGAAAAACTCACTTTTTCAGTGCTTGTGTGTATGTATTTGGGTCTCCGATGTGCCTACTAACACACAAACTGTGAGATGTGGGCTGGCTTGCTCTGTACTCATGTGACTAAAGTTATGTGTATAAACAATAACGTCACTGCTGTAGTTATGCCTTTAGATGACATTATTTTGAGTGTGGATGGAGCAGCTACAATGTTAGCATAGCTCTGATCGATCTGAACATTCAAAAAACAAGCATTTTAAAGTTTGTTTGCTTGTCGTCTTGTGGCATGAATTAAGGCTTTTTACAAATCGACATCAGGATGTTGTTATTTCGGCATCCTTTTGATCCATTTATTGCAATTAAATCACAGCAAAACCTAAGTTTATTAACACTCAAACTGTGTGTTCTGAACAGGGCTGCTGTGGTGCTTGATCCTTGCTGTATTTTGACCAAAGCATGTCAGATACATTTTATTAAGACCCCAGGGAACTGTGTTAACTTGTGGAAAAGGGGTATAATATGTCCCCTTTAAATCATGGGGGAATTCATTCTTCTAAAGTCTCTACCTGAGTGGCCGGTTCTCCCGTCCATCATAAATGTGAAAGAAGACTTCTAGCTCCTCCCCTAGATTGGCGCTCATTAGACTCTTCACGTGGACGAACAAGTGATGGGTGCTTGCAGGAGCAGGGGTCTCCTTCTTGCGATGCCGATGTTCCATCTGCAGAGGAGGGAGGAGGACGGAGGAGAGGAATATTAACACAAATTACTATTTTTGAGCAAGGAAATCTTTATATTTCATAAAAAAGTGCAAAAACATACTGTTCTATTCTAAAACAGGTTTGAACGGGTGGATTTGTAAAGGTTAAAAAAAAAAAACAGGAAAATCCATAAGCTAAATAAAACTCTAAATAAAGATCCTGCAATGCATGATCAAAGCTCATCAAATACAGTTAATGCTAGGGGGAAAACATGTGGTTACATTTCTTTTAATACTGGCCAATCACATTTAAGAGTTGCTGTATTAAGTGTGGAGTTTCCCAGTCAAAGATAAATAATATCCCTCTGAGACATCTCACAGTTGGGAGGAGTCTTGCTGCAGATTTGCATATATATTTGAAGTGTCTCACAGTAAAAAAAAAAAAAAAAAAAAGGCTAAGATATAGATTTGGTTGAAATATCAAGTTAATATAGCGTGTAATATCAAAGACCGTCAGCAGCACCAGAGGCTAAAATGTGAGAGATCTAGCTGCATTGTTTGACTGTTTCTTTGTTTGAGTCTTGAACTCTACCTTATTTATTTACCTCAAGCATTTATCCTTAAGCAGGCTAATTATTTTCTTGACACAAAGAAATAATGGTGTTATGATTTGCATCCCTTTCAACTGGTTGCTCGATCTTGGAGAAATAACAACTCAAGTGCTGAAATTCACACTGAATATAAATAACAGACAAACAATAAAACACAGAGTCAGTGTCTGCTATCGCAATGGCAATCTCTGATAGTACATAAATCAATCTACGGTATATAAAGGATCAATATTCTTCACACTATGGTGTGGGGCATTGTAAATACCATACAGGTCAACATGCACATTACATTCTGTTTATGAGAGGTTCACCCTAATCTGCTGTCAACATCCAAAAATACAAGGACACACACACATACGCATACACACACAGAGCACCAGATGGCCAGTAGAGCCACTGCCAAACTGTGCTCCACATTCACTTGTGTAGTAGGATGTAAAGAGATTGGGAGGGGGACAAGTGGAGGATGAGCAGAGAGGAAAAGAATAAAGAAAATGCAAGGACTAAGTACAGTAAAGCACCACCACGATAAAGAGAAAAAGTATCAAGTCAAACATACAAAGGTGAAGTTGCTACCTATCACCTTCTGCAGCACATTAATAGATGAAAGGTGCTGTAAAAAGCAGGATTCTTCTTTCTGGTGCATGTTTTTTGTTGTGAGAATTATATATTGCTGGGTCATGCTGCAGAAATTACTGTAAAACTGTACTGTTTTCGTGATTATTGTGGTCTGAAATGATGCAATTTGCAGAAAAGCGGAATGTTTTAAAAATTGCAAAGCTATGAGATGACACTGCGATTGGGAATTAACTCTCAGATGTAATAATCTATCTGCAAGGAAGTTGGATTGTTGAGGCTGAGGATTGATTTTGACTCAGGCTCATATCAGCGGCTCTGAATTGGATTATTTAATGTAGAAAGTGACAGTGATGGAAACAGATGGGCGAAGATTTTTCCAATTTGACCATTTTCTGCAGAGATAATGAAATCAATTACTGCAGTCACAAGATCACTAATTCCTGTTGGGACTATAATGTTGGAAAGTTGAACTCAAAAGACAAACAATGAGTATCATAATGTAAAAACACAGTTTGAACCTGGTTGTTTCTTGCATTACTAATATACTCTTCAACAGCTGACTGTCCAGGCACTGATGTTGTAATGTTCTTGAACACGACCAAGAGTTTTATCAGAATAATGGCGAATCCCAAGTATATTAAGCAAGTGATGACAATGTTGCTTTGATAAAGGCAATACAATGTTTACCTGAAGTCTCTCAAAGAAGATTTAAGCATCTGAAAGTTGATTTTCTTGCCATAGTGAAATGCGAGGAAAACAATGGATGCCAACAGAGACTTAAATCCATCTTAAATCTTTGGAAGTCGCTGTCAGTGATATAAATACAAACCTATAAAAAACACTAACATGGTCCTCAAAGACTTAAACATGCTAGAAAATTACACCACAAATCATTGTACAATTGCAGTATCTGCCAGAGTGATGAATATGTTTTGTTTTGTCCTGACTTGATCTGCCCTATCTGAGATCCCAGAAGAAAACACATTGGAAAGGGATCTAACAACAAGGCACTGTTTTTATTTTTTACCCGGATCAGTTTTCCTCTACGCAACAGGGCTGAGCTCCTACTTTGGCGCAGAATGACTAGGTCTGGGAAAGGCCTAATTTATGCTGTTGGATTTTATTGCAAGGTTATTTTCAGTGTGTCATTTAAGCTGCCCGGTGGGAGCAGTGTGTGGTTATATGACAACTTCAGCATGACTAGACACAAAGGATAGACATGACAGCCTTGGAATAAGGCTAGCAGCCCTGCTGGTAACACATAATGCTGTGGGCTACAAGGAGAGGGCCAGAGAGAGATAGAAGAGCAGAGAGAGCATGACCATGTGTGCTCGCCCAGCCGTTTTATTATTGTTCACTTAGTAATCTTTTCCTAAACAGCATGAAGCAGCACCAAGTGGAGCGACTGTCAAACTACAAGGAGCTTCTAAAAAGGAGACAGGGGTCAAACTGAGGCCACAGAGAAACTTCCAGTCCTTCTACATCCTTCCATCACAGCTTCCTTTCAACACTCACTTCTACATCACTATTTAAGCGTCTTTTTATCCTCCTTTTAAGCTTGTGGAGGGAGACCTGTGCGACACAAGCAGGAAGCAAGAGATGTGTATGCAGGCTTTTAAGTGTGGGTGTATCTCTTTAGCGATGCCTGAAGTCACAGAGGAAATTTTGCCACGGCTTGTCCAGGGCCAGACTTGAGTCATCTATCACCTCTGTCTGATCTGCCACTGTTAATGAATTCATCATTCTGCGGTCTAAACTCTGGCCGGCTCTACATACGCTCTGTACTGAACTCAC
This sequence comes from Thunnus albacares, assembly GCF_914725855.1. Classification (NCBI taxonomy): domain Eukaryota; kingdom Metazoa; phylum Chordata; class Actinopteri; order Scombriformes; family Scombridae; genus Thunnus; species Thunnus albacares. The sequence continues at coordinate 15,400,173 of NC_058128.1, read as the reverse complement.
TCTCCGAGGAAAAGATGGGAGGTGTAAAGCTGACTTGTCTTTGCACTACAGACAGCTTTAGCAACTGAGCACACTTAGCATGAGATTGGGGAGCCAATTAGGGATTTGACAAAGGTTTTTTTACTGACTGTAAAGCTACTAACAATAAAATGTTTTAAAGACTGTCTTCGGGGGTCAAGTCAAATAAAAATTAGGCCTTTATCTCTACAGGCAAACTTCCTTGTAACTACTATAGAAAGGATGTAGTATCTCAGAGCATTGCCCCAAGGCTATGTATTGATCTGACCAAGGCTTGCAACTGTCCTTTTTTAAAGTTACCAAAACTGAGCAAATTCTAACCGAATATGTAATGGTAATCATTTGGTTTACGGAGATTGTTGGCCATGTTACACAGTATAGTAGAAAGCACTGCAGTTACCTTTTAGACTCAGTGCCGTGGGAAAAAGAGTGACGTACTAGCTAGCTAACTGCACAAGCTAGCTGCTACTGAGAGAAATGTCCATTGAGACATTCCTCAGATCCTAAAATGTAGTTTTTCTCTCACTGGAACGTATTATAAATATATTATAATTATCAGTAAGCAATTTAAATGATCATTTTTATAGGTACCTTGCAACAGCACAATATCACCTTAAAGTTGTATGGCTAACATGTTAAACTTAGAGCAACATTAGCATTCATTTGGAGTCGTTGTCTTGGGCCACCTAATAAATTTAAGTCCAATATTAACCCTCCTTTTAGCTCTGGTTTAGTCTCCAGCAACTCCTAAGGGAAATATGTGGCTCTTTAGCTGCTTAATGCTCCACTATGTTCACTAGTTAGCCGCTAACTTTGTCTGCCTGCAGAGTGTTTATTCAAGCTTTTTTGCTGAAGAACAGCTGTCTACTGAGGTTGGAAACAAGGTTAATGAGAGAAGTGAGAATGAACCAAAACAGTAATGTTGTCATGAAGCCAAAACATAGAGCTGAAAGATGCCAAACCACCAATAGAGCTGAGTGGATCTGCAGAGCCGTGTGAATGAGCGACACTATTCACATTACACGTTAATATAAAAATATGGAGCAGCTTTAAACATGATCACTTTTTAATCACAAATTATGTTCAAATAGTGGCTAATCTTGGCATTATGGTATTTTGACCGCACTACCACAGAAAAACGTCATGAGAATAGTAGGAATTTTTTAAAAATCAAATAGTATATATTTCTTTTCAAAATTATGACATGTCTGTATGAAATCTCACTCCTTCAGTTCACTGAATGTCCTTCCTTCATCCTTCTCAGTATCCTCTTTATTTTTCACATGGGCAGATATCACATAAATCCTTGACAGAATGGTGCAGTCAGGCTTCATTTTCCCACAGTAACATCGCTCTGCCCTTTCAGCGCACACACACAGGGACACACACACACACACACCACGTGATCCCCATCTCAATTTAATTAATCTACTCTACAGCGGCACAGTGCATGATAGAAACAAAGACGCTGTCCTCATAAACAAAGATCTCACTGAGAAATATTGATGTCGTTTGGGCTTGATGTGGCGGTGTGTTGTTCCTGGGTGTGATCTAGTGTATGTGTGTTTTTGTATGTGGATGGCAGCGGTGAATGTCTGTCTCTTTATCTTGTCCCAGTATAGGGGAATTTGCTCATTTTGTACGCCATTTAATAGAGGTGCATTAAGCTTTCATCCTGCTATGCCGCCTTTTGTTTTGGCTAACAAAAAAAGACACAGATGGATTAAGAGCTTCAATTACCCCTGCGAAGGGAAAGCCGTCACAGTGTGTGTAAGTGTGTGTGTGTGTATGTGTGTGTGTGTGTGAGTGTGGATGATACAATTGTCCCCCGTACTGTATCAGGGCAGAGAAGTGGTTGCCATGGTAACAGCAGTTGGGGCTTGGAGGAAACGGGGAGGAGAAGCAGGGAGCAAACAGTTGGGAAAGGAAAGAGAGAATGAGCGAGAGAGGTATGGAGATGGATGGAAGAGGGCAAAAATTCAGTCCTTTAAATACAATACTTTCTACATGTGACAAAACTCACTGATGCTAGTAGCTCATTGAGTACCTAAAGAATGAGTTTGTTGTTTGTTAATATGGCGAAAGGTGGGTAAAATGCTCAAAATCACCAAACAGCTTTTAAGTGCCATTGGAGAGTTTAAGCCCACTTGGAAGAGAATTCCCTAAAATTAAAGTGCTCCTAAAAATAGAGGAAGCTCATGTGATAAAATTGTATCACAGGTACTGAATGGACGTCATGGTGACATCTTTTTGCTAACTGGTGTTTCTCAAGGTCAAGAATGAACTTTGAATGTCAACTCTAAATCAAACAAGCATGAGAAGATATTCAAGCGCTAAGACGAATCGGAAATTCGTACATATACAACTGCTGAAGGAAGATCCTGTGATACAATCAAAAGCTCTGGAACAGCTACTAAAGGAAATGGGCCTTGATGTGAAATTTTTCATCGTTTTGCCATCAGAAAGATACTTCACGATAACCAGACAACGCCACTTTTCTAAGACTGTTTATGAAGGACAGCTTTTCACATCACCTTAAAGGTTAGCTTGGTCAGAAAAGAATCTCAATGAACTGGGAAACTGGTGAAACATCCTTCAGTCGCCTGATGTTATATAAAGGTCATTTGAGATGAGAGATTTTGAGATGAATGGTAACCAGCTTGTTGAAACATGACCAAATCTAAGCATAAATGGCAGAAGCACTGCAGTAGTGTCTGTGTTTGCCAGACTGATATTGCATTATGAATAAATAATAAGAAGAAGGCGGCAAATCAGGCATACACAGATATGTCAATAGCACTGAAATCTGATGTCATAGACCTTCAGTCACTCACTCTACAGTGACAAACATTTACTTTTACCAGTTTGGAAATGGATCGTCACTACAATGCTGAGATGAACTATACTGGGTATGGCGCTTTATAAAAGGACACTTGAGCAAGACAGATACTTGCACAAATCAGGGGTTGAAACCAGGTACTATAATCACCTCTCCTTCACCACGCTGCCTTCTAAATGAGGTGTTTGAGAATAGAGCGGATGATTACTGCGTGAAGAGTTGTGAGGCCACTCACCAGTCTGTAAAGCTCTGTGACACTGATTTCATCTGGGTCCACCATACTGAACTCTTGTCTCGGGACCAGGTCCAAGCCGAGTTGTCTGAAATACAAAGACACACACACACACACAGTGAGATGATGAATTCCAAACAGATCAGACTACATATTTCTACGATTCACAGGTTCCTGCTCTGCAGTAGGCAAAACAGACAAGGTCGACTAAATTGAGCATCAACAACAAAATGAACAAACACCATACAGACGCACATATGCACACACAGTTTGATTCACACACAAACAAGTGTCAGTCATCTAAATAAAACTTGACAGATCGTCCTCATCTCTGAGGAAGAGATGAAAGAAAAAAAATCCTCTCCCTTTAGCCCCCTGCTATGCCTGCTGTCGTCTTTATCGTCCTTCGTTCGACTGCTTCCCTCCATCTTTTTCTCTTTCTTTCCTCAAATAGTTTCTCAATGCTGCCCACACTCCTTCCCTTCATCCTCTACCTCTCACTTTTCTTCTTCCTCCTTTTCCTCTCCTCTAGGCTCTCGATGGACCAAATCGGCACGCTAGAGTGTGTGTCCTTGTCAGCAATAAAAGAGACAGGCCTGGTCAACCATACAACAGCCCACAGCAAGGGACTGTCCACCCAGCTTCTCACGAAAGAGGGATGTGTGTGTGTGTGTGTGTGTGTGTGTGTGTGTGTGTGTGCATAGAACATTTGAGGACAGCAGGCAGCAGGGAAATGAAGGAGAGTGAAGGGTACAGATAGACAGAGAGAGAATGACAGAAGCTGTGAGTTTTGTTTTTTGTTTTTTTTTTATTTCACCCCCATGGCATGGAGAGGAGAGAGAGAAGAAAGAGAGAGGAAGGATGGAGAGAGTGCTGTCTGTGTGAGAGGAAAAGAGACTTGATTGAGTGAGGAGTGTGCCTACAGGGGAGGTAGGTGACAACAAAAGAAAGAGTTGCACAGAAAGAAGAAAGAGTAGGAGAGAGAAAGTCTGAGAAAGAACGAAAAGATGAGTTAAAGAGCTGAAATAAGCTCTAGGAAGGAAGCTAGGAAGACAGAATATACAAGTAACCGAATCACATATTCAGTATTATTGCAATTTCCTATTTTTCCTTGAATATGTGAAGAAATGTGAGATAAGATAAGTTCTTTTTCCAATCTAATTTTGTTTACTTTAAGTGTTAGTTAAGCTAAAACACTAATGTTAAATGAAGAGGCTTGTTATTAGACCATAATGGTGGTTTGACAGGTTTTTCTATTGCTCATTAACAATAAATCATACATACTTGTATACAGTATATAAGACTTAAAGTCCTACTACTACTTTGTCAAATATAAATTGTCCAAATGTGGTTATGCAGCTGAGAATAGGGACTGTGGATGATTTCTTGGTGGTATTTTCATGCAAAAGTACTATGGAGAACCAGGAACTAATAAAAGTACTCTTTTCTTACTTTTCAATTAGTTTTACTGCATCTAAAGAACCCTGAATATCAGGCAAATTAGACATATAATTCAAAAAACACAGAGTTGGGTTATTGTTTGTAATTTTTGAGGAGTCATGCTGTGATGAATAGATGCAAAGATTGCACACAGAGTTGGAGAGGGAGGTTGAAAACCTCAGAACGCCTTTCTCCAAAGTAGCAATGCTGCTTTGATGAGTTGGGAAGCCAACAATATAATTTTGTTCTTAACATCAATAAACTTTATGCGTGTGAGTGAAGCTGCTGAGTTATGTTTGACCAGTTAGCAACATTCAGCAATACAAACTCTGCCTTAATGGTTCTCATGCCATTGGAAAGTTCTACTGTCAGGAGTTATGACACAGGGAAATAAATCATTAGCCCCTTGCTCCAAAAATAGGTTAAAAAAACAGTTAAAAGTGTTCCTCGGTTACTGGAAAGGTTCCTGCAGTAGAAACTGGCTAATGGAAGACAACAATAAGCAAATATGGAAGCATAAATTTGGTAATGTCTTGTATTTAAAAACACTGCGGTTCAGTGACCAATTTTCAAATCCCTGATGCCATAACCTTTTCAAAGAAATCAGTCTGACTCAATGTTCCCTGTGATGGATTGCTGCTCTCTAAATTTGATTTTCATACAGTTCTGGAAAAAGAGTGGATTCCAATAGCTGAGCACAGGGCAGAAAATCAATCTCAGAACTTTAAGTACACTAGTGGTTGGCAGTAACATTAACTTCAAGTGATGACTTATTAATGAGCTAAGACATGGGAAAAAAACAAACATAAAAACATGAATATGGTCCTTTGAGATGGAATGATAAAACATGGTGTCTGTATATGTGTGTGTGTGTTGAAAAGTAACTGCCCCAAAGCCATTTTTGGATTCCTCTACTTACTCGTTGCCCCAGTCCAATCTCGCCGTGATGTGCTGTTTAACGTCCCTCATGCGGTCATGGGTGAGGTGGCCCACCAGCACCTGCCTCCTCAGGTCCAGGATTTCATTCATCACATGCCAAAGCCGGTGGAACAAATCCCCCTCATTTTTCTGTAGAAGGAGGAAAACGGTAGAGGAGGAACAGAGAGGGGATGGAGGGGAGGCAAAAATGAACAGAGTCAGTCAAAGGCGATGAGTGAAAGGGAAATGGACAAGAAGGGTTAGAATTAGGACAGAATGAGGGTGACAGATAGAGAGGAAGACACAGATAAGGAGATGAAATTACAGTTGCGTCGAGCCTCCCAAAACATAAGTGAAAAAGAAGTGACAGAATGAGCATTAGAGCCAAATCGACACAGAGGAAGAGGACGACCCAGCGAGAGAGAAGCCGACAGAGGGACTTAAAATGGATTTGTGCAAATTAGCTTCAGTGTCCTGCTGCTTTTTGCCACAAATTTATGCACTTTGATCTGCAAGTATTCATCAGCTCAATTTAATCAGCATCCCAGATAGCTTAATAGGCCACAAACACAATCAATCCAACTAATGAATGTGTATGAAAGAGCTTTGGGTGTTTGTGACTTTTGAATTACCCAGGGCCAAATAAATTCACGACAAACCTAAAGAGGCGGCTTCGTTTATGCAGTAGATATTCAAATCAATGCAAACTCTTTGTTTGTGTGTTTATGTGTGTGCACGTATGTGTGTGTGCAAGGATTCTTACCACATAGAGTTGTTTCCACATGGCACCCCAGTCTCGCAACGTCGACGTCATCTCTGTGATGACAGAGTCTTCAACAGGGATGACTGTCTCAAATTGCCTAGGTTACACAAACACACACACATGCAGAAGACAAACAAATAATAAGTACAAACCTCTACTATGACCTGTACACACACAGGAATGCAAGTAGAGAAAGAAAACAACATTACTCACCCTTTATTCTTGACGTGGGCATTCTTCAAGTGGATGTAGCTGCATGGGAAGATCCCCTTTGGACAGAAGATAAACAGGTTAATGAATATCTGTTTTAAGTGCCATTTAACTGTTAGTATTTGGTAAAGATGCACATAATCAATGCAGGGCTAAGTGTGTTTGTAGATTAAAAGAAGGAGCAGATAAAGGAGTAATGGGATTTAGGAGACAAAAAAGATGAAAAGTGTGTTTGTGTGTGTTTGACGCTAATAAACTGTAAGTTGCTCCCTATTGACTCGGGGAGATCAAAGCAGAACTTATGTTTTAAGTATTTGAGGATAAATGTAGCGCACTCACACACTTAGACTCTGAACACACACCTAACACTTTACTCGCAACTACTGTGGGTTTATATTATCACATATTTTTCTGCTTAATTAGTGACTCACTTTGGTTTAATTGGCTGGTTTTGAGCAAGGACAGGGTTTTCAATTTTCAAACTATAATCAGCCCAAGACATACTGGTGCCAAATGGTGTTGGATTTGAGTTGAAAGAGCTGTCATCAACTTTTTGCATTTTCTTTCTGCAACCATTTGTAATAAAAATAGTTGGACTGCTACACTTTAAAATTGTCAACAGTCAGAATGTGAGCATATATTTTAGCTATCCTATTGCAGGACCTTGGGTGTATACAGCATCCATAGAATCATACATGACCAGACCATCAAAAAACAATTATTAAAAAACTGTGTACATCATATATGTGACAGAATAACCACTCATATAGTGTATGAGTGTGTGGCTGTCCGATCATTAAGCTTGATTTGCCTCACAACATTGGTAATCAAAGACAGCAAAAACTAAAAAAAAAACACTATTTCTAATTACATTCATGTCACGTAATATCAATCTTTTACCACATTGAATAATCATGTGCAATGCATTAGATGTAACTTTAGTTCATTTGGCCTTTTTCACAGCAAACCTTTAGACTGTAAAGCACAGGTGTAATATAACACTAATGGTTCCATTCTATTTAAATGAACCAGTAAGTCAGGCCAGCGTGCCTTCATGCACACTAGCAGGGTGCTGGAACTAGTGAACCTAAATGGAATGCAGCCATTATTGATGCTGTTAAAGACATCTCTGGTTTTCTTGCTATGACATGTCAAAAAAATCTACACTCCCACACAGTTCTGAGAAAAAGTAAAAATGATACTAAACACCTGTGTGAACTGACCGTAGTGGTCTGGGGATTTTTAGCACTATTAGCAGATGAAGTGAAAGTGGGTAACCACATGCAGCTTATGTTACTGACGTGCTGGACACATTTACCAAAGTGCTCAAAGTTGAGCAACTGACAGAATGACATTTTTTTTTGATAACAATAAAAGTAAAGCTGATGAAATCCGTCACTGACAATTGTCGCCTCAGCGTGTGGAGTTGAAGTCAGCGGCCAACAATTACAAGCCTGGGGGAGACTTTTAAATGTGACATTCCTGCTCTGTCAGGTTACACGCCATTTAATTAAAAAAAACTTCATGAGGGTATTGATTGAGTCTACAAATTAGTTAGACGCCCTTTAGAACATAACCAGACAAAGATGAGAGAAACACACACACACACACACACACTCACCTTGACATTTGGATTCTTCAAGATGAATCCTCGGTACCAACCTGCAGAGACAAAGCAGTGTTTTAATTTTCAGTGCGTCACTGTGAATATTGCTCTTTTATAATCTTTCTATCTAGTTTAGACTGCAGAGCATACAAGGGGAGGAGGTGGAGAAATATGAGATACTGTGCATTTAATAAGAGAAGGATAGAAAAGAAGATGAATGTGAGCGTGTGAGGTGACAGTGATTTAATGAAAATGATCCAATCCTTCTCACAGCTGTGTGTACTAAGAATTCCATGACATGCCTACCACACATTTATTTTTATTCTAATTCAGTGTCATGTGAAAAGCTGAGAGGAGCGTGCTTTGAATGTGATTGCTTTTAATTAAGTGTAAAGTAGTTCAGTTAGCTAAAAGTTTACATTCTTTAATATTATTTGTACTCATGTCACATTTTTTTCGAAACGATTTGGAAACTTACAAACAAACAATTGAAGTTTGCAGTTTTAATTTAATTGCTGATTGCTTGCTCTTTCCCTGAGAGAGCTGTGCTGTGAAAAGCACTCAAGAGCTTTGCGGTACAAAGCAACTTGTTTTTTTATAAGCTGTTTGGCAGTGACCACAAGCTTATGCACAGTGGAGCGAGAGGGGGGAGAAACCCTGTGACACATACAGCCACAAAGCAGGTGTGAAAAATAAAATTAGACTAAACAGAATAGAGACGCAATGGTGGTGAAATTTTCGGCTGATACCAAAGTTTAAAACAACAATGTGGCTGATAGCTGACGCTGGTACTGATGTTTGTTGTTATTTATTCCCTATTTTGTGCCAGGGAGACAAGCATGTTTCCCTGGCACAAAAGAGGGAGTAAAAAAATAAAAAATAACTTCAGTGTTTTAAAGTCTTTCAGCCCTTTATCACACTATTTTTCAGTCTTTCACAATCACATTCCTATTTCCATCAATGGGTCATCTGTTGAAACTGTTGGCATACGCATCTCAAACACCCTCACATGGTTTCTCAACACTACTTGCATCCTCAAGAAAGCAGAGACTGTACTCTCTGAGGCGTCTTAAGAGGTTTGTCTTTTGAACTTTTATTGCTGTACCGTTGTACCAGAGTATCACAGTGTGGTTTGGCAACCTGACTGCTCAAGACTGCAGACTGCTACCAAAGACTATAAAGGCTGCTGCAAGGATCATTGGCACAGAACTACCACAAATTTCATAACATTTACACCACTTGCTGCAAAAGGAAAGCCCGAAATATCATTAAGGACACCAGCCACCCCGCTCATGTTCTGCTCCTGCTCCTTCCACCCGTCTGAGTAACAGCTTCTTTCCACAGGCAGTCAGGTTGCTGAACAGCTGACGCACCCATACGCACTTTGTTCTTATTGTGTACTGTATATTGTGTTTATAATGTATACATATGAATGCGCTGTGCACGTAGCCTATGCAGGTCTGTAGTGGGTTATTTTTTGCAGTTTTGGGATGGTGTGTCCTTTGTGTTAAGGCAGACAGAGCAAGAGCACAAGTGTTTCACTGTATTTTTAATACACATGACAATAAAGATGAACTTGAACTTCTCTTCTCATCCAAGATGTGAGACACAGGGCTGAACGCCTGCTCACTGTCCGTGCTGGTGCATGGAGCACATAGGTATTTGTGTGCCATTGCTGGAAAACTGAGGTGATTATTTCTCCATATCATCTCACTTCTGGTAATGGGGGCCTCTGCAAAGAAACCATCCAGTTGCTGTGATGCCCTCATCCTTGGCTTCATCCTTTCTGGACTGTTTTCCTCCAGGATCTCCTAAAACATGTCATCCAGAGTGGGCCGTGCCCCGTCCGTTTGTGCCCACTTGCTCCGTAGATGATGAGCTCTCTCTCTACCATGTGTCTCATCTCCAGCACCGGCAGCAGGCCTATCCAGCTGTACTGCTTGTGCGCATTGTTTAACATCTTTATCAAAGTAGCAGTCTTTATATTCAGGATCCAGTGAGGTTGCGATGCAGAAAATGGAATCAGAGATGATTTGACAAAGCTTTTGTCTATAGCCTCTAATAATGTGGTCTTGATTGTTTTAACAGCATGATCTATGTCAGCCTCCTCGCTTAAAAGAAGTCTCAGGGCTCTCACCGAGGGGATCACGTCAGCAGCCGATACCTCTGATGAGCTGACTTCTCTTGTCAGCTGTTCAAACAGGAGAGAAGTGTGATAAAGTTTTCAACTAATCCCCACTGGTGCACAATGAGGGTTATGGGGAGGTCACAGTCTGCAGTATATGTAGCAAATGCTACACAGAATGTACTATTCTACCAAGTGGCAACATCTTTCTGTAGCCTTTTTGGTTTCATTCCCAACTGGATCTGCACAGTCTGCAGGCGTCAGAAGGCAAGGGGTGAGTGTTTAAAGTGTCTGACTATCTTTCGGCCTATTGCCATCACATCCGAGATGCTGCGCTGGCTCACAACACCATTATGAACAGCCAGCTGCAGGTTGTACGCCGTGCCGGTGAAACTAGCCAGACCACTATCCGTCATAGCTTTTGCCATATTTCTGGCATTATCTTCCATGACAGCATGCACTTTGGATTCGACTATTTTCCATGTTTCAAACATTTTCTCAAATGCCTCTGAGATAGCAGATGCAGAGTTGGGAACCCGTGAACTCCTGGGAGTGTAACACTGATTTTATCAAGTTAAAATCTTTGTGAATCCACTGTGCCATGAGGCTAAGCATGCTCACAGGGTTAGCATCCGAACTATCAGCTATAAAACTTATGGCAGGGATGTCATGAGCCAGTAGTTCACGAATGTGTGTGACCACAATGTTGTAAGTGATCCCTTCAGCTTTGACACTGTCCATAGGGAATGTTTTCCCCTTTCTCAAATGCTGTGGTTATCAAGAACTGAGTCTTTTGAAAACAAAGCAGACGCAGCATAGCAACCCCATGCCAGAGTCGTGCCCAGCCGGTGGCTTCTCCTCAGAATCTGCAGCTGGGTAGGCTACTGTTGTCTAAGTCAGACTGCAAATAACCAATGCAACATTTAGCCAGTGCAAAATTGATGTGACACAACAGAAAAAAAGAAAAAAAAAAATCGGCCACTGCCACTGTTGAATGTCATCTTATTTGCCGATAGGCCGATGGCAGTCAACAAGGCGAATATCATCGGATACCAAGGGTGGGTGCATCCCTAAAACAGAAAATGGTGAAAAGGCTGCAGTTTGCATGCTTTTCACACCATTACACACTCCAATCTGCACTCAAGCCAAATTGATGCTTTTGCAAATCCCAATACTGATAGAAGCAATCTAATGCATTTACATCGGAGGCTTTGAGCTGATGCTGTTTTCCAAACTGGCGGTTTAAGCTCATTCCACTGTTGCAGCCATTGTAAGTCCCTCCAGATAAGAGCATTAGCTAAATAGCTCAAATGTAAATGTGTTCGATTATTCTAATCACTGCTGGGTTTCGCCTGAGCATCTGCGACTGAGGTAGTCTCTGTGATTTGTTTCAGACGTGGATGGTCAGGATAGCGTTGAGTAACTTGTCTGGGTCTGGATTGTGGAACACTCATTGTTTCCTAGATGAGTCATTTTTTCAGAAGCAGATGTCAAATACTGTGACAGCTCTTTGCTTTTTGTTTTATGTCGGTGAAAGAGGTAACATGTGTAATGGATCAGCAGGATGTGATAATGGATCAGTGTTTATATACTGTACACTCAGCATTATGTATACACTGCTGTCAGGAACTTTAAAAAAAAGTTAAAGAAAGAGGCGGTAACATGAGGAGGTGCGTTTACAGGCGAGAGCCGCATGTCAGTAGGAAACACTTTAATTTGTAAGCTCCAGTGTGAAGTGTCAACAGTATCAACATGAAGCAGAGCCATTAGTCTGTCTCCTCTGCTGTCATCAGCCCGTCTCTCAGAGTCCACGCTGCTGGCAGGATTTTGATTTTGTTCCTCCCTTCAGGGCCAAGCATTCCGCTGGCTGTGCTATTGTCTGCTTCCTCTGGGCCCTTTTTTTACCGCAATATCACATCCCTCTGCCTGACTGGCTGCACGACTGGCTGCTCGACTGGTTGTCTCTCTCGGTGTGTATGTGTATGTGTATGTGTGTGTGTGTGCGGTTTTGTCTCCCAACAGGAAGTGAGACAGAGTGTGTCAAGAGCTCCGGAAGAGGGGTGTGTGTGTGTGTGTGTGTGTTTGTGCATGGCTGCTTATTTATGTTAAGGTGTGCGTAATACTGTGGCTTTGCTGTGGTTGTTCACATTATTATGGAGATTAAAAAAAGGTAAAGAAACAAACTGCTGAACAAGTACATTCCTCCACTTATAATAAATTAAATCCAATGAGGTCTCTTCAATGCGTGATGGTCATGGTGATTGTATCGTCTACTTTATTATCTATATGTTCCAGTTTTTTCCTAACTTTTGGATTGCAGATTGGATGCAGAAGGACAGATAAGGGGGTAGAGAGAGTATGGAGAGAAAGACGGAAGCAAAAAAAAACATATTAACATACATAGGGAAAGAGAGACAGTGAAAGAGAGAGAGAGAGAGCGTAAGAGAACGCAAGTAGAGGAGAAAAACAGACTCAGCGTGGGCAGGAAGGCGGGAAAAGCAGCCAACTTGTGGTGCAGGAAACAGTAGAAAACATGAATTTCCACGAGCGTTCATCACTGAGACGATGCTGCTCATTTCATGCGTGATGATGAGCGAGAGGTGTGATGTTACCTCCGGTGCCCAGTGGAATTTCAGTACAACAGACAACAAAACACACATCTGAGCATCCTTGCATGTGTTTGTTTGCGCAAGTAATGTGTCTATTTCTGAGCCCGTGTGTGGTTGCAAGCATGGATCTGTGGGTCATGTGTGTTCATGTGAGGCTCACATCATCTCTATACTTAATGAAAAGGGGATGTGTCCCTGTAATTTCGTAAGGTTGCATGCGCTCGCTTCACTACTCAAGCGAAAGCATGCTTTCCTTCCTGATTCTGTTTTGTTTCTATGTTTTTTTTTTTCCACCACAGAAAGCAGTTAATTGTAAGGTAATGTAGACAAACTATGTGAATAACTATATAGTACCTTCACATTTCTCCAGGATCTGCACTGTGTCTCCGATTTCCAGCGGGAGGCCATGCTGGACAGTCCCTCGGAAACTGGCCAGCACTGAAACAAAAAACACACCCACATGAGTTTTTGATGTTTATGCAGAGTTGGGAAAAGGTCCTAAGACATAAGCTGAGTAATAAAAGAATAATAAAAATGATGCTGCTGGAATATCAGCTTAAAAATGTAACCAGAAAGAGGAGGCGCAATCAATAATCTGTGTAGGTGAACTAAAATCAAAAGCTTATAAAATCTCTATATTTCTGAACATACTCAAAATAGTAAAATACACAACCTTACATAAATACAATCTCTGTCTAAACACATTATATGATTTTTTTTTTACTTTAAGGAGGAATCTTTCAAACACTGTCAGCATAAACAGAAAATATCTAGTAAACATTCACTTTTGTAGGGTTAGTGAGGACAGTTACAGCAAATGCAGCCACCCATTCCATCCTCAACACACAGGGGTCATAAATCATTTTGTACGATGCAACGATAGAAGCAGCAGACTGTATTTGATTCACCATGAGCTGTTTACTATAGCGGTTCTTTTCCTACTGAGAGGCAAGCCAGCAGACGACCTCAGAGACACGTACATGTGGTAAAATAACATCTTTACCGCCTTCTCTACGCCTTTAACAACCCCCACACTGAAACCGTTTTATGGTTTATTTGATGAAAACTTAAGAGAGTGGACACAGAGGACTAAAGGAATGCTGCTATATATAACAAATATACAGAAATGTCAAGTTTTTTATATGTTTTCTATGTCTCAAATCAAAGCAAAATAGATGGACAGCAGAGGTAGGGATGGATTTAAAGGGACGTTGAATCAATTTTACACATGAAGGTCAGCTTACTTGTAAACTCCGCCTGTGAAAACAGTGGGAGAGCAGCTTTCTCAAGTCTAAAAAAAATAACCCCCGGTGATGTCATTGGGTTTATTTTGATTTGGGCCTGAAAATGACACGTATTTTCCTCATGCTGCACATCTTTAAGAATGTGTCACAAACTGCGGGGGTGTGGAGTTTGAAAGACATGAACTGAGTGTCTATCAAGTTGAAATATGGAAAGTATCCAGTGTTTTTAAAACTAAATGGACTAAAAAAGACAGTCCCTCAGCCTCTGCAACACCATACTTTTTGTAATCTGCCCCCTGTGAGTCCCCCAACCTTAAAGAACTGCAGTCGTAAGTCGCTGAATGTCCCATCAGGGAGAAGTCGAGAGGCAGAGAGAGAGAAATCATGCATTAACAGATGGAGGTGTGTAGAAAGAGGCCAGGTTTAACATAACAACAAGCACAGAAAGTTTGAAATTTTGAAACAATATTAAAACAAAAACTGAGAGAAAAAGGAGATGAAGTGAGGACGTAGGGACAGAGTGATGCTGATGGTCCATTAGTGGTGAATGGTACTTTGCACTGTGAGAGTATAATAGCCAACAGGAGAGTCAGTTGACGGCTCTTCAAGCTGCTCTTTAAAAACAGAGCTGTGTCCCACTGACATACACACACACACACGAAAAATTAACCCACACACTTAAACCTGCATGTACACACGGATATGTCAACCACTGCGGCCTGATGTTCCCATCGCAAACACAAGCACCCACTGTTAAAACATTCACACATGTTCTTGCTGCAGCTTACAAATTCACACAAGTAGCCTATTCAAACAGCAACAAGCACACACAGAGATATGCATTCACACACGCAGAGGGGAAAAAAAAAAAAAAAAGAAAAAGACAGCTTCACTGGGATTTGGAGAGGAAACGTATAACAAGAGTCCCTGCCATGCAGAACTGAGAGGGTTCCCGCCACAGCTAAAGTATTTAGAGAGAATTTCATTTCTGCTGCCAACCGGGCTAGTCCAGTGTACCTGAACACACTGTTCAAACAGCACTGAGAGTATTTCCTCACGCTGGAGAGGGATTATATTTAATCCAGCCCAATGTAAAGACTCACTAAGTGAAGCTACCCCAAGAGACCAGACCCAGAGTACAAACAGTGTCGTGGTGAAAACACAGGACAATTACCATTCAATACTATAGATCAAAAATGTCTTAAAATCAAAAAACATGAGAATTTGAGTTTTTAAGAATTTGTAGTAACAAAATCTGGGTGATAATCAGATTTTGTTTGATCATTTCTATTATTCTGTTACTTTCTTAAAGGGACTTAGGTGCACAATCGCCGGAAAATTTACATTTTCACGCCATTTTTCCATCACTTCCTTTAGCTGATGCATTTTCTGAATGCAACCCCTTTTGGATGCATCAGGAATTAAATTTGTTTTAAACAGCTGTTCCTTTTCTAAAAATCTAGGTATTTATTTGTTGAAAATTGTCAAAAACTAAAAAAATTACCTTTATAATACACTAAGCTGCACTCAAAGAGAAATATCAGCTGCGAATCAGAGGCTGACTGCCAGATGTGTTCAGTTTGTATTTTGACTTTTTTTTCCTGGCAGAGTAGCCCAATACCCAAGAGAAGATCCAGTTGAATTACCCATCCACCCCCTGTCTCATGTTGACACTGAGTACAAGTCTGCTGATAAAAATCAAATAGCAGCAAGACACACTGTGCTGTCTGTAACTGTGTGTGTGTGTGTGTGTGTGTGTGTGCATTAATTCTGTGCCCTTCTGCATTTTATGTTGAAGCTTCGCCAAGTCCTTGTTATCCCTCGAGCGGCAAAAACACTATCTTTACAAGGGATTTGTCACAAGTGCACATCTGACTTTGTAATACATTCAAAGACCAACCGCTCGCACAAACACACACGCGCTGGCAAACCCGAAACTTGCCTACTTTTCTGTAATTCATTCAAAGCCCTATCGCTCACACACACGCATGCACGTGCAGAGGCAATCACAGCAAACACACTCGCGACCAATGCATGAATTAACCAAGTGACTTCCCCAGCTGCAGTGAGTTAAATTATTCAGTTTCAAGTCTTTTTTTTTCCTGCTGTGAAATGAAAGCTTCCCGCCCGTCGATCCACAAGCCAGCTGCTGTCTGTCTGTCTGTAACTGCCTGTCATCCGTCTAACTCTGAATATCTGTCTGTCAACTATGTGGGCTGGCCAACCGCCACATGATGCACTGAGGACACAGGAAAAGGTGTTCACTCTTTAGGGAATCGATCTGTTGTTGTTTTTGTCCTATTTGCTGGGATGTGTCCTATTACTCTCAAAAAAAAAAAAAAAAAAAAAAAAAAAGAGAACAGCGAGTACAAATGGGGGAAAAAGATGCCATTCATGGCTGCTCAACCACACAGCTGCCACAGAGTGCAAAAACAGGCATAGCAGGAGGAAAATCCTATAAAAGGACGGATGGCACACGCGCCACATAACATGGCACGTCTAAGTGGATGCCACTGGTGCGTGAATATCCTATTGCATAAACTGAACAAAAGCAGACCTGCTGATGCTCAGATATGACATGAGCACACACACACACACACAGACACACACACACACACCGCCTCTCTATTGAACCTGTTACAGCCAGTTTCCAGATGGCCTGCACTGACCAGCACTTCAGCCACCAAAAGGCAGACTCTGAACCAGACTGGCACAAACACACACTCTCTGACTCTGTGTGACATCGTCTCCTGGTTCATTGCGAGGACAATGCTATTCTAGACCAGACTATCATCCCCTGAAACTAGACATTACACAAGGATGGCAGGCTGGGAGAGTCATGTACACACAGATAAACAAAGAAAAACACAATGACAAAGAGACAGGAAGTGGGAAACTATGTATATTGTCAATTTTGTCGAGAGACAACAAGAGATCAGACTTGGAAGCTATAATAAAATTCATTGGGTCACTGGTGGAGAGCTGATGGTTGGACACAGATGCAGTGTGTCACTGGGTCTTCACGGGGCTAACATGGTAGCACTAATCTCCATCACAACACTTAAGAATATCATTTTGGCATTCTAAGGTTATGTGAAAGAAAAAAGGCAAAATCCATTCACTGACTAGAGTACATTCAGGACTGGGTCTGGTCCGGTTTTATTGTGGTGGGCTGTGGGTCTGTGCGCCTGTACGTCTGAGACATAAGTGGATCCAATTAGGGCTGTAGTCTGCTGGTCGACTGGTCGATTAGTTGGTCGATATGCTCTCGTCCGACTAAATTGTCATTGGTCGAATAATCTCCGTGTTATTTTCATAAGGAGAAAAGTGCTACATCAACAGCTTTCCAGGAGTAATCCATTATTTCCTGTGGCGTGAGGGACAGACTAACAAATTACCTGTGAAAACAACAGGGGTGTATTCAAAACACCCCCGTTGTTTTCACAACTTTGAACTCGCCCAACCTAATGGAGACTGCTGGGTTTAACTGTACTCAACATTTACTGAACGTACTGAACGTTTACTGAATCTGTGTTTCTCCATAATGACACAACAAGAACCCCCACCAGGCCAAAAAAAATACTTTTTAATATTGAAATCGACAGCGTTTGGGAGTCTCTGTGCAGTGCTGTTCCGGTACGTGAGTCAACCTCTGTCGTTGCCTGGGAAACTACTGGTAGCGTGGCTCCGTTAAGGAGTATGTTTGCGTAGCAAGTGGGGAAAGAGCGAGGGGCAGAGAAGTGACGGTGGATGCGAGCGGGGCAGAGGAAAAGGTTAGCGGTAAGTTTGATTTAGCACCATAATCAGGTCCAATACTTGCATGCTAACACGCTAAATGGTGAACATGGTAGACTGGTAAAATCAGCATGTTAGCATTATCATTGTGAGCGTGTGTTAGCATGCTGACGTTAGCATTTAGCTTAAAGCAGCACTGTGCATAAGGACAGCCTCACTCACTAGCATGGCTGTAGGCTCTTAGTCTTGCTCAGTGTTACAGCGTATTTCTACCTAAATTAGTGATGATTAGCCAGTTAACAGATTATCCATCATAAAATTAATCAATAATAAGTCTGAAGATGAACTGTTTATTTTTGAAGCAAAGATGTAAACCATTTTCTGGTTCCAACTTGGAGACCTACTGGACTCTTGGCCAAAAACAAGCTAACTGAAGATGTTACCAGGGCATTTTGGATAGGGTGCTCTCATTTTTTGATACCTCATAGACTACATGATTAATTGATGGGATCTTGAAGTCAGAGGTTGCATTTTGATCTCTTTAATGCGCTTTCTCCTCGCCTTAATTCATTAGCGATTAGTGTGTGTTTGCTAGTTTGTGAGTTCATTCTGCTGAGGGACTCGAGACCCCTAGAAGGCCTACTGGTTCGGATTAGGCTTACATGTGTTTTAGGCAGCTACTTGGTGTTGAGGCTTGTCAAACCATGTTACATTTGGTTTGCTCGTCGCTGCTTCTAAGCTCCTTAGAAGAACAAACACTGCCACGGGCCTTGAGTAAGAAGAACATCAGCGCTCGCTCGTTCCTTCAGAAACAGCCCGAGCTCCTTCAAAAGGCAACGACTGAACGAAGAAGGTGTAACGTCGATGATAAAGGCTTGATATTATGTTGCTGCTAGACTCAATTTTACAGAGATTTCACCATTAAAGTAAAAAAAAAACATGAAAGAAAGCATGAAGATGCAACTGATCTGTCTCAGCGCCCGCAGCTTTTTGCACTAAGTAACACAGCAAATTTCACTGAAAGTGCTCATTAATGTTCTTTTTAACCTCATTAGCCTGACCCTTTCTTCTCTCCAACTGATCTCACGATGATTCACACGCATAATCCACTCCCACATGTTAATTATACCGCATTTATATCATTAATATGCTAATTTGACAGCACAGCAACTGGTGGCGCTCCATTGGCCTCCATTGCTGCCAAATGTAAGGATCATGAATATTTCATTTCTGTGTGGGAACATACATGTGAACATTATGAAACACTAACATGCAAACACGTACTGTATTTATAAGGATGTACTTAGGTAAACTGATTAAAATCACGAGCAGGGTTGATTTTGAAGAGAGGAAAAAGAGTGATATCAAAAATGGGGAAGCAGCATTTGTTTATTTTTTACCTGTTTACAAGGTGAATAGTGCACCTAATGCACGGAACTGAGAGTTAACTTCACTAATATAAAACCTCTTCACTTCCTCATGCTGTACATTCACTGTCCATAAAACCATAACACTGTCAAAACTGTACAAAGTGACCTTTATTTCAGTAGTGTGACTAAAACATTCCTTCTCAGACCAAAACTAGCTGAGTTATGTTTTGTCTTAGCCAGCTCCGCATACACTGTGTTCCTAACCAAAGGCTTCAGGCATTTATCTCTCCATGTGGCGAAGTAAAAGGGGCTAAAATCCATCCACGTCATGCCAAACAAGCATACTTCTCCCACCGCCTCATAGATTGGAGGCAGTGAGTCGTTGAATGTGGTTACCAACACACGAGGACTTACTCAGGGATCTTGTGCTCTAAGAAAATCCAAACCACAAAGATGTGTTTATGCATATATGAAACGCACTTGCAGGCACAAATACACACAAGCTCACCGGTGTGACAGCAGAGGTGTCTGACAGCCTGAGTGTGAGCTGGAGACAGATTAAGGCGGTCCGCGTGTGCTCGTGTACATCTCACACTGGTTGAGCTTGGAATGCTGGGAAGTAGCATCATGCATTTTAAAGCGGGGGGAAATCAACAGGGGTCAGGCAGCGTGAGGGGAGAGGAGGCAGATGTCTGAAAGTAGCTGCGCTGAGAAGGCCTTGAACAGGGCTCAACTTGGCAGTTGTGCACACGGAAACAAACACACACACACACACACACACAGGTCTGATAGGCAGCACAGACAAAAGCCAGGCCAGCAGAATCACCCAGGAGGAACGGCTTTCATTTCGGCTTTCTCCATTGCCGGCCGCCAGGTTCTTTTCGCCTCCTTTGTGTGTGTGGAGATAGCAACCTAACCACCAGCACAAAAGCGCTCACTAGCCACAATAACCCTTCGCTCAAACCACATTGCAGGAGCAGTGGCTTTCACAGCAGAGTTGTGTGAGGAATGTTATTACTTTTTTTTTTTTTTTTTTTTTTTTTAAATGGCTGCATGACAAAAAGTGGAGCTCAGGGGTCAGTATCATCTCAGGATTGCCTTAGTGTTGGAAAACGAATGTGAAATCATATCTGATGCATAAAAAAGGTCAAAAATAAACACAGGCTGTGCAGGTGAGACACACAGCCACTTGTTAAAAAAACGAGGTGTCAGTAAACTTGTATGAACTCCTACTACTACTTTCCCCTCTATATCTCAGCTAACATGATGAGCACTGAGGCACCTGTTGAAAACACATTCACACACTTAGTTTGTCATTTTACACTCTTTCTAAATGAAGAGCTGACGGTGTTTCAAACGGGAAAAAGTAAAAAAGCAAAAAAAACCCCCAAAAAACAATATATTTTTTCATTAGCATGATCAATGGCTGACAATAACATTAGATTCTGCCCCAGTCACAAAGTGCAAAACAGAGAGCAACAAAAGCAACGATCAATCTGTCCCACTGGCTGGAGCAGAAGGGAGAAATCATAAATGACTCAGATTAAATAGAAATATAGGTCAGTGCGCTAAAGCCTCTCATCATTCGCAGGCATTAAACTGACTGTGTGTGGTGTGTGTTTGGTTTTAAAGCTAGCTAAGTGCATGCATTAGATAGCCCACTGATGCCAAAGTTGAGATGAGATGATTATAATAATCCTCTTGAGAGGCTTTATCTCACCTGAATAAATGTGCCATTTTCCTCCCTCTTCTGGACTATTTATTGTTGGATTATTACATTATGACTCATTATTATTTCTGTTCATTATCTCACCGTGATGTCTGAATGGTCACAGATCAATGATTGTTCTGAAGGGGTTTGTACACAAACTCCTCTTCAACACGGCTCAGAGTTCTCGCTTCTTTGTGGTTCATCTTCTTGGAATAGTTAGTTACAGCCAGTGAGGTGAATGATAACATAAGGGACACTTCCTGTGACTGGCTTGAATGGCATTCCTGCCAGCCCGGATTTCACTAGGAAGTGATCAGGCGCCAGCTTTCCCTGGAAGACAAGAGGACGCCTGTAGAGCTGCCGCCACAATTCAACTTCAGTGTTTTTAATCTCTGTAAATACAGAGCACCAAACATGTCAAGTGTGAAAGCAAATTCATTATCCTCATCAAGTACGTTGCTTTTCTAAAGAATAGTTCCATTTTGTTACGACTTTGGTCCTATTTTGGTAGTTTTGGCCACCATTTCTATCAGTTATGATCCTCAGCCAAATAACTGCTGACCAACAGGGCCAGAAACACTGACTTATTACTAATGAACCAAGAGCTGTAAAGATGAATGCATTTGGACTGACTCATTGATTGGACTGTCATCCTGCATTATCAGCACTACATGGGCCCACATGAGGGGAAATCAAATTCCAGTGACTGACATTGAGCCACGCTGCACTTAAATGTTCTCCGGTGTTACAAAGAGCTCACAAAGAAATAACTGATTGCCCTATTTGTGGAGACTGACACTCCATTTCTTTTAGCAATTACAGGGGGGAGGTATACAGTGTGGTTTTTAATGAAGAACTGCCAAAATCCATGGCGTGAGACACAAACACAACACACCTCTGTTTTAACTCCTTTTTACTGTCTTTGATCAGGAAAAATCTCTGCACCCACAAGCTGACATTTATAAGTGTTATCGTGATTTACATAAATGTTTACATCATTTACTGACAGTTCACAGCCAGAGAAAATGGATTTAATACTAGTTTAGATTTTGAATTTGTGATAATATCACATATCTATTGTCATAAAATCTTGTGGTTGGTCCGCACCAAAGAAATCCCTTAAAAAGTAGACTAAGATCGACATTTTCAAGCTGGTGTCAACCAAACAGGTTGAGTGTGAAATCACCCTAAAGCACTTTACTTGAAGTTAAAACCAAATGTGACCGCAACAAACGTCAGTAAAAACGCCCTCACTGCACAGGAATACTGGGTGCATGCACTATTAATGTGTGTTCAAAGGTGAGGCAGGAAGTTGGTCTGTAAACCATGAACCATTTCTTTTTCAGTTTGGACAACCTGAGGTTTGCTTTCCTCATTATCTGACTGCTTGTGTCTCTTGCACACTCATTCTTTTTAGCAATGTTGCCATGTGCCATCACAGGAATGATGACCTAAGCTATGAAAATAAAAATCAGAGTCATCCCTTAAATGATTTTGGGGTTAGTCGAGATTTCTGGCAATTCACACGACACCTCTCACACTCATAACACTTCAGATGCAAATTCTGGGAGCTGCGGCTTTAGAGAGTTTTGATTTTCAATAGCAGCTGAAGTCACGCTGACACCGGTGCCTACACATCCTCCCACCCTGCAGAGAGAAAGATGGAGAGAGTGGAGGAAGAAAGAAAGGCTAAAATATACAGCAGGAGAAGGGTGTGGGTGTGGCTGATGAGAGAGCAGTAGAAGAAAAAGAGTTGGGGAGACAAAGAGATACTGTAGAGAGATCTAGATTGGCAGAGTAGAATAGTAGAGAGGAGACCGCGGCTCCCACTGACAGATGGATAGTACGGAAGAAAAAGATGAGCAGAAAAACATCTGCTTTTCTTCCTCCAGGTATAACGGTTAGTGGGAGTGTCAAATGAAACCTACTGCATCAATCTGTCTCCCTCATTCTGACTCACTGCAGCCTCTCCACTTCCTTTCCATTCTACCGTCCCTCAACTGCTCTCTCTTTCAGGAAAGAGGAGGTGTGACTGACCTCTATCTGCACCTCGGGCTCTTTTGAATCAAATTACAACAAATTATGCACTTGTGCTGCAGTGGTGCATGAAGGCGTAAACACACGCGCGTGCACGCAAAGTTGACAGGAAATCAACATGGTGACACGCGAGTTTGCGGTTCGCACAGAGCACATGCGTATCTGTGAGAATGCACAAACACACTGGTTCTCAATCCACTGAGGTTTGTGGTGCATTTTATAATGACATCATATCTCTTTGACATGACATCAGCAACACTTACCCAACACTAGTAAAAAAAAAAAATAAAATGAAATGCACATACACTCGTTTTCATTGCTCCAGGCCATATAGCAGTCAGGTCCACATTGAGGATGATGAAACTATGATGAAAAAGTGATGAAACAAAATCCACCAAAAAACAGCATCTGTGGTTTTATCTTGCAGGTCCGGCTGGCTAAATATCAAACACTGAAGGTTTAGCATTTAGAAAAAAAGAAAAAGGGAGGGAAAATGCTGCCCAAAGGTGAAGTTAAATCAATCGGATTGTATTAGCAGAGCAGGTAAAACTGCTGCAACGGCTTAGTTCAGATTTTTATTTGTGTTATGCGGCTGTCAAGAGACTGAAAACGGGCGAGCGCGGTGTAGCCTAGAGCCACAGCCTCAAGCCTGTAGATGCACAGACACAAGTGGGATTTGTGCTGACTGGGGAGCAAGCAGAGAGAAGACTGGGTAGAGAGAAGGTGAAGGACAGATGAAGACAGCAGAACAGTGAGACTGACAAACAAAAGCGGCAGCAAGAGACAATAGAAAAGAAGAGAGACGAGATGACAGAGAGAGAGAGAGAGAGAGAGAAAGAAAGAATCAAAGGAGAGAGGCAGAAGAGATAAGTAGCTGTCAGCTCTCGTGCATCTCACTTCACTTTCTTTGCCCCCTGTTGTATGTCAGCTCGAGGGGGAGAGAGACGCTCCCTGTCGGCTCTTAAACATGCACTCGACGACCGGCGGAGGGGCCACTGGAGGGAGGTGTGGACGAGAGCGGGGAGCTAAGTGCACGAGAGTCACGTGAATTGAGAGGAAGTAGAGAGGCGATGATGACTGCGTATGAAAGAATGAAATTTGGGGATTTAGTGGTAGAAATAAAAAAAAGATTCACAACAGAACTGCAATTAATAAATCCTTATTGCCTCAACTTGCTGCAGGTATACAATGAAATCTAAATTTTCATCTTTTTAAAAGAACATATGCTTTTATCAGCCTTTGGGCTTGTACTGTGATGACAGCTTCAAGTACAGAACGGACACAAGACTGTTGAAACTTAGTCACTTAACTTGTTGCTCAATAAAAAAAGCACAGACTTCAGTACAGCTGTTAGGTAACACTAAAGAGTGGTTATGTACATGAGAGAAAAACAGAGACATTGACAGGGCAACCAGAGTCAACACTAGAGTCAACACCTACCCACAAAGCCAGACAAGCATTTAATCCAAATATTGCAAAAGGAATTGTGTAACTGTCAACACATATAGATGACAAATCAAAAGGAATTAAAAGATCGATATCTTTTTAAAGAATGATGTTGACCCCTCCGGTAGAGTTTCAGAGTTTCTATGCCAAGGCTTAGGCAGCTGTGCTTTCACCAATCTGCACGTTCACTCAGAGTTCACCAAAGATTAAGACCGCCTGCTCTTTAAAACAAACTGATCAAGCAAACCAATTTTAAGGCTAAAGTTCCTTTAGAGTTCATGTAAAATCCACTGTAAAGGACGATGGTAAAGGAAGGGGAGAAAATGTTGTATGGCGTTACGAAAGACATCATCCTTTGCATCTGGGAATTATGGACCGATGCACCTTGGCATAATTCGAACATCTGGATGCTGCAAAATTAGTAAATAAGATGCTGCTATTTTACTTTTCTACGCTCAGAGGAAGGCACTTTTTGCAGAAATGTTCACTTATAGAGTACAATTTACTATACAATGCAATTTCTGCTCTTCTATAATCTATATAATGTATTTTTTTATCTTGTGTGTATTTACATTTTAAGGTTCATTCAAAGAGCATCTTTTATTTTATTTCATGTTTTTGCACTGATCTTTAATCTGCGTTATTTAATAAGAGCAGGCGAAGTGTAATTTTTATGCTTTTATGAATAAATAAAGTGGACCTTGAACATTGAAGAGGGTTTTTAAGCCTGAGGATGATACAGTACATGGTCTTTGCATCTCCGCGTTTGAGTGATGCCTCTCATTTGTACACTCAGCATGTGTTACCGTGTTAATGTGCTGGTATCATACCATTTGATTTTGTCATATCATACTGGACAGCTGGTGCTTATCACCTCATTAAAAAATGTTTCCTCACTCCACTCTGATGAAAAGCATCTTGTCCCGCGCGCATACAGTATCTCAGCAGGCACACATGCATGGGATTGCGCAGATAGGGCTGCGGGAGGGCACATGATACGCACACAAACACACCCGCATGCGTGTTAGCGTGGCGAGCTGGGGGGTATAGCCCAGCGTCTCTGAATCTGCACCGAGCCGTGAACAGCCATATGGAGGCTTTCTTCTTAGTAAAACCCGCTGGATTGCTGCACGACAGTAGCCTGGGAAGGAGTTACACATTTTATTATGCACAGATGCGAGGCTGTTTTGGACACTGATTTGTTGTTAAGGCAACATGCAACTGCATCATCACTGCCGCGCTCTCAATTGTAGGGTATGAGCAGTTACACAAAAGCCCACAGACGACGAGTGAACTTCCAGCAACTCGGCAGCGCACACAAATACCTCCTCCGAGCTAAAATTAAAAGTATTGTTCAGCATTCCTCACTGCAGAATGAGATCTATCCATGTATCCAGGCACAAATAAACATATAGATGCTCTTAAAGGGTAAATTCTATCATGCATGCATGATTGCACGATAATAAAAAGGGCAGTGATGCTCTGTAGCTCTCCAGGGTTTGGGGCTATGGTGTGGAGGGCAGCGAGGAAATGAGAAGTGAGATTTTATGACTTTATTTTCTGTGAAAAACCACAGCCTGGCCTCTTCCTATAAACACACACATACCTTGGTGTCTGTGTGGCATCTTAATGCGTCTATATGTTTTCAAATGTGTGCGTTTAAGTGCACTTATGTCAGCAGTGTCTAAACAAGCCTAAACAACAGGCTGTGTTAACATCATCCCTATGGGCAGGCAGGCTTCTGCCTCATCTGATTAGCAACACTGAGCCCAAGGGCTACACACACACACACACACACACACGCACACACAGAAGGCAAAGGCAAAGATAGCGAGAAGGGTTAGACTAAGAGTTGGGTCGATCAACAGGGGTCGATAGACAGGGTGAGGGTGAAGAGATGAAGGGGTGACATGGTAGAGAACAAGGGAAGGAGGTGAAAATGTAAGTTTGGGAGACTGATGAGGACAGCAGCATTTAAAAAAAACAGCAAATAATATGCTGTAATTTGAGTAAAGTTTAAAAAAAAGAGGATGACCAGAGAAAGAAGAGAGACCCTCCAGATAAATGTCAGCAGTGGACCACAGGGTTAATACTGGCCTCAACCTCAGCAGCCATTTTCATCTCATTACCGCACCGATCATAAGTCTTCCATTAGTGATGAGCCTGACCGTACGTGTCCCTTTGAAGCACAATATGAGTGAGTCAAGGAGAAAATGACCCCGTGCTGCTACCGCTAAATGCTAAGCCTCCCAGGAGACGCAGTAACTGGAGTGCAAAGAAAGTGGGGAGGAGGGAGAGAAGTTGATGACAATGTTGATGATAGGGTAGAAGCTGGTGATGAAGACAGTTTATATTACTTGTTTCCACGTCTGCTCATAGTTGGCAATTCTACCGCCAACCACCAAAAGTCTTATTTAGCCTAGTTTGTTGCAAACGAGATGAAACACAAAACAGGGAGAGTAAAAAGAATTCTATACGTTCTCTTCACATCCTGGCCTGGTAGCTGAGATAAAACAAAGAGCGCAGTGACAAGTATCAGTGAGTGATTCCAGTCAGCGGGGGAGTGTATGAAGAGCGAGAGAGGGAATGAAAAGACCACAGTGTCGGTGGTCTGCGCTGAGCTGGAGGTCCGCCGGGCGCAGGTTCGGGTGTTAGATGTGTACTCGGATTCACCGCGTGAAGTCGAGACACAGGAAGGACCAAAACATGCATGGTCACGCGAACATGACACGCCTGAATACAGTGTTCCGAGTTAATAAGTGCGCACACGCGTTGACAGACGGCTATAGCCTCCGAGCACAGCCAGGGCAATCGAAGACACTTGACTTCACAGGAAGTGGCAGCGTGCAGTAACTCAGACACACACACACACACGCACACACACACACATACACACAGAGGTTCCACTCAAGGACACACAGATGGCAGGTGCTACACAAATACAAGCCACTGAAGCATACCTTATTATCAGCTAAGCCAGCCAGCCAGCTAGCCGGTCACTGCTTCACAAAGGGAACCAATCTGCAGCTTTGAATATGGCAGCTTCCCTTAACATGGGCAAAAGAGGAGCTAAGCTAACAACTTAAAGGGAACCCTGTGAAGCGTTAAGTTCAGCAAATCACATGGAGGCTAGAGTGAAATGAAGGAAATACAGGCCACTAGACCGGACAGATACCTGATGGATGGATTGCTTAATGATAAAGAGACAGATCAGACACTCAACAGTGTGTGCTTGTGGCCATGTATTTACTTCTTTTAAGACCGGCTTTGAAAATATAACATTTCACAATAGAAATTATCTGCAAGAGTCCATTTATTTTACAATAGACAGTAAACCTAATATGCCAAACATTCACATCCACCTTCTCCCATGCCAGGATCTGCCGCTTTTCTCTCTTTTACAGGGCTG
Organism: Thunnus albacares; assembly: GCF_914725855.1. Lineage (NCBI taxonomy): Eukaryota > Metazoa > Chordata > Actinopteri > Scombriformes > Scombridae > Thunnus > Thunnus albacares. The sequence continues at coordinate 15,372,461 of NC_058128.1, read as the reverse complement.
CAACTAGCAATTATTTTCATTATCGATTCATCCGCTGATTATTTTTTGTCATTTTCTATCTGAAAATAGTGAAAATATCTGATATAATTTCCCAGAGTCCAAGGTTAAATCTTTAAATGTCTTACTTTGCCTGAACAACAGTCCAAAACCCAAAGATATTCAGTTTACTATCATGTATGACAAAGAAAAGCATAACATCACCACATTTGAGAAGATGCTGATTCATTTTCTGTCAGTCAACTAATCAATTAACCATTGCAGCTCTAATGTTTTATGTCTTGTATACTCATATGTATTAGAGACATTGTCACGTGTTCAGAGAAGCCATGATTGTCTCCAACAGAAAAATCAGCACTCATGAACATCAGTAATACTTACTCGTCTATTTCTGTTGGAATGAAGTATTTTTACTACTAAAAGATTAAGAGTATTGCTTTTCAAGTCCATAGCTTCTAATTTGATTTCTATTGCAATCTGCAACACTCTTATACAACAATAGAGTTTCTTTTCCTGAGCATCTTAAAACAAAAGAGGCATTCAACAGTGGTATTTACAAGTCCAAAGTGTACCACTGGGTATCAGGAAATTCTGAGCAATAGCAAAAGTTCTGCCGCAAATCCTTCCACCGCTACAGAAGAAAGAGCAGAGACTACAATAGAGCTGAGCTAACAATGACGAGACAGCGACAGCGGTGATGGGTGACTGAACCAAGATATATGACAAGTACGGAATCTGTCATCGAGCCCGGGACCTCAGATTAAAAATAAAATGTTTTCATGTGATATGCATTCCGCTTTCCATGAGCCACAAGATATGGAGAATGAATGAGTGTGTGTGTGTGTGTCTATATTGGCACTGATTCTCATTCTTTCCTATAAAAACAGCTTCACACACTAAAAACTGAAAAATGAGGGCTGGATTCTGTGGCTTACTAGGCTGCCAGTCCTACAAACATCTGCTATAACTTGACATCAATACACACATACACACACACACACAGAGAAATATGCAAGTCAGATTCAGAAAGAAAGTTTTGACATAAGTGTACATACATACATGAAATGCTGATTTACAGGAACCTACAGTGACAACTTTCAAACAACTAGACGTGTTCTTCCCACGTACAAACAGGTTGTATAAAAATTATATCACAGCAATCAGTTGTTATCATGTCTAATGGGTTTCTTTAGGAAATTGGTTTCCTTCCTTCTAAGTGCTTCAGTCATTTGCATGTCAGGAAATGTGGGCCTCACAAAAAAAAAAAGGCGGTGACTTGTTACCCAGATTTGCTTTCATGTTCATCCGCAGTCGACATACGAGAGCGAGATCGCAAATGTAAACAAGGGCGGGTGGCTGGTTGCAACTGATTCCTGAAGAACAACCTCTAGAATGAACCTCTCTGTTCGGCGGTACACTGCCAAATGTATTGCCTGTGTGTGTGTGCACGTGGTCGGACATTCCTGCAGGGCTAAGGGGTTCAGCTGTCGTCGGGGGCTATTTTCCTGTGCGCTGCATGCCATTGGTGGATCAAGGAGGATTATTCCTGGGATCGGGAGAACTTTGGGCATACAGTAGGGAGAGAAAAAGAAAGAGAACCACCGTGGTTTGGAACGGCTTCTTCCAGGAATCAAACCCGGAGCTCTGTTTGTCAAAGCAAACCACGTAGGAAATCACACAGCCAAGAGCCACACTGAGAGAGATACACAGAGGGAGAGAGAGACGGAGAGAGAGCAGCCACTCAAGCCATCTCACGCCATAAAAATAATTAACCGATACTTGACTGTCACACAAGAAAATCCCCGGTGCCTGCTTTGAATTTTGCCTTAGCTCGAGGAGCTGCTTCACACTTTGCCTTAATCTTGTCCATTACTGAGACTACATCAGTGTGAACAAAGAGGCTGCTCTCCAATTTGTTTTATAATGGCTCTCGTCCTGTCAGGGACCCCAAATGGATGAGATTCTCAAGTCCCCTACACATCCTCCAGATTAAATTGGAAGGAGAAGGAGCTGTGGGCAACTACACGCCGGCTAAACTAGGCTTATTCAGATGCAGCGGGAAAGACAGAGCGGCAGGCAGAGAGACAGACTCAGAGAGCCACAGTGTCAAACTGATGGCTGCGCTCAGCTAATTTGCTTGTGCTCAGGTCCACACAGACAAAATCAATATAGTAGAGTAAGAAAGTTGGAGGGGGCAAGGAAAAAAAAAAAACAAAACGCCCCAGTTTCCTGATTTAGGTCAACGGCAGTTGTGTGCACCCTCTAAAGCTGTCTGTAATTAAATAAAACTAGTTAAAAAGTCTGCAGGAGCTCTGAACTTGAAGGGGGGGAAAGAAGAGGGAGTAGATGAGAGGAAGGGGGAGGGACGAGGCTAGAGTGATTAATTTCATCTTTGTTTTTCTCCTCCCACAGTTGCAAGTGAACACCGTTATACAAAGTAGAAAGGTAGCCTCATTTGTGTGCCCGTTCAACGCCTGGCGCTCCCTCAGGGGGGGAAAGAAAGCATAAAGATTCTAATGAGCTACAGAAAGAGTTCCTGAAACACAAACGGGCAGATAGAGACACGCTGGGACGGTGCTCTGCCAGCCTTGGCAGCTCAGCTCTGAGGAGGAACTCCATGTGGACCATCAATGGACAGCCCATCAACCATCGCATTTTCTGTGACTGTCTGATTCTCTCTGCCTCCATCTCACCTATCTCCTCCTCTCTTTTCCTTTTCATTCCTCTCTCCATTCATATTCTGTTGTCCGCTTTTCCTTTTGCATGGTACTCTGTAACAAGACTAGGTCTAAACCTAGTATATGGCTGGACTATGAAATGCTACAGGGCGTTTAATTTGAAACAATGGATACAGGATGTGGCGACACGTGGCGACCAAGCCCCCAGAAAGTGCGCTGGGCGATTTGACTGAAGCCAATTTGACAAAGGGCCTAGTACCTTGTACCTATTCCAAATAAAGTTTGGACTTGCATACTTGTTTACACTTGCTATGTCCTCCAGCGAAAATTAAATTACAACAGCTTTTAGCCTGGCTCTAAATCTCCGCCATTACTGCCGGTTGGTGCAAAATGCATTCTGGGATACTTGACTGTCCCAAGCTTTAGCCGACCAATGATGTAACTTCATTACTCAGTCAGTGAGTCAGTGAATGACTCGGTGACTCAGGGACATTCGTGTTTATGGGGCTGGTCCCTGCGGTCCACAAAAATGCCTGGCAGACAATGTTTGGGTCAGTCAGCACATATGTTAAGGATGCACCAGTGCATCAGCAACACTATCAGGGAGTTAGTAGAAAGCGTGTTCTCTCTGTACTACAAGTAATTTCTTAGATAAACCTACAGTATAACATAAATTGTCTGACAATCTGACAACATTTCAATATGTTGTGCTTCTAGAGCTGAAACGATTAGTCGGTATCAACAGAAAATTAATTAGGAACTGTTTTGAAACAATTACTCATTTCATTTCTCAAGCAAAAATGACAAACATTCTCTGCTGTAATCTGACTGTCTTCGGGTTTTGCATCTATGGTTGGATAAAAAAAGCAATATGAATACATCACCTTGGACTCTAGGAAACTGTCATGGGCATTTTTCACTGTGACATCTTATAGATAAAACAATTCACATAGAAAATAAACAGCAGATCAATCAAAAACTTTAATAACTGCTAGTTACAACCCTATTATGCACTAAATATGACTCAATATCACAATATGAATGTGATTATTTGTATACAAATATATCATATTACGCTAAATGTTAGCAGTTAAATTGATGTTTGATGCAATGAACTGCATTACAATGTTATGTATTAAATCAGACAAAAGTCTACATACATGTGTTTAAGTTTTAAGAATATTGCAACAGAATAATATCATATGATGAAAAGTCAATAAAATTGATATATGGTAATACTGAATTATCGCAAAGCCCTCGCTCCAAACCCAACACACAATGATCTACAACATCTGACAGTAACACATCAGTGACATCACAAATTGATTGAATGGACCAATGTGTAATTGGCAATGAGATAATGTTATGACTTTTAATACAACTGTCAAATTATCAAGAAAATAAAACTACTGTAGCATGGTCTTTTATTTAAAACGACACTTTGAAGAGTTTCACAAAGTTATTTGTCCTAAAAGTCAACAAATTTGTATTCCTGCATGTTTGTGTATCACAGCTATAAGCCAAACATGCCCAGTCACAGCCAGCCACTGTCACGCTGTCTGTATTCCTGGGTGGTGGTGGTAAAGTTACTGGTGCATTAGGACAGCCTGTGTAAAGAGGATTAAGGCTGCAGTCCAGATGAGGGTCCGGGGGGAGCTTACGGGTGACGCATCACCACTGATGATGCCTGGAAACATTCCCCTACAAATCAATGGCCTGGTTCCAAGCCCGTTCAATCGCTGCCATTACCGCACTAACCTTTGAACTCAACACAAGCTGGAGGGGATGCAGTCGCAGAATGTTAAGCTATGTCCAACTGACTGCATCACTGCACCTGTAGATATAATAATGTAGTAAGTGCTGGTTCAGAAGTGAACTTTGAATGAATTAGGAATCATTAATATGTGTAGTCCAAGTAACTGTCCACTGACCATAAGCCTGCTCAAAAGAAACTGCTGCACATTTGATGGTTATCACAAACCAAGACATCAGCAGCCATGCTAAAACATATGTCAGAAGCGTGTGTAGTGCAGCATGCTCCATTTGTGCATCAGTATTTTTAGCATCCCCATAGTCATTATGTCAGCACGGCGCAGAGCAAAAGGCCCAGGCTGGTCTAAAGAGAAGGACAGAGAGGAAGACAACGCATGGTTCTGCCTCAACTCGGGCATCTGCTCAGGCATGCAAGCCACTCGCATGTATCCTGGCTGTGAAGAATGTGTTTTGCTATTCCGCTACTCCAATTAAATTTATTTTTGAGGGTGATGGAAAACAAATACGCCTCGTTTCACTGCTGTAGCCGCGTACCAGCGAGCTCTCAAGGTGCCGCGTGAACAACGACGAGAGGATAGGATTCATGTTTCAAAGACGTGAGACATAAATCACTGATGTTAAGATATCTCTCTCGCTCCTCTTTCAAGTTAAACTAATGGAACAACATGAAAGCATCTTCCTTCAAAAAGCCCAAAGTGCTCAAAGACTGAAAGATGATACTGGGCTTTGTGATGACCTTCAAGGTCAAAATGGAAGCAGTGACAGGTCATTAGGCAGTAGATAAATAGGTAGGGAGATACGTGATCCAAAAAGAGATTTCCATTATTGATCCATTAACAACAAAGATTACTCTAAGGGAAAATACTTCTTGTTGAGTTGAAAGCTATTTTTAAATTCAGATGCCCTTGGGAATGAAACAGAAACCACCACAATCTCACCGCATTCTGTCACTTAACCAACAAAACCATCTGTAGTCAAAAAGGATCTTTTGCAATAAATGCCAGTGAAACGTGGACACATGCTAACTGGCACCCAAGCTCCTGTACTATTTCCATGCCAGCGTCTGTATACATTATCTGAGGCCAGCTCTCAACACAAATTGCTTGTTAGCAAGAATAGCCAGGGGCCTCACAAGGTATGAGAGCCATCCAGTCAGAGGAAAGCTGCTATGGGATCATGGTTTGTGCTCATGTTGTGTACATAGCCAACATACATACAAACAATACATTTTGTTTCCTGTCATCTCTTCTGCTGCACTGAACCGACTGCCCGAGGTGTCCATCCGCCATCCTCACCCAGGCCGAGTGCTTTTACTCCCCGCACAAAGGCTCCCACAGTGGGGGGTTTTTCCTTCGCATTTCCCCTCTCGCCCACACAAAGGGGATCCATTACAACCGCTTTTAACGGCGCCACTTTCCGCTTTTAGGTCTTCACTCCTCCCCTGAGGGTGAGACTGGTTGAGGGAGGAAAATAAAAAATACACCAGGTGGATGCTTAGAGAGGTTAGGCTTGTGGAAAACAGGCACTTAAAGCCAATCCCACAGTGGTTGGTTGTTGTCTTTTTTGGTAATGCCTGGCTGGAGGAAAAGAAACTGATACCAGTGTCTGGAGTGACTCTGATGCCTGGCTTTGTTGATATCTGAGAGCTGGTCAAAACATCTCTTTGAATAACATATGATTGAGGTTCTCATAAAGGAATAGTGCAATATTTTGGGAAACATAATCGTTCTCTCTCCTGCTGAGAGTTAGATAAGGAGATTGAGACCACTCTCATGTCATTACACTAAAGTCTGGCTACAGCAAGCAGCAGATTAGCTTAGCTTAGCATGAAGACTGGAAGTAGGGGGAAACACATAGCCTGGCTCATTTTGTCTTTTTATACAGATTAAACAAACAAGTTAATGTGTTAATACCTATGCTTAGGTGGTGGTGGGTTGATATTTTTACCTTTGGACAGAGCCAAGCGAGCTGTTTTCTCCTACTTCTGATCTTTATGCTAAGCTAAGCTAATCAGCTGCTGGCTGTAGCTTCATCTTTTAATATACAGAAATAAAAGTGGTATCAATCTTCTTGTATAACTCTCAGCAAGAAAGTGAATACTAGTATTTCCCAAAATGTCAAACTTGATAATGTTTACTTGTCACACTGGGTAACTACATGTAAATTATAGAAAAAAATACACTCATGACCACATACAGACATTATAAATATGAAGACTTATGTCGACTCCATCTCTTTGCTCTTAAATGACAAGACAAGAAAAACCTAGCCGACTCAATCAACAGAAGGAGACTTCTGTGCAACCTCAAAAAAAGGAACAAACAAAGCAAATCAACCCCACAATGCACTGCGATGCCAACCTTTGGTGTTGCTGGAGGAATGCTGAAAAGGCCTCATTCAATCATCTATGAGAGGCAGGAAGCGGGAAGATACTCGGTCTTCTCCCCTCAGACAAACAAAACGTCAAATGTTCTGGCGGCTCAGATGTTTGGGGGCTTATTAATTCAAGGCAAGTATTTAACTAAGAAATCTGTTTCTCTGTCTGCGTGGTTTGAAGGCTTTCCTCTTAACTGGATAAACATTCCAAATAGGAGCAGTCCCCCAAGAGAGGCTGGGTTGAAAAGAGGAGACGTAAGAAGTGAACTGGGTCGCAGTTGGAAGTTTAGTCAACCTGATGAATTAAACAGACTCTCTGAGGCAATAACACTCTACAACACTCACACAATTAATTTAGGAATTCAGAAGAATCGTTCAGCTGGGGAGAACCATTCATTTTCGAAGTAATCATATTTTGGGGCTTTGTCACTGAGATTGGAGTTAATCTCATTGCAAAGTTGTAACTCCTCTGTGCTTTTGCCCCATAAATCTAAATGAAGAAAAATCACATGCATGCGATCACATGCCGAAAACTATACATCCTTTACCGCCTTCTTCAGTAGAGGAAAGCTATTTCAATCAACTGAGCAGTCTTGCTTGCCAAAAATCAATTGCAATCGGCCTGAACACTTCAGTCTCTTCAAATTGACTGAAAAAAAAAAAGGGAGCCGTGACGAAAGCGAGCAAGCGAGCGGCGGTGGGCTGCAATGAAAAGCCCTTTTGAAAGTCAATCTGACATTAAACTGGCTTTTCTGCACGCGGGTAGAGAGGAAGTGAGGGGAGCTGACAGAGGAGAGGTGAGGAGAGGACGGGCTGTGAGCCAGCCACCACGCATGCAGCAGGTTGACATGCAGAGGAGAGCCAGGCCATCGACTTGACAGCACAGCGAGAGCAGGAAACTGATCGCTCCCGCACACATGCACACACCTCAAAGAGGACAAAGAGCAAATGTGGAGTCCTTATATACACTGCAGCCGCAGTGCACACATACACACACACACAGTGAGCAGGTAATAAGACAGCAAACAGCAGCCAAGGTCGGAGAGGCTGCTGCCCAGAAATCAGCCAGGCAGCAGCTGATCCTCCCAGTGTGATCTTTACAGAGACGGAGAGAGTGATAGAGACAGGAAAACAGTTCAATCTCAGAGAGGGCAGAGAGGGAACTAAACCGATCAATGTCACTGCCACAGCTCTTGAGCGCACAGTCAATATACACTACTAATATGGCATACCTGTGCTGAATGTGTGCAAGCATCTCTATTTGCCACGGAGATATTCACGGTCATTTCTGAAGTGATCTTCACTAAAACCTGCTGTGATTCCAATATGTGTACACAGCACATAAGTAGGGGTAAAAAAAAAAAAATGGAGACAAATGAATAGAGACAAGAGAAAGAAAACACTGATAAAACTGGTACCAAGGACATAAAGCAAACAGGCTTAGTGGCACAAAAACCAAACCCAGGACAGTGTGAACATACCATCTGTCTGCCTGCTACATACTGTACACCTTTACGCAATAGACATATGACACACGGTTCCTGAATGTGAACAAACATAAAATAAAATGATTTCTCTGCAGCTATCAATTGGTTCTGATAGCTGCTGCTGTGTGTATAGAGTTGTAGTATCATTTCAAATATAGGGTAAAATCTTCTTGATATCTTTAAAATTGCAAGAATCCAGACTCTAAAATGCTTGTATTTTGCACCCGGTGACTACATCTGCTTACTATCAAAGAGCAACAACTTTGTGATTGCATACTGGCAATAATTCCAAAACTGCAGTTTTCAGTGTTTTCAAATCTCATTTTGGAATGATATGCTTCTGCTGAAAAGGAAATGTGTTCAATAAAACTCAATGGGAAGCGGAGATAGTTGCACAGCCAAAAGATTGCATCTTTTGTGGTTATAGCCCCACTCTAAAGCCTATGGGGCATCTGTAGTGCTTTATCATCTTCAGACTTCCAGTCCACTGAGGCAGCTGCAGACACACATCCAGGCACACAAACACACAAGCATACCAATGCACATATGCACTGTTAAATACAAAGCAAAGCCACAAATATGCATGTGTGCTTGAATACACGCACGCGAGAGGCAAACACACACAGTATATGGGGATATCTGGGACAGGTAAGTATGGATCCAGAGACGGGAGGGGAGGGGGGGGGATAAAAGAGAAAGAGACACATGTGGAAGAAAAATAAAGGTGAAACAGACTGAGGCACAGATAGAGGGAAGTGGGCTGCAGAAATAAAGGGATAAGGGAAAAAAAAAGCCAGACAGAAAAGGGATGAATGAGCGATAGATGAGAAAAAAGAGGCAGAAAGTGAGATAAGGGTCAAGGCGTAGTGTGACCTGCTGTCACTGGAAACAGTTCACTCTGTGGGGATGAGCGGGAGAGTGCAGGGGGAGAGAGAGAGAAGAGGATACAAAGAGAGGAAACAGGAAGCAAAAGGAAACCAATTCGATACAACGGTAATACAGAAGCGTTTCTATCCAATTAAGACAAAAGCAGAGGAAAGAGGGTACAGCTGATGCCAGAGAGGTGTTGAAGGTGCTACGAGTGAACGCCCAGTCAAGGTCGGGCAATGGCGTCCACAAGCTTTCTGTCTGAAGACCTTTCAACCTCTTCCTCTGTCTCCGTCTCTCTCGCTGACATTAATCCTGACCGTCGTCCCGCTGATTAACTCCTGACAGTGTACTCAGTGACCCGAGCCGGACTGTGATGCTTCTCTCCTCAACTGAAGAGAGTTGAGCTGCACTTTCTGAGGTATTATTTTGTTTAAAGTATCTTGGCACTTTAGATACATTTAGGCCATGTCCACAAATGCATCTTTAGTCCTCCGCTGTCGCCTTCCATCCGCACTAAGCTGGTGATTTATACTACTAAAATCTAATCTTTCAGAAAATGCTCTGCAATGGATATAAAAGTGGATAAGCATATATATACAGTTTTTTTCTTTGAAGTGTGGACGGTGCATCAGCGCTTTTAGAAAATGCTCATCAATAATGGTCATGAGATAAATCTACACATATAGGGCTGGGTATGTTTTGTAAATTTTAAATACTGGTGTCAATATAATACATTTTGTAAATAATACGTTTTGATGATGGCTTTGGTGACTATACCAAAACATGTTTCTAACTTCTCAAACATAGCAGTGATAAGTCATCTTAGAACAAGCAACTACTTACGACTTAAATGAAGAAATATCTGATCAAAGAATATGTAAACAAGACCTGATGAAATATTCCATGCAAACTTTTGGTACTTTTTATTTTTGGAACACAAAAACAGAGGCCAACTGAAATTGGCCAGGCTGATATATTGGCTGATATTAGCTCATCACAGATAAATCAGTGTATATAAGCTGATAAGTTTTAAAAAATACAGAACAGAAATACTGATGTTATGTAACAAAATTGCATACATTTAACAATCAGAGAGCACTGACAAGTTTAGTTTCAACTGTAGAAAATCCTGCTAAGCACATATGTGATGGACACAATTTTTTCAAAACAGATTTAAGCAATCCTTAAAATATTTGTTTATGTTATGTGTTTATCTACAAAAAAAGAAAAGAAAATATATAAATGTTTTTCAAACTTTCAAATATTGATATCGCAATCTGCCTCAAAAATCCATTATTGGCCGGGCTACACCCAAAAACTACTGAGGTTTGATAACACATGGAAACATGTACATATATTTAATCCATGTAATGTGATCAGCTACTGTATGCTGATACACACAATTAGCATAAGACTGAGCCAAGTACAGCTAAGTACGTCACTGGCCATGTCAAAAGGGTCAAACCATGACGTAAGCCATTATCAGAAAACTAGAAGCCAAGAGAAAAGAAGAGATGTGATCATTTTCTGTTGTTTTGGCATTTCAGTGTGAACAAACACATTTTCCAAAGTTACCCGCTTTATTGTGGACATGTCCTTCATAAGACCATAATGGAAGGAGGAAGAGAAGCGATGCTCTGAGGAAAAACTGCCCCAGTGCAGATTTGAACTGAGGGTCAATCATCCCACAGAGAAATAGATTACACTGCAGAGCTAAAACAAAGAACTGGACCGAAGCGATCTGTACGAGTCTCCTCTGGTTACACATCCCCCACTGTGACTGCATGAGAGAGTGTTAGAAGCCACTTCTATATTCAAGAATTAACAGGGTCATTTAAGACAGAGACAACCACAACCATTAGCTCTCCACATTCTTAAATAATGCATATGTCCTCACAGCCTTCCGTGACAATTTATTAGCCATCAATAATAGATTAATGATATAAGATTTAACCTGAACAGAATATTACTATTCCTTTTTATTAGCGTGTTAATAATGAATTAAGCACATTGGTTTTAGTAACTCGAGGTTGAGGGGAGGTAGCTACTATCAAAGTGAGCTTAATAGGAAAATGGAAGCCTTGAGGTCATTACGATGCACTGGGTCATCCACACAACCGCTCCCACAAATCAATGTACACTTCCTTTATGGTCAATACATGTGAGCCTGGATTACAGCCACGGGACACAGATAACTGACACTGGACCAGTGCAGGCGATCATTTTTCTAGCGTAAATGAGCACAAAAAACAAGTGTCTCTTGGCGCATAAACAGCTCTTCTCGCCCGCCAATCACAGTGATTGTCAGAGGCAGACGCCCTTCGTTTATGAAAATAGCATGTCAGTCTTTTTTTTTTTCCCTGGGCCCACACAGATGACAAAAACACACACATACACACACACACACACACACACGTACGTACACACACTTCTGTTGGCTCCACTACAGGGGCGCTACTGATCAGTTAAGCTGCTGAATTCCTAATAGGACATATCCCATTAACCTCTCTCGAGCAGGGATCACAGATTGATATCGAGGCAGGGAGACCATAAACATACTGCACCACACCAGGCCTGCTAAAAAAAGGCAGAGGCTGTTTCATAACAGGGGAAGCTAGCCACCAAGTCCATTCAGTATTTAAAAAAGAAAGAAAAACTAAATCACTGGAAACTAGCCCTCTTACTTTAAAACTAATATGCAAAAGAACGCCTATTAGCAGTATGAGGAATTAACAGACGGACAAGCAGATGAAACCAGTAATTCATGTGAAGCAAATGTGAAATAATGGCCATTATAACAGCCAAATGCATTCTGGTAAACTGGAAATCACTCAGCCATCTCCGTGCAGAAACATCATCTCTCTACAGCAAGCACACTGGGACACCACTGGAGTGGAAATGCAGGAAAGCTACCCCCAGCTGCCTGTCTCAACATTATACATGGTTGTGGACTATTGCCGCATATTGGTTCCTATGTGTCACCAACTCCGATGGGATTCACCCAGTGTGAAGGTGAAAAGAAAAGAGTTTAATTTCCACAAAACACAACCGAGCTCACACAGTTGTCTCCTTTTCCTGTACCTTGTATTGTCGGATCGAAACAAACAGGCTGTTTGTGTGGTTCGGGTGTTTTCTTTTATAATTGAAGGCTCCGTAATAAATAGAGCATGATTTAATTGAATAACACAAACAAACCAGCGGTGGCATTTTTCCAACTCTGTCCTCACGTCTCGGGCCGTATTTGTGCTACAGTGCCTATTATTGTCAAGAGTGAATCAGCGATGAATAAAACGCTTGCTGAGCCTGGACATGTGACATATAGTATGTCACATGTCCATGTAGATTTATTTAACCCTACCACACACCGGGGAACAGCCTGTGTATAGTGGGCTAGGTAGTTAACGCTCTCTTGTGCTATTTTTTCTCTATTTTCTGCATCTGTTCAGTTCTCTGGGGAGCCTCCTACAGTGCCTTGCCATGTTGAATGATTGCATTGGACTAGTTATGTGTGCACACACAGAGGAGAAGGGGTGCTATCTCTGCAGATGGAGACGAGGCAGCGGGCGAGGAAGCAATTACAAGCTGGTAGGCTTCACCTCACCACGCCCCCCTCCCCCCACCTTTTCCCATACATCGCCCTGGGGCTTGCTGCATTAGGGAATCATGGGTATAATGGTGGAATGGGCCTCAGGGCCCCCTCCAAAACAACCTGCTAATCCCCTGTGGAGTGGGGGGTAGAGGGGGAGTTTGGGGGTAACAGGGCAGGGCGGCTGCCCCGACAATGAGTCCATCCCCTGACACGCGCCAGCACCCTCAACAACCCATCACCCCCTTCCTCCCTCCTTCACCCCCCATCAAACACAGCGACATCCCCACAGGGAGGAACCGGCGATGTCAGCCGATGGAGAGCAAGAAAGCCCCAGGCCCGACATCGGCCCTCCGTCGCAGCCACTCCTCCGGCAGGAACATTCAATCAGGCCACCGTGCCATTCTGTCTTTATCTCATGCTGCTAGTTTCCTTTTCCGTAGCGCTTGGTGAATGGAACGTGGTTGAATACTAAATCAAGCTCCTCCAATCAACCACCGGTGCAGAATTCAACCCGGATGTAAACTGGCTCGTTAAAATGGTTTAATTATGTGTCTAAATTATGATGAGCAATGACATGCTTGATTGGTTGTATCAAAGGGCCTTAATGAGGAGAAAGGCCTCACTCACTGTCTGTCTACAGCACTAACGCTACGTCTAGTCTAAATATGACACAATGTGACTGAGTCAAAGTGTGTTTGTCTTCTGTGACATTTGCGACAGATTATCCATTATCTACTTCCTCAAGTACGCCTTACATCCCAGACTCAGTTATCTCAACTAACTTCATGCCTCCTTGTATCTTCTTTTACTTAATCTCATCATCTTTGAGTCCAGAAACATGACTTGAATATGAAAGATCTTCCCTCTTGATTGAATCTAATATATATATATATATTTATAAAAAAGACAGCAGCATGAACATTGTTACAACAATAAACAAAAACAGACAAATACAACTGTCATACTACAAACCAGTGAACACATTATCCAGTTACTATGTATTACAAGGTCAAAAAAATCCAGTTATGATGCAATCCCATTGATCAAGAGTACTATTTTCTTGGTCCTTTAAAATTTACTTAAATTCCTCCATAGCAATCAGCTCTTCTGTACATTATTCCAGGCAGAAGAGGCAGCATATTTAAAAGATTTTTTGCCAAATTCTGTTCCAACTCTAGGGACCAACATCTGTATATGTAATGTTTCCATATCCCAAACCCAGCCAGTCCATTTAGGAATCAGATATTAACATCATCTCATCAATCTTCCAACGGCCTTGCTTCGGGTTAAAAACTAGCAATCACTCCACTGGTGGGCTAATGGGCGCCTTAATATCAACTCGCCGAGGGTCCATTCATATTTCATCAATGGCAGTGGCTTCATCCTGAGCCCCGCTTCGCTAGTAAGACAGATCGACATCAAACGGTGCAACCTTCCAATTAGACAGCGAGACGTTCTGATCTCATCTCGAACTGGTTGGAGATCAAATGTTCCTGCGTGGATCCAGGGAATTCCAAGCCCTCTCTGTCAAAAGGGGATAAAATGTTCACTGAAAGCACCTGGAGGAGATCACATTTAAAATGGCTAACGTAGGGACTTACTTGTACCAATATTTAGATATCACAGCAATACCCCAGCCTGGATATTCTTCAAAGACAAACCGAGACTGCACATTGAAGTAAAAACAGATGTGGATCAATTATGATAATTCTACTGAGGTGCTATTCAGCTCGATAGCATTTCAGGTATTGTTTTGCTGTAGAAGTTGTGGATATTTGTGAAAAGGCAACAGCTGCTCCTGCTGGCATGAATAATTTAGGATGAGATTCCATGTTATTTTCTGTGTCCAGACGGGGATCAATGGTCATTTCAGGATCATTACTGGTGTGAGGTTATTTTGCCAGTAGGATAAACATGTGGTTACCCTTTCCCTTCCAAAATAAGTCAACAACTTGGGAGTACAGCTGCCTTGTCTTGTGTAATAACACTGCAATAACCTTGCTAAACGTCTAGGCAATATGAAAATGTCTTTGATTTAACTGGATTATATGTTGAATGAAATTTTTTAAGGACACCCTTTAAAGCACGTAGTCTATCTGAAGTCTACAATGATCCACCTAAATGAATGACAGCCTCTCCAGACACTGATAGAAAATGAACAGCACAAACAAAACAGAGACCGAAAGCACATCAACCTGACTGAACTCCAACCACTTAACATGCTGAAGCTAAAGTTGTTGTTATCATAACAAAAAACCGACCTGTGCCAACCCATAAGCTTCTCGTCATGTCTTTGTGTGTGCGTATGTGTATCACGTAACCCGAATTTCACAACAGGAAAGCAACCTAGTTCCTTCCTCAAAAGAATCAAGAACCACAAAAGAAAAACACCACTGCCAAAACATGTCTTAAAAAATAAATCACAGCCAATTAAAGCAGTCTTATTGCTGTTATTGAGGAGGAGAAAAAAAGGGATAAAAGCCTTAATCCAATTAACAGGGCCCCCCTCTAGTTTGAGGACAATGGCAAGTATTTAGTGTTGGAAATAAATGTCCTCCTTTTATCCAGCCAAGTGAACTTTGGCAGCAGGTTTAAGAAGCTAAATGGAATAAATCTATTCTGCCATATCAAAATACGGAGGCTATGGTCTCCAGAGACCTGTCCTGCGCAGGATTAAGTATGATATAATGTAATTGCATGGTGACTCAGGTCAGATCTTTAGCACTGTGGGCAGAGAGAAGGGAAACAAGTCTATATCAGGGGAAAAATTTAGCAGGGCAGTCAAGTGACCAGACCGCAGAGCGTGATATGGAGAGGCCAAAGGCTAGTTCCTTGTTCACTGTGCTTCGATGATTTCAGGTCAAGGTGGCAAGGTGGCCCCTAGTGCATTTTTTTTTTTTGGACAGTAAGCAACATTTACATGCGGTAGCCTGGGAGTATTATTATGCAACCACATAGGCTACATACAAGATATTGGATTTACAGCAAATATGAAACAGCACAGTGGTTTGTTTGTTAATCCACAGCTTAATATCTTTTATTTATTTATTTTTTAACAGGCCACTTTTTTTCCTGGCATCCTTGCACAAATTACAAAATGATTACTGGCACGTTTCCACTGAGGCTGTGGGATCATGTAGGGACTAGAGCATCACACACAGAGCAGACCAGTATCTCTAGGGAATATTATTATGAGACATTTAAGCCGCCTCTCAGCAGTTGCATCTCAATGAGACCCCCTTTTTTTTTTTTTTCGGGTAAAAGACAGGCAAAGAAGAAATTCCTACCACACCAACAGAACACAGTCTGTGTGGAGGTTTTTTTCCCCCCCACATTTGGCTGTGTTGTTGTCCCTTGTTTGTCTCACTTCAGTGTTTGATTCACAGCCTCCCACAGCCTGGAACAATGCACTGTAGGATACACACATTTATTTCCAGGACCTCTCAAGGTCCTCAGTAATCTCAAACCTAAATACACTTGGATTAAAAGAAGATTTATTCTTTTGCTTTTGCTCAGATTTGTCTTTCTTTCGAGGAAACGACACAGGTTGAGCAAAATTGAAGAAGCAACTGACTGTGGTAAAGCAGCTGTTTCACCCCCCCCCCCCCTCCCCTCATTCAAACAGACACAATATAGCAAAAGCAAATACAAAGCGCTTCGGAGTTAACATAGCAAACTAGTTTATTCCCTGGCAATGCAAGGGGTAAATAGGGCAAAGCATGAGTGGAGGGGGAAAAAATCAAAATGTGGCTCTTCATTTGGCAAACCATGGGGGGTCAGAGCGACAACCCTATGCTTTGCAATGTGGCAGTCAGATGAAATCCAAGCTCTCATCATGGGCTGTTTGAAAGACAGCTGATGCTGCCTTTTATTTAAATTAAAAAAAAAAAATCACTCACTCACTATAGGCTGACCATTCGCACTGGTGAAAATCAGTTCACCTCTCTACACACAACATGCCCTACAACTGAATGCGAGTGAACGCAGAGGACAGCAGTTTAAAAACATAAAGGCAATAAACTTACCGACGCCGTATTTTTCATGCTCTGTAGGTATCCACATGTTTACGGTCGGCACATTTAAGTGAGCGGTCGGAATAGCAGCGAAATGCAGGTTTTTGGTTCTGTGTAACGCATTCTATTGGTGTGCTTTCCTCCAGTCTGTAGCAGGAGTCATTGTTTAGGTTTCAGAGAGAGAAAGCGCTGCTGCTGCCGCCGCTGCTACTGCTGCTCGTAGTGTAGACGTGACGCTTTCTGGTGCTGTCGGAAATAAAACTATTAGGAAGTCAGCGCACTGAAAATGGCCCACTAAAATTGGATTTTCCATGATTTCTGAGTTGCGTGACGTAAAAGGGCAAAGAGTATGAAAGCTGTGCTAGCATGTTATATTAAAATTGATGTATTTAAATACATTTTTACTATTTATGCTATTCATTTAACATCTAGTTCTCAGTTATGTTAGCACAAACGCATACTAATAAGTCTTGTGAATGTGTTAAGCAACCAAAAATAGCCTACTGCGTTCATAGGCTCAGTCAAATGTTTTTCCTTGTTGACATTTTTGTAGCAGTGACGTTAGCTGTTCATATATTTGCTTGCTGAACGTGCCCGTCATTGCTGTTTCTATTGGTGCTAGTGGATGCCCATTACCATTAAAACACACATTAAGCTAGCCAGATGTTCGCTTAGGTCAAGAGAAATAGACGCTATCACACACCAAATTCATAGAACATAATGAATTCTTCACTAGCTAAAGCTAAAAAAGATAAAGATAAAAAAGATAAGGTAGTAACCTACAGGCTAAGTTTAAGAAAAAAAACACCACTAGCTAACATTCTTTCTTTAAAAAATATGCTACATCAGGGATTTTAGCATATTTAAAATGTCAGTGCCTCCAGTTTGGTAGCTTGTCTAGCATTTTTACAAAATGAATTCCCATCTTCTTCTAATAGTAAATTTCCGGGAAAAAGTGTAACACATAACTGCAGTGTTTCATTATGAATGTACTGACTTTAGCTGACATTGTCTAACCTTGCCTATGAGGAAATCGGACCATGTTGCTAAATCCACCAAACATACAAGTCTTCAGGCCAGGGTCAACAATTCGTTGTAAAACAACACAAGTTACTGTTATAATGTGACAAAAACCTACATTAGGCCTCTTCTGTCTTCCACGCCACTGCAAAGTTACGAATTGTTTCATTACTCCTAATACAGGGCATCAACCAAAGCCTCCAGCCTACGTTTTTAATTCCCTATCATCACAGCTATAGACTAATTGAATGTGAAAGTTAGAACTGAGATTCACAAAGTCGGATGTAGGAATTCCCGAGGAACACTTGAATGCAGCGCATCGCCAGCGCAGCGAGAAACGAGAGCAACGCATTCTGGGGCTTGTAGTAGCACTAGTAGTGACGTCAATGTGGATGTGAAGGTCCCGTTATCCATAACATGTTTACTGTTGAAGACACCTTAGTGTATTCTTTTGTTTTTGACCTTGGTAGTGGTCAGGAATGATATTTTTCAATAAGAAAGAAAGAAAGGCATGTAAAGACAGATTTAAATTACATAGGAGGTGTAGTGTAGACCCCTAATTTCAGGGTAAACATGACCTTGTAACAGTGGAGAGTGTGTATGTCCCTTTGTGGACGCACAGGCCTTCTACTGGGACAACTAGTCCATGAAAAATACATGAGACTCTGTGTGGAGGTAGCAGAAAACTGGAGGGAGTTCCACAGCCAAAATGAAAGAGTTCAACACACAGCTCTCTGGTGTGTGTGTGTGTGTGTGTGTGTGTGTGTGTGTGTGTGTGTGTGTGTGTGTGTGTGTGTGTGTGCGCATGAGAGAGTGAGTTTATACATGTCTGCATCTGTATGTGTGCATGTGTCACACATTTTTTATGAGCAGGCTGTCTTCACCCTCTAATACATAAATTGCACTCATGCACTCCATTCTAATGCATGTTCATTTCCCATGCTGCAAATGGTGCATTAAAATGCTTTGAAGTGTCAAATGTGCCCCTCTGTCTCATCACCAGTTCGCATGTCCACTTACCCATCCACCTTTGTAGTTTATATGGTGAATTATGAATGGAGGTGCCATGAAAAAGCAAGCAACCTGAGGCTTTGTAGGTTAAAGTACCTATGTGCCATTTTCTTATCTGCCCTGTTCCTCTGAACTGTACACAAACATATTGTATGTGCAGAAAATGCAACAGAATAAAACTTCTAATTAAAAAGCGGACTAGCAGATAGAGCTGGATTAATTTTACAGTGCATTTCCATGTTGCTCTGCTTCATCCCCATTTGGCCTCCTTCGATATTTCTGATTGGAGAGGTGGGGGGTTGTGGGTATAGGCTGGGGTGTGGGGGATTGTCGGAATGTTCTACTCTACATATGAATAAATCATAAGCCGGGGAGCAAAGTAAGACAGAAACCCCATGGATTCATCCCTGAGAGGACACGAGATTGGAGCCAGTGAGCTCTTTTAGAAAGTGGAAACTAGACTGTGTTCTACATCAGTGAATCAATGCAGGAACTTCGGCTGCTGTCACGTTTTGGTTGTGATACGAGGGGGGGTTTGGGAAGGTAAACAAGAAAATAGAAATAGGGCAGATAAGATAGACAGTGCTGTCAAGTGCTTACAGCTAAATGTGACAGGACTGCTAGGGCATTGTGTTTTACTGTCAAGCCTTTGTTTCACTTTGTTTTTGGAGCCGAACCTTCAATCATGATCATATTAAAGACAACAAGTCGAGCCAGAAATCTTGGTATAATCATGGACTTTGGTCTAAATTTTAACCTCCACAAAGACAATTACAAAATCAGCCAAAGTCGATAAGAGTGCCGCAGTCCATAAAAATTGAATACAATATTCTCAGATCTTTGCACCAGTTTGTCAAAGAATTGATTTTAAAATACAACAGTTGGTTTGTTAAAGCACTGAATGGTTTAGGACAGGTCTTCTCACAAAACTAAACATGGAGAAGCAGCATTCCATGTCTATGCACCATATATCTGGAAAAAAAAAATCAAGATTTAAAACTTTTCTCACTGCAAAGGGTCTTATATTAAATTAAAACTGGAATTATTCATTCATATCTTGAACTGCAACTGTTTTTACGCTCCTGTTTAATTTGTTTTGTTAAATTTTAGCTCATCTTAATCTTCTATTTAGTTATATTTATTTATATCTTGTCTTATGTCTTTTTTTATGTCTGATCTAGAGCCCTTTAAATTGTTTTATTGTTCCATTATGCTGTACAAATAAACTTGCTTTGCTTTAAATGTCAATGGAACATAATTACCAAAATTTTGTCATTGTGCTCTTTCAGTTCAGGTTACAATGAAAGAGTTCATTTGCTGAATGTAATATTTTGAAAAGATGGATAATTGCCTGCTTTCTAGCCATACTAGTGGCATGGCTCTCAGGATAGTGATGTTG
This sequence comes from Thunnus albacares, assembly GCF_914725855.1. NCBI lineage: Eukaryota > Metazoa > Chordata > Actinopteri > Scombriformes > Scombridae > Thunnus > Thunnus albacares. The sequence continues at coordinate 15,352,248 of NC_058128.1, read as the reverse complement.
GTGTGTTGGTTTGGTACAGACTGAAGTAATAATATAACTACAATAACTACAGGATGTGTTGCTATGAAATTTGGTACAAATATCCATGGTTACCAGACGTCTTTATGACTTTGATGATTCCCTGATCTTTCCTGTAGCGCCACCAGTAGGTTCACGTTTATCATATTGGAGCCGCTATATGGTTGTAAACCCTTGGTTGTCTGCATCTAAAATATACTAAAACTGTGTTCATACTGTAAGGACAAAATATAAGGGCAAATGTACTCTCATGAAGCCATGTGACACAGAAAGCCCACAGGCTGACAGAGAATGATGCAGTGGCAGCTGGGGGGCTGTAGATGGAAAAACAGGGGGGGGGAGAGGGATCAGAGGTGGCATATCTGTTCACTGACCACACTGTGGAAGGATTATCATGGTAGACAGAGGGCAGGTCGAGTCACCCGGCATTCTGCTCAAGGTGCTCAAATTATTTTTTTTCTTTCTCCTTCCCTTCATCTCCTCATCTCACGCTCCCATTTCCCCCCGTATCCATTCCCAGTGCATTTCTTCATGTTTGCTCCAAGTTTCATCAGGGGGGACCCATATGTTCCCTGCAGGGAATATTCATAGTTGGAACTGAAGATGATGGCGGGAAGATGGAATCGGCCATTGCCACTTGTCCAGATGGGCTCTAAAGATTGCTCAGCATTTCCGCCGCTCAACCACCAGTCTCTTTTTATCTCTGGCTCATGGCCACAAATAAATGGAACATCTGTGAGGCATAAATCAAAATGGCTTGGATGAAGAGAAGAGAAGAGAAGAGAGGAGAATTGTAATATCTTGCACTTTTGTTTTAGCATCAGCCATTTCTTTGCTTTTTGAACATAAACAAGTTGTATCTAACAAAGGCGATGAGAGATGACATTGTCAATGATGTGCTTTAAAGCCATAGTAGAGCTTTCAAATTTAATATGGGAACAACCTCATCCACCCCCTTCAAACCACTCCATAAGTTGAACCAGTTTATTTGTCAGAAAGTGAGACTATTCAAGGCTGATTTACTCTGCTGGCCATTTGGAGCAAAAATGACACCGGATTATCTCAAGAGACCACTGCCCATCGGCTCTTCTCAGCACTTCTCAGCTTTGATTTAATTCACACCAGGAAGTGTAGGTCAGATGGGGGAAAAAACATATGCCTCCCTCAGCTCACACACAGCAGGCAATATCCTCACCTCCAGTCTGAACAGGCCTCTAAATATAGCCATGAAAATAGACTGTGCCTTACAAGAAAAACACCCCTCTCTGTACATTGTACCATATGAAAACTGAATCTCTGAACCCAATACCTCTGATGAGGGATTTTCATGTAGAAATGGGGGCCTTAATTACTTAGCTTTTCCTGGACATTACATTTACAGTATTGGCACATTTACTATAGCTTAGAGAAGGATTAGCCATTTGCTCTTTCCATATATTATGTGTAATGCCTTCTTAGGATATAATCTGCCCATAAAAGGCCATTCATATTCACACAAACATGTGAATCTTTACACACGTGCACCCACATTATTGGATGTTCATACCTACATAAAACCTATTTCCTCCTGTGGCATTTGTGGATCTGAAACCATAAGAGTCTACAAATGAGAATAAGCACAATAAATAAAGTGGATACATTTGTAAAAAATGGTAAAAGTTTTAAAACAGACACACACAGATATGAAAAGAGGTACATACTGTATCATTTACATACATTACATTACAACCCCCCCAACAATAGACCTTCAACTGACCAATAAACCAATAAAAAGTTATGTATCTCTCTATTTCTGAACACTTTTTTATGATAATCTCCATCTGAACATGAATGATAAAGCAGCATCTGCAGATCAGCGAATCAGCTCGACTTCTCTTCCTCCTCTCCACTGGGCCTTCACTTCAAAACTTGTTTTGGCTAGATGTAAAAATAGACCTTCTCCATCTCCCTCCTTCGCATCAACACGACATGCACCGCGGATGATGTTTCATAAGGTTTGATATGCAAAACTGCACTTACAGGGGATGAAATATGATTTGATGCACGGGAATGAATCCTGTCACCTGCGAATGTTCACCATGAGAATCAAAAGACTGAAAAGTACAGCGTCAACCCCCCCCCCCCCAACCCAACCCCCCACCATCCCCTGTTCTCTCTTATCTAGTTTAACCGCTTCTCTGATACACTCAAAACGTTTACTATCAAAAAGCTCATGAGTCACTGCAGACGAGCAAGATCCAATTATTCTTTATATTCTGGTAATGCTTGTTTCCTGCTGCTTTTTGCCTATGAAATTTTTTTTTTTGCTTCTTTGGTGACAGAGTGTTTTGGTTCTCTACGAATTCCCAAAGCAGAAAGATTACCTTGGGATCTGAACCATGATCTTGTTTCAAGATATCAACAAGTGGAGTTGAAAGAAGCTTCTCAGTCTTCTTTACCAAACCTCATCTGTTATCTACTCTACTCTCTGAAGTGACCTTTTTCATCTGCTTTGCCTCAAGGATTATCATGTGGTCATTTGCCACCCTGGTAAGAATCCAGACAGTTCCACTGTGTGCTTGTGAGTGGTCTTCTTGTCCATGATGATCTTGGGCTCTGTGGTAAACACTAACAAGCACAGATCCCGCACAGTCCCACTGTGTATGGCTCCTGTGAATAAGAGCAGAGGAGCTCATGTAAGATTATCTTTCCAAATGCTTTCCAAGTGTTTTTTTCATGTTAAGCCTTGCTATAAAATACTGCTCATTACTTTTGGAAACATACTGACACTGAGATTCTTGGATGTTTTCCCAACCTTCCCTCATTCCTTTCCATCAACTGGACTGAGGGTTGACAATAAACAACCCTAACCCTAACCCTAATCCTAACCCTAACCCTAACCCTAACCCTAACTTTGACAGTTGAGACCACTGTTCGTAATGCATCTCCAGCCAGTATAGTCAACACTGGATTCTTTTAACCAAGACCACTGCTTTCCCTAACCTTAAGGTAGTTTTAGTTACCTAAACCTTAACAATAAAGGTTGCAAAAACATGGTCCATTTTGCATGGCAATGACAATCTATTTTGTTGAGAAATGTATGTCACCACAAAATCCATTAAGTAGCTGTTATGGAACTTTTGATCATATAACATGGTCTTTGTCAGCAGATGGAGTTTACCAAGTTGTCATGCAATTGTAGGTTCAAAGTTATTTTTTTCTAAGCACTTTAAGGACTTCTCTTCCGTGTTGGCTTAAAAATTCAGCTTCAGAGATTATTTAACTTGAAAACATCAGCGGAGAAAGCAATCTCACCGTAAGGTACATTTAGTAGCTTTTCTGGAACTTTCACTCATATCACATGATCTTCATCAGCAGATAGAGTTTACCCAGTTGTCATTCATTTTTTAAAATCATTTCAGTTGCAGGGCTTCATTTTCATGGCCTTTAATGGAAACTATTAGATTCTTGGAAAGTGGAATAAGGGCATTTATAAATTTGAAATACACATGGTGTGCTTTGGGAACATGTAACATAAAAAAACACGGGTATTGTTCTTTTTATGATGTTTATAGTGAACAGGAACAAATGAGCAGAAGAGGAAATTTGTGGTTAAAGCTTGTATTTATCATTAACAATATCACATATATAATAAAGTTAGAATAGTCATTTAAAGCCTGTTAATATGATTTTAGAGTGCCTATACTGTGATACTGAGGGACTGTATTGGGCATGGTAAGGTAAACATATTACTAAGATGAGGTGGAACCTGAAGAACCAGACTTCTACAATTTTCTCAGGTTACAGTTTTGGTTCATGCTAACATGCCCCAGATTGATTCTATGACTGTGTCTTTATGACTAACATGCTCTTCTGGGCTCCCACTTCCCTCGTGCTGTTGCACACTGTGGGCGCAATATTACAGTATACAGCCACCTGGACCCCAACACCCACCAGCGAAAACATAATTGTGCCTGCGAGTGTATGTACACACACACACACACACATACACATACATGCTGGACAGATGGCTGTCATAAATGGCTGTATGTGTTAGCAAGTTGAAAGCAATCCTTGGCAATGTGTCCCCTCCCCGCACCTACCCACCGACCCACATACATGTTTCATCTCATCAGCCGACTGCACATTCACACACACACACACACACACACACACACACACACACAAATCTGTCTTAACGAGTCATATATTCTGTTTTCAATAAAATAAGTATAAATGTATTTATGGATGCAATATCACCAACTGCCTGTTAGCTAAACTTGTGAACAGTGAATGTTTATTCATAGCTTAGCTACTGTAACAGCAGCTTGTCAAGTTTTGGTTTTCTCTACGTTTACTGGTATCTTAAGAGTTTCGAAGGTCATGTCATTTGTAGTTAGCCTTTCCAAAACCAAAAACACATGGTAAAAAGTGTAAGGAATGGTTTTAATTGTGTATTTGCAAGCTGCAAACGTATGTCCTGTTCTTTTATTACATTCAGGGAAGTTTACACTCTAGAAACCCTACTCTAACTCATTATCTGTGACGATGTTAAGTTTGCCAAATACACTCATGTAACATTGTGAGACATATTTGAACAATAAAGCATCAATTGAATCTCTGTCTTGATTGTCCAAGTATGTAACCTAAAATGAAAGAAATTCCAACATAAAACTAGATGAAGGGTGAATAAAAAATAAATAAAAGAGAAATGTCCCAGCTAAAAGTAGAGTGAACACCAAAAATATACAGCTTTGCTTTTTTGATGTACTTGTTGAATTCCATGTTTAGTAGTGCACAAACATGCAGTCTTTTGTTTCTATGCTTAGTCATCTTTCTTACTCATATCTGCACGACCACAGACTGACAAGAACCGGACCAGCTCTATGTGCTGTTTGCTCTTTTCTGGTTGGTGTTTAGCTGTTCCATCCGCCTGTTGGTCTGTGGGTGTTGGTGTGAGGAGCAGTCTGTGCTGTAACCGCCCCGCCTACATCTTCTAATCCACATAAAGAGGTGGTGTGTAAGATTCACTAGCGAGTGAGCTGATAATTTCTGCTTTTCTGATACATTAGGCCCTCGATGCATAAAAATGTCACGAGGGGTGTGATTATCATGGCTGTATGTTTACATGGACTAATGACATAAAAACATGCTGACACATTTAACTGCAGCCTGTGACACCTGTGACGATATGCAGCGCTATCATCCTGATGCACCGGGATAACATACTGTAATTGCTAATGCTTAGATATAGTTGAAAGTCAGCAGTTGGGCTATCTCTGGAAAAAAACATGGCTGTAAGGATAGTGAGAGACATATTAGGCCAATATGAATTTCCATATCACTTTACATTATACATTATAGACATGATTAAGCCATGTGATCACAGTGAATATGTACAGCATGTGGTGTATGAGAAGATATGTGAGTACATGTTCGTGTGTGCATGTGCTTATGTATGTGTGATTTGTACCTTTGGTTGTTTTTTGGATAAATCCATCAGCTAAATCCTTTTTCAAAATTTTACAATTACTTTTTAAGTAAACAATCTTACTAACCTTTCATGTATATTCTTAATTTCCTATAGCTGAAATTTGGCAGACAGATAACCCAAGGTCAGCGGATTAGTTAATTCAATTTTGGTGATGATCAGGATCTGGGATTTCCGACGTTATATGATTATCTTAAGTCATTATTATGGTGAGCTCATTATGTTAGTGGGAAGGTCTGACAGTCTTCTACAGCAAGTAGAATCAGTTTTGTTTTTACTAACAGGCGTGCTTCAAACGGGTTTGAAAGACCCTATACAAATACATATTATTCTAACAACCATTATTATGTATATGTGAGGGTGTGCGTGTATGTGTGTGTGTGAGTGCGGCTGAGCATAGTCTGGCTTTGTCAGCATGTCAGCAAAACCAGAAGCAGGAAAGACTGATCTGGACAGATAAGTCCACAAAATTACAAATCACAGCAGGATATGAAACAGCTGAGATTTACAGCCTTTGGTAGCACTATCAGGCATACTGTCTCACATATTGTATATCATTTAAATTCACATTATCTTTGTGCTGCATAAAATATGGGACAACATGAGAATAGAAATCATGCATTCATATATTTTACACAGCATTAAACACATGTTTCAGTGTCTTTTTAATGCCCTGAATATAGTACATCTTAACAGGGTGAAATAATCAATGCTAATTTAACCAAGAGTGTAAATTCAGCACTACAGTACTGTATGTCAGTGCCTGTTAAAGTCCGCACCATCGGAGTCGAGTGAACACTTTTTGATGGTTGTCGAGCACTCAATGCAGAGCTGTATCAGCTCTATCAGTGAGCAAACGACACTCCAATCAACAGTCAATACCAAATGACTGAGACAACTCAAAAAACATAGAGTCAGGAAATGTCCACTGGTCCAATTTTACACAGACATCCTGTCACTATCGATTACTGTGCAGTACGGAAACACATCTAAGCACACAATAAAGAAAATGGATAGACATTGGATTCCATATATAGACAATGTACCATCTCATGAGCAGTCAAGATCACAGATGAGCCTCTCCACCCAGCTCACTATCTTTTTCAACATCTCCTCTCTGGCAGAAGGTACAGGTCACTAGGAGGCAGGACAGACGCCGGAGCTTCTTCCCCAAAGCTGTGCAGATTATGAATACAGAAAAGTTGCATTTGTGCATTTGCACAAGTTGCATTTATGTCCTTTATGTTTGCACTGGTGTCGTATGTGATGTATTGTTGCAGCTGTTCCATCTGTACTGAGATTTATTCCACCAGCCTACCAAAAGAAACTTTATAATTGTTACTGAATAATCAACATTCATTAATGGTGGAAAATTTGCTACACGTGTGTGTCCTTGTGCATCAGATGTTCTTGAGAGAACACAAAAATGATTCAATTTGATGGGTAAGGAAATCGGTTTACAAGTCATGGGATAGAAAATTTATGTGACATGGTGGAAAACCTTGGCGAATAAATAATGTGCGTGTTTCTGTGTGTGTATGTGCTTTCACCGGAGTTACATTAAGGCAAAGATGAAAGCTGGTGGAGAAAAGGTCTGTGTCTCCTGGCTCAGTGGGAGACACACCAGGCTTTACTCCGATAACCTTCTGACAGTGAGGTGAGGGGGGGGGGAGTCTGTGAATTGCTGCTCCACGCACCCCAGACAGCAGTGCAATGCAGAGATATCGGTGTAGAAGCAGCTGGCATTCACACATATACACACACGCTTTCATTTCAAGCATGCTGAAACATAAAAAATGTAAGATGAAACAAAGAGAAGGCACAAGAGAGGAAGGAGTGAAATAATGAAACTGACAGAAATAAAGACAGACATGCAGTGAGAGGCGGAGAGAGAAAGAAAAAGAGAAAGAAAGAAAAAAGCTATGGGCAGATTTGCAGCAACAGAGAGACAGGAAAACAAACACAGATCCATTCTGCTTCCCACATCAAAAAGCCTTCTCTTCCAAATGTCAGGGCAGCTGGATATCAGGCCTGCCTGTGTTTCTGTGTCCGGCTTGTCTGCCCTCATGGTTTGATTTGCTGTCCTTAAACCTCAACTGTCAGGTGTGTTTTCTGCAACCGGAGAATGTACTGTGGCCTTTTACAGTTCATATTTTAGATGCAGCTGCAGCTACAAGGCAAGCGTATACTGTATTGACCATTTCTGGCTGGATGAATGAATGGATGTATGAGAGGTTGAGTGAGTGACAGACAGGAGAAATATACAGTGGGAAAGAAACAGCGGCTGTGTTCCCATGATCAGGATTTATCACCGCAGGTAGTGTATGTTTAATACAGACGGGCCAATCATCCCTCTGCTCTCACCATCGCACATCCCTCGGAGGGGAAAGTGAAAGTATTCCGTCCAACATACCTGACCACAGTGTTGTTGAGTGAGCAGGGCTTCAATTTATTTCTGTGCTTAGGTGTTTAATAAAAAACACTTATTTTTTGGCACCCTGGATTGAAATTGAAGCCCTTTATACACTTAAATAAAAATGACACAACTTCACCTGGGCAAATTGACTGTGGATGACAGTCCAGGAGATAAAAAAGCATCAGTCAAAGGTCTTTATTCTTGCTATCATTGCCTTTATTAAATGTTCTTATTTCACTCAAACACATTTGCCTCCCTTTCTTTATGTCTCTCTATCTCCCTCCTTCATCTCCACCCTGACAGACAGAGCTGAGTCCCAGCAGATATTCTTTTCTCCTCCAGCTGACACAAACAATGACATAACCTTTAAAAAGCCCTTTGGCTTGGTTTCTTACATCAGTCTGTTCTATTTCTGAACAGCACCCCGCCATGATTGCTGCAATTTTTCACCGAATGCTCAGCCCGCTTTATTATTAACAATACATGACATGTAGCACTCTAAAATGAAGACCAAATCAATAAAATGAGTGCAGTGCCAGGGAATGGTACAATGCACCGTAATATGACTCTGTTATTAAACTATCAGCTGTGATAATACAGTGAGGAAGAAGAAGTTTTTTTTTTTTTTTGCCTTTCTATAAATACATTTAAACCTTTCTACATAGTCAGTGGGTGATATATTGCATACACTGCACCTTTGCTTTCAATTCGTCAAGCATACACTAGTAGCCGGCATTGTGGGTGTGTGTGTGTGTGATGTACTACTTCGTGTAACTTTCTATTACGTGTCCTGTTTGAAAGGTATTTTGTTTAGTGTGCATGTGTTTTAATTGTGACCTGCCAAGGGACTGCAGATGAAAATTTAAGCGAGCTGGTGCATCAAATGGAAACATTCATGTTTAATATTGTACATGGTCCATTACAAATAAATAAATACAATGTGTTAAGGAACAGTTGACGTTTTGGGAAATACACTTATTAGCTTTTCTTGCCAAGAATTAGATGAGAAGATTGATACCACTATATTTGTATGAAACATGGTCAATCTAGCTGTTTCCCTGTTTCCAGTTTACGCTAAGATAAGCTAACTGGCTGCTGGCTATAATTATCCTACAGACATAACAGGATCGATCCTGTCAGCTAACTCTCAGCAAGAAAGTTAATAAGCGTATTTCTCACATTTGCACTACGTGATGAAGCAATGCATTCTACCTATTTTTAGCCCTGAGGCCCTGTTACTGTATGTTAGCAGGACTTGCAACATGCTCTGCAGAGTTGTATTTACTTAAGGTCAGTGGTCACAAACTGGCAAGGCTTTGAGGCATCACATTTGGTGATTCACCTTCATGCTGTAGCCGTATAATGCGACCACATATGAAAGGCGGCGCACGGAGGCATCTGACATCAAGACCCGTATTCCTTGCCCTCTTGCCTCGGGCCTAGTCATGGTGCTTTTTGAAGATACATGCCTGTTAGCAGCTCACATACATGTACGAATGCACACACCAAAATATCATCTATGTATCTTTGATCTTAGCTGTGGCTGCATACATTACCAGGGTGGATTTGTGGTAAAAGCACCTTGGAGGAGGAGAAAGCTGGAAAATTATGAATTCTCTGGCAATTCTCCAGAGAGAGTTAGAGCTTTATTATACATGAGGCAGATTGGGGGATGGACTGGGTTCATGGTTGTCATTTTTCTGCAAATGATGTATTTTAACAGTGAAAACAAAATGCTAACAGTTAGATATCAGTAATCCTAGTCAAATCCCAGTGTCAAATACCAAAACACATCATTAAATGTAGGTTTACACATATACAGAGTGTGAACAGTAAATATTAAATGATAGCTACAGCTCAAAGTTTAAACCATCTTTTAGGGCAGAAAAGAATAAAATCCTAATTTCCAGCCATTATTGTAAACCACTTGCACTATTTTAGTGCAAGAAGACAGCTCATTAGAAAGATTGGTACAGAATAGGGTCAACAAGCTACAAGCAGTGATGTCCACACACAGGCAAACACATATGAGTGTGCATATATGGTAAAACACACACGTGCAAACAAACACCCAGCTGCCTCAGCAGGAAGTAACACTCTCCTGAACATTGTGTTAGTGCAGAAATCAGTCATCAATAAGTGGAGGAAGGAAAACACACTCATGGGTAGAGACAGATAGTGTGAGAGCGAGACACAGAGGCAACAGTGCAGATTTAAACATACTGTAGATAAGGCAGAAACAGATTGCACACCCAGACACAGACAAGAAAAAAAAATATCAGATGCACACATGCAGTAACTAAGCGGAGAAGCCATGCTGATTCAGTGCCAGGACTGTTTTATGGAGTTTCCTTTAGCTGATATCAGCCAGACAGCCAACAAAGTATCCAGGTGGGAAAAGACAAAGCTTCCTCAGCCAGCTGTTTACTCCCCACCAAAAATAAAAGCTCCTATTATTCAGCCCAAACACACTATGAGCAGGAGCCTGCAGACCAAACAAAACAGGAACATGAGCTGTGTGCTCCTTGGAGGATTTTTACTGTCTGACCTGATACTGACTTGAAATTGAGAAGCATTACAACTAACAAACAAATACTTACATCATAAATGATTTAACTAACTCTATCTGCAGTGCGTTTATTTGCACAGTGATAAAATGCAGAAGTGCAGTTTTAGCACGTGGTGAAAGAAAAGAGAAGTTTTAATCTAAGATAATAGGATTAATGATGAGAAAATGTAATTAGAGGAACAGAATGCATTTAAAAATAACTCAAATGAACAGAAAGAAAAACTCAAAATGCAGAAGATGATGAGCAAATGACCAATCTGGTACTTGAAGATATTAGATGTAAAATGCACCCTTTGCAAAAAGAATACACTAAACAACTGAACTGAATCCCTCACATATCATTTATCTGCATGTGGAGAGTCATTTCAATCTATCAATATAGATATGGGATTAACATTTTGATTGTCCCCACCAATACAAACAAACAGCACAGGCAACACTGCTATTTTTTCAGCAGGAGTCACAAGGTTTCTGCCAGTCAGCACCAGCAACAGTCACCAGTTGTTCATACAGTAGTATAGCTTGTGAATGTGGCTGAATATAAAATAAATGCGCATGTATATTGACATAATCTAGAAAGTCACACTTTGCAGATATAAAAACAGACACACACACACACCAAAGAAATATTTGTGCTGTTTCTCCAAGGTGCATATTTATATGTGTGTGAGAGTGTAGCTGAGGGCAGCAGTATTGGCGATGATTTTGGGACTCAAGGGCCCGGTCCCTGCATCTGCCCACGGCCTTACTGATCTGCTCTGCTAGAGATCTAAGCTCTTTTCCCACACACACACACACTCACTCACAACAACACACACACACACACACTCAAGACTATCTCACTCTCTCTCTCTCTGGGTTAGGAAACCAAACAGAGAGAAGAGAGAGGAGGAAAATATTGAGGCAAGGAGAGGTAGAAAGCAACACTGCAAAAAAAGAAAAAAGTATGCAGGATAACCATATGTTTAGATATAAAATATTGTTTCAAATTTCATTAATATCCTCTCTCAAGGACACTTTTTTCCTTATGTATAAGTTTTTGGGGGAGTTTTTTTATTGTCAACTTCAAAAATTTTGACTGCTTCAGGAAACTGCTAGTGAGCCTGTAAAACCGATTGAGACACCGTGTGATATTGGGGTGAATTATTACATAAACTTAACTTAAACTGACTAGAGACTGTCCACACTGGTGAACAGAGTAACTAGATATAGATATAATAATTCATTACCTTTAAGAAAACAGTTAAAATGTAATTGAACATGGTATACGCCTGTCTTCCAGGGTTGTCTTATTCTTTGCCCTCCTTCCTTTGTTTCTGTCTCTCTAAATTACCGAGTGCCCACTGGCCTAGCAGGCAAGCAGCTCCAGTGAGCACACAGTGGTAATAATTCACAGTCAATCTGTGCACTGGACCGCCGCGCAGACTCATTTAAATACTGCCCACAGCCATTACTATATTTCTCTGTCTGTATCATTATCTGTATCTCTCCGTTTCTTTGCTCACTTGACCTCCGAATGCTTCCTGCTATGACTATTTCTACTTTTTTTTGCGCTATCACTTATTTGTGTATTCACCGCATCACTCCTTCACCTTCAAATAATTACCCGACCCTACCGCCTTTCATTTCTCCTACCCTCCCCTCATACTGTTGCTATTTATCTGTTCACCCAATCCATAGAGAGCTCAGGGGTGGGTTGCCAGGATGCCAGGAAGCACAGATTTACTTATCTTTGTTTGTGGCCCCTGGCAATAATGTTGGAGCTCAGACAGAGTGCACAGCAAGGGCTGTGTCAATGTAGGAAATTAGTATGCCATCAAGATGCCTGGATGCACATACTGACTGAATACTGAATGAACATGTGCAGAGTGACATGTATAATACATGCACAGTCTAGTATCTTTTGTGTGTTTGCACTTCTACCTCTGCACTGCGCGAGGTCCTGCTGTTTTCATGTCATCCATCAGCACAATGGTAATATTGAGATGTTCTGCTCAGATTCAATCCATCAGTTTGTATGTATATATTGCACTGGCTGAATGAGGCAAATCTAAATTTCATGATGCTTCTTCCACACATTGTAGCTGTGGAAGTGTTAAAGGAAATTTCCACTTACTGGTACTCTGTCAGGAGTGCATGTTGTTTGGTTGAAAAGCTTTTGAAACCCCCTCCCTCCCTCCCCTCCCGCACCTTTCTGAAGTCAGATTCGGGAAGGTTGTGTAGGGCCAATGCTGTAACTATCACAAATGACAATCCGACATCCCCACCGACTTCATGCAGAGATTGGACAGCTGTGCGGAGGTGAGAAACTTGTCTCTCTAGCTCTCCTTCGAGTGTAGCTGTTCGAAACAACTATACACACTTTTGACTTCCAACGTGGTCTGACAACACGTCATACGAACCTTTTCCAATCAACCATAAACTGACCCTTTTTCATTTTGGCTATATCAATGCATTACTGGAATTATTTTGTGAGGATGTTTTGTAATTTACTTCAAAAAAAATACCAACTCACCTCCAACCTACCTCACCTACTAACTTAAGCAGTATTACCTGTTTTCTTTGAGGGAAGCAGAAGAAGCTGTAAACACATATTGTAACCGACCTAATATGATAATAAAAGGTGGAATGTGCAGACTTAGAGCGACATTAACATTCATTTGGAGTTGGTTTGTTTCCACCTGATGACTAAGTCCTTAATTCACTCTTCTCTCTCTTCTTTACAGTAGCTCTGTTTAGGTCTCACCAACTCCTGGCTCTTTATCTGCTTAATGCTCCTCTAAGTTCACCAGCTAGTTGCTAACTCTTTCTGTCTCCTGCTGGTCCTGATCGAGTTGAGTTTATCTGAGCTTTATTGCTGAAAACAGCAATAAAGGGGTTGCAGCTCTTTGTGAATTTGTCATTATGAGCGACCACTTCCCATTTTTACATTACGCATAGTCACTTGATCCATTGCTCATATAAACAGTGATAAGTGTGGCTTTAAGAATGACGTCACATGAGAGAATGTGCCTGAACTTGTGGCTATATTTCCTTGTTACATTGAGGCTATACTCAAAGGAGAAATTGACATCTATCTCTTCTTTATGCTGGATTTCTGAATGATGAATGTCCACACAACCCTGGCGAGCTCAGTTTTCATTTTCTGATCTTGCAGGGAGAACAGACACATAGTGCAACATACATTATCAATAGCTGTTTGTATTATTCACTCACCCCTTGCTTCATAAATATGTTATTTGGTTTAATGGAAAAAGCCACGTGGATTGTGCACCACAAATCCATCTGCTGTGGTTAAGGTGTGAGTGAGTGAGTGAGTGAGTGAATTGCGAGCAAGCACAGTGAGAGATGCAACCTGGGAATCATAATCGTCTCCCAGTTGCTGCCCACCATCTCTCCCCATTTCTACTCTGCTATTTCCTTTTCTCTCCTGATTCGCTGCTCTTTATCCTCATTTCCACCCTTCTTTTCTTGCCGTTCTACCCCAGTGATGTAATCTTCCACACAGCTGCAGGCAAATCCAGCTCATGGTACCCATGGGCTGTGTTTATCCCGGGCTCCGGGCTCTGCAGGCAGGCGGGCGGAGGAGAGAAGAATCCCCCCATCGAGCCTCACCGCAGGTTCACCGGAGGTACTCATGGCTTCACTGCATGCCACCCTGGAGCGCACAGTCGGTGCTGACCTACAGAAAAGAAAAAAACACCATGGATGACAGATAGGTTGATTATATAGGAGTGTGAATCTATACAACCAACTGTGGAAAGATGCAGTATAAAGCTAAATCTATGTGTCTATTGAGTGAATATGTTACAGTTTGAGACTGTGTTGTTAACTCAAGAGAGTGGTGAGTTTGTCTTAATGCCTCTTAAATACATTTCTTTCTTTCAATTTCTTTCTTTCTTTCAATTTTATTTCCTATGAACTATAAAGAGAAGTTGTGGGAATGGATTTGTTCATTCTCTCTCCTCAAACTGATTCCTGCAGTTATATAAGGCATCATAACCAGAACCAAATTTCCCCCTCTTCACGGCTAGAGGGTTGCCAGGCAACTCCAAGAACGTCTTCCTGCCTGTGTCCCTGCAACCTTTTGTGGCACACAAATGCACCCATACACACACGCACACATCCCAGTCCTTTTAATCACCCGTTCTCTCCTGCAAGTGTCTTGCCACAGACGTAGATGAGGTTGCTCGGTTCTGTTATCTGTGTTTACCTAAGCTAATGACGCTGCCAAAAGGAGAAGCATGAAAAGAGAACAGAAACTTCACTGGAAACCAGATGACTTTGTGTGGACTTTCCAAACTAACTTCCTGGACAGACGGCCAAAGGAACTTGGACTCATATTGAGGCTTCGTCTGAGTTTGTGTCCTCTTTGAAGTCTCGTCTCTTTCGAGCCATATTTTATTGTCTCTGCCAAACTTTTTGTTGACACTGTCTGCTCTCCCTGGTGACTGATTCAGGTGCAGTGAAGCTGGACGATTTGCGACAAGTAGATTGGTGATGCTGAACAGGAAAAACACTAAATAGACTGAGCAAATCAGATGCACTATATCGTCTGTGGAATGTGCAGAATTTGCTGGAAGCACTGAGTCCCCATCCAACGTCTGGTCACTTTTAGTCAGACAGACATGACTTCAACAAATATAGATTTTCTTTCCTGATGAATGTAGAACAATTGAATCATCAGAGGTGAAGTGGCATTCAGACTGAGCTTACTGAGTTACACTGACAGTTAAAGTTAGACTTACTCTAGATACTCTAGACAACACAAGTATATTTAAATGGGATCATGCTGATATACCTCAACACTGCAAGCACACATATATGCACATATTTTTAGAGAAATGTAGGGTCCTAAAGGGTACAAAACATACAATTTCTTTTTAGCTCATGTCAGCTTAGCTTTATATCATACATGCTTGCCCATCTCCAACGGAACTGCCACGTCTGTGATTTGATTCATATATCTCAGAGTTGCTATAGTATGCTGTGATTACAGCCTGATGACTGTGCTTTACTCTGAGACTGGGTTGTAAGGGCTCCGTGATTGAACAATCCATTCACTGTCCCTCCTTTAGAATGAGTAATTATAGGCTTGAAAATGAATTCACACTAGTCATCCTCTGTATGTTGAATGCAGGTGCATAGACACTGCGTGGTGTAGAAGACAGAGGAAGCCCTCATAGCCCTGAACGGACATGAATTCACTCAACAACCCCTGTCTCCAGAGAGATCCGTACAGGCTAAGCTTGTGTTATGTTACGTTTTATAGCAACTTGAAGCAACCTGTAACATATTAATACGTTATGTACAGGCCACCTTTTAAGAAACATCATTTTACCTCATTGAAGCACTGAGTAAGGCTTAAAAGTAGAGTTTTTTGCATTTCTGTGACACATGGAGAAACTTGTTGCAAGGATCAAACTTCTCATACATCTGACGTCTGCATATTGATTTTAATTTTGCTTGCAAATGGGTTAAAATAGAGAGGATTCAGAGGGGGAGTTTGAGGAGAGTGATGGATGGGGCAGATGTGTATATAGGGGGAAAAAGAAGGCTACAACTCTGAGGTGTAATGCAAACCACTAGAGATTCCCCAACAGATTGTCTGCCTGTTTTTAATAGCCTTTAGGCATAATGTCCTCTTTTAAATGGGATTCCATTGTCTTCTGCCTTCCCAGACACACACACAGACTCCAGAAGTATCCATGATTACCAACAGCATTTTCTTAAAGAGGATGTCTTATTTTGTTAATGCCATTGTGTGTTATTTGATTTTTATTCATATCTCTTCGCACTGAACTGTGAGGCTGAAAACTGAAGTGAAAACTGATGTAAGACATAATATGCACAATAATAACTCAGATTTGAATCTGACTCTGTCAGATTTGAACCTTAAGGTGACTGGGGAAGAGGGCTTTTATTTAAAATTAGTCTAATATTGAAAATCTCACCACAGAGCAGTCCTGGGACTTCAAACGGCTCAGTTGGTTAGCTTCTCGGGGTGGCTGTGCTGACTGGCTGCCTCCTGCATGAACCTTTTGATAGGATGTCTGCACTTACATTCAAGTACTTTCCTGCCAACCCTTTCCACAATCTCTCCCACTGTGGAGGAAGGGAGAAAATAGAGGAAATTCCCATAATAGGAAAGGGGCTTTTCTGAGGAAATGGAATTGAGCAAGCTGTCTGGTACAGCTCAGCCCTCCATTGATTCAAAGCCCAAGGCTCTTGGTCTATCTGTCTGTGAAAACCTGCAAAATGGGAATCACATCCAATGGGCTGTTTGTTTTCTTCGACTAGGCTAAATAAGCAAAAGCAACAATTAAAAAATCAATTTGTAGAGCATGCATGTGTATTTTCATACCTTTGCTGGTAAATCAGGCTTTAGACCAAAATGCTTGCTGGTTTAATCTCATGGGTACAATACAGTATATTGTACCACAGCTGCAGGTGGAAAATGGTGGCAATCTCCAGAGAAGGCAGCAGGTAATGAGCATAGCAGAACAGAGTGTGTAAGGGTGTCGTTTAACCCCTACGCAAAGCCATCAGAGCCACAACCAGTCACTAAATGTGTTTTTAATCTACTTAATCAGATGGCCAGATGACGATGACATTACCTTATCAGCTTTGTATGTGTGTGTGTGTGTGTGTGTGTGTGTGTGTGTGTGTGTGTGTGTGTGTGTGTGTGTGTGTATGTGCACTTGTGGGGCTTTAATGGATTTTCCCCAGGACTCCGATAAGTCTATACCTGGAGTGCAAAATGCTTTCATTGCAGATTATTCTTCAGATTCTGTAGTAAATTGATGATCACACCTTTTGTGCGAGAAACAAGGTAACCTTAAAATAACATTTACCAGAGTAAACAGGAGCAACTTATTATTGCAGCACACCCAGCACAAGCCACTGAAAGGTGGCTAGCTTTTAAAAATTGATACATATCCTCAATGTTTCATTGGATGAGTGACTAGCAAACTAATTTGCAAATAGCTATTCAAAGAGAAGTTGTGACACAGTGACTTTCTGCTCTGTGAGTGTGATTAGGTTTGAAGTTGAGATGAAAAGGCAGAGCAGAGTTGGAGCATACAGGTCTTTTTGACCGACCTTCCCCCAACTCTCTCTCTACTCTTTTTTTTTTTTTACTGTCTTTGATCAATTAAAATCTATGTTAGGGTTCTTGGTAAGGGCGCGGCACACTACAGCTTCAGAACAAAGGCCTCTCTCTGCCTCCCTCCCTCTCTCTCTCTCTGGAGCCATCTTAAAAAGGTTAATGGATTGAGATTGAAGTTGTAAAATGTAAGCCAGTAAGACAAATGTGTACGCGGATGGAGAGGTAATTACAATGACAAAAGCGTAGCCTTGCTGTCATAGTAATGTGACTGATAGAATGCTAAACCCCTCTCAAAACAAGAAAATGAGGGGAAAGAATATGGGATTCAGCCAATGACTAACAGTCTGTAATTAGGAGCTGGATGCTCTAATTTGAGCGCCCTGCCTCCATCAGCCAGCAGTTGTTTTTATTGCTGAGCAGGGCTGGATATTTGATAAATAATGATAATTCAAATTATGGCAGTTGGCATCCAAGGCAAGTGGAGCGCATGCCAAATGATACAGTTTGATTTTTTATTAAATTGGTCACATTAAGTCAAATTTATTTAGAGTGGTATTCATACATGGATACAGTGAGACAGCAATGGTAAGTTAAATATGCAATGATCCCTGTAGGGAAACATAACTGGAAATGGAATGGGAAGGATGCAAAAAATATGTTTTTAAATTTTAACTTTTTCATGATAGCCAAATATAGCCCTGAGTAGAGGCAACTGAATCAAAGAAAAAATGAAAGAATATGATGCATGATATGGGAATTTAGACATTATATCCAAATTAAAGGAATAGCTTTGACATTTTGGGAAATGTACTGTGAGAGAGGCATTATCTTAGCTCAGCTAGGCTAGCTGCTTCCCCTTGTTCCCAGTCTTTCTGCTAAGCTAAGCTAACAGTGTCCTGGCTGTAGCTTCATATTTAGGGTACAGGTTTGAGAGTGGTATCGATCTTCTTATCTACTCCTGGCAAGAGAGTGAGTAAGTGTCAAACAGCTGCACACACCTAAGCCCAAACTACAAATGACTTAAAAACAGATGCTTGGTTGATACCTGGCTCGGGTGAAATGCTTACAGTTAGATGTCAGGTAATAGAACAAGTAAGAGCCTCTTCACCTAGAGGTATCTGGGGTCTTGTCTACCAGAAATGACAAGTAAAGAAAGAGAATGCACACTGCTAAATTTCAAAGTTTTAAAAGATCACCTTTGCAGTGTTTTTGATGTTCCACCTACAGACCACAGATCATTTCCTAACCCCCGCTCACTCCCTAACAGCCTTAACCCATGCAGCCTCACCACATTGCTCCAGGCCATGTCATTTATGAATTATTTAGAAACAGTAGCATTGCACATGAAATTAATATTCAGACATTTTCTATTATCTGCTGTCAGCTCTCTCTCGCCCCCCCACCCACCCCCCCCACACTATCTGTTATTTTGGTAATGATCTGTATTCCTGTGGCATTAGGTTGGTCAGGGCTTGTGCCCATTTGATGCAACGTGCCAGGCATGCTGAGTGAGGTTAGACTGGGCTGCTCTGTTTTTCCTTATTCTTACACTGGTTTACTGGCAGGTGATTTCTAGCTCTCTCTCTCTCTCCCTCTATACTCTGCTGAGGCTTGCCTAAACCAGCTCCCACTACATAAGAAAAAATAACATCTGTTTTTTTCATTACTTCAGTATCTCAACAGAATACATCTTGAAATGCTGCTTTTACAGCCATCTAACTGCTCTGGTTAGTTGATATTTGCATCGCACGCTCCAGTCCATTAAACGTTTAAAGCAAGACACAGCTCAGCAGTGAGCACAGTTCACTGACTCAATAAATTATGCATCAAAAAAACATCTCTGGGAATTTCACTTGCTATATTGCAGTGAGAGCAGTGTGTCCTTTGAATTTCAAACAGAATGGCTCCCCCTAGTGCCAAAGACAGTTGCAAAGTCTGGAAGCTGAATCCTCATCAGGCAAATAGGTTTGATGTTACGGTCTGTTTTATTCGAGCAAGGTCAAGCAAGCTGGATAACTGTTTAATTTTAATCATTAAATTAGTTTACATTAAAACAGATCACAGCTGAGCCTCAAAACATCAACAGTTAGTTGTGAGGAAGATTGGGGATTTGGGGGCCCTATTGAGCCTAAAAAAAATAATCATCAAGGCAAGGCAAGCAAAGTTTATTTGTATAACACATTTCAACAACAAGGCAATTCAAAATGCTTTACATAAAATATTAAAGGCATTAAGACAAAGTGCAAAAGAAGCATATTATAAAAGGACATTTAAATACAATTAAAAAATAGTGATTAAAGAGCTAAAGGAACAGAAAATAAAAATGAAATTAATCAAAAGTCTCAGATTTGATTTTATAAAAGGCAGTGGCAAACAGAAAAGTCTTCAGCCTTGATTTAAAGGAACTGAGAGTTGCAGCAGACCTGCAGTTTTCTGGGAGTTTGTTCCAGATATGTGAAGCATAAAAACTGAACGCTGCTTCTCCATGTTTAGTTTAGACTCCGGGGACAGAAAGCAGAGCTGTCTCAGACATCCTGAAAGGTCTGGATGTTTCATAATGTTGCAGCAGATCAGAAATGTATTTGGCCCTAAACCATTCAGTGCTTTATAAACCAACAGTTTATAAAACACTGAATGGTTTAGGGCCAACTGGCCAACTGGTGTAGAGATCTGAGAACTGGAGTAATATGATCCACTTTCTTGGTCTTAGTGAGGACTTGAGCAGTGTTCTGAATCAGCTGCAGCTGTCTGATTGATTTTTTAGGCAGACCTGTAAAGACACTGCTACAGTATTTGAATAGTTGAGTAGTCTACTGAAGATAAATGCATGGACAAGTTTTTACAAATCTCGCTGAGACATAAGTCCTTTAATCCTTGATATATTCTTCAGGTGACAGCAGGCTGACTTTGTAATTGTCTTAATGTGGCTGTTGAAATTCAGGTCTGAGACCATGACTACACCAAAATTTCTGGCTTGGTTTGTGGTTTTTAACATTACTGATTGAAGCTGAGCGCTGACTTTTTATCGTTCTTCCTTGCCTCCAAAAACAATTACTTCAGTTTTGTCTTTATTTAACTGAAGAAAATTCTGGCACATCCAATCAGTGATTTGTTCCATGCACTTACTCAGCACTTGTATTGGACCATAATCCCCTGGTGATATGGTTATGTAAATTTGTGTGTCACCTGCATAATTATGGTAACATATTTTGTTGTTTTCCATAATCTGAGCCAGTCGAAGCATGTAGATGTTGAACAGAAGAGGCCCAAATATGGAGCCTTGGGGAACTCCACATGTCATTTTTGTCCATTCAGATGTGTAATTACTTATAGACACAAAGTAGTCCCTGTTCTTTAAGTAGGATTCATACCAGTTTAGTACTGTGCCAGAAAGTCCCACCCAGTTTTCCAGTCGGTCTAGTAATATGTTGTGATTGATCGTGTTGAATGCAGCAGATCCAAAAATACCAAGACTGAAATTCTGCCACTGTTTGTGTTTAAGTGGATGTCTATGAAGACCTTAACAAGATCAGTCTTGGTGCACATCAAAACAGTTGTTTACTGCCAAGAAGTTGTTCAGCTGTTGAAAACAGCTTTCTCAATTATTTTACTTAAAATGGGAGGTTTGATATGGGCCTATAATTGTTCCTTAAATGTGGCTTGATTTCAGTTTTCAGGGCCGTTGGAAAACATCTGAGAGAAGAGACGTGTTGAGATCTGAGACCATGCAATCTGAAACATTTTTGAAAAAACCTGTTGGCAGAATATTGAGGTAGCAGGAGGAGGATTTCAGATTTGTATAATGTCCTCTGAGTTTTTATGGTTGATCGAATAAAATTGTGTGATGGGTATTTGAATTGATTTTAAGTGGATACAGCGACAACACAGATCCTGTAACTGACATGGAGGCACTGACTGCTTATCTAATTTTCTGAATTTTTTCAGTGAAGAAGGAGGCAAATTCATTGCACGCCTTGGTGGATAGAAGTTCAGAAACTACAGGAGGGTTTGTTAGCCTGTCGACAGCAGAAAACAAGGCATGTGCATTATTATTGTTTTTGGCGATGATGTCAGAGAAGGACCGCCTTGCATTTCTCAGTTCCAAATTATAAATGTGAAGTCTCTCTTTATAGATGTCATAATGAATGTGGAGATTTGTTTTTTGCCACCTGCGTTCAGCTTTTTGGCACTCTCTTTTTTCTATTCTGACCAGCATGGCATTTCTCCATGGAGATCTTTTCTTACCAGAGACCACCTTCACCTTAGTGGGTGCAATAGCATCAATAATAATGATTAATATTCAATAATAATTAAATTATCTACAAGCTCATTGACTGAGACCTAAGAGAAGGCGGGTGTGGAAGAGAAAGCCTAACTAAATATTTCACTGGTGTTTTCAGTGATATACTGTTTTGTGATTACCTCTATTTGAACACTTGTGTGCACTGAGATAGTACTCTCAAAGAAAACACAGGAATGATCAGAGAGAGAAACATCAGGCACCACAACCTTGGAAATGTTCAGACCCTTGGAGATGATTAAGTCCAGAGTGTGCCTGTTGTTGTGTGTGGGCTCCACCACATGCTGAGTCAGTCCATAGTTATCAAGAACACAACACAGTTCTTCAGTCACTCTGTCCTGGGGGTTGTCAACATGGATGTTAAAATCACCAACAATAACTACACAGTCAAAGTCAATACAGATTATAGACAGCAGTTCGGAAAAGTCATCAAAAAAGGTTGCACAGTATTTAGGTGGCCTGTAGATATTTAGGAATAAAGCATGAGAGGAGGAAATCAACTTAAGAGCCACATATTCAAAAGAAACATATTTTCTATAAGATATCTGCTTGAATTGGAGGAAAGCATTAAACAAAATGGCTATGTCATAACTGTGACGACTGTGTTAAAACTGGCTGAGGACAAAGCCAATGGTGGAGGTGGACGCTGAGGGAGATTTAGGGGAGAGAAAATGGGAGTAGGATGGGGGGGAAGTTTGGTCCAAGCAGTGACCAGCTCTTTCATCTGGTCAATGAACTCCAACAGGGTGGAGGAAGGTGGCTGGAGAGTAGGGTGACCTGGATGGGGTTTGAGGGGAGAAGGTGAAGGTGAAGAAGGTGAATCCTCACAGGTGGTTTTTGGTGAGGGGGGTGGAGATTCTTCCTCTTGGCTCTGATAACGCTCATGTTTGAAGCTCTTTAGGCAGGGGCTGAGGTGGCTCTCTTTCAAGGTTTCTGCTGTGTTGTGTTATGTCTTCTTCTTGTTTTGATTCTTCTTATCTCTTGTCCTTAGCAGAGTGAGCAGATTGGTGACGCAGGATGTAAAGTAGATTAGAGATTAAAAAATTTTACTCCTGACTTGTTAAGGCAAAGTCTATCTGCCTTAAAAAGATGTGTGCAGTCTCAGAAAAAGTTGAAATTGCCAATAAAGTGCAATGGATGGATGGTACATGCAGTTGAAAGCCATGTGTTCAGTACCAACAATCTGCTGAATCTCTCAACTCCTCCTCTGGTAGAGGGCCACTGATGAGCACCTCAGCATTCAAGGAGCTGAGGTGAGCAGATCAATAAAGTCTTGATTCAGTACTTCAGATTGTTGTTTGACAACATTATTGGTTCCTATGTGCACAATGATGGTTTTCACAGTTAGATGTGCAGCCACGATATACAGGATCCTTTCTGTCATGTTAGAGACCATATCCCTGGGGAAACAGGGTATTTCGGTGTTCTTCCTGCTCATGCCTCTTACATCTTTTACAACAAAGTCACCCACAATCAGAGTTTGAGGCCCAGGCATTAGCTTTCCCTGTAGCCTTTTACTTTCTGATTTACTCTCAGTCTTTACCCTGCTGTGTGAAGACGTGAGGTTATCCAGGTCATCAGATAGAGATCCAGGGTCCAGCAACAGTGGATCAAATCTGTTCCCCAATTGCACATGTGGTTGTTTGGAAGGTTTGTTGCTAGTTCTCCCTTTCGCAGCTGTCCACAGCTGTGTCCTACTAAGAACAGGGGTTGAAGAGGCGCTCTGCCTGGAATGGATGATAATGCAGGCCAGCCAGTCACATCACAAATCTCAGGGTGCTGGGCTCTGTCTGTTACTCGCCCTCCCATTTCCCAGGGAAATGATTTACTCTTAGGTTTTGCACCAAGAGAGTTCCAGGGAGGACTACCACTTGTAGATTTATTACCTGGTACACAGCCCTCCTGTTTCCAGTCACTGCAGTACAGACTTATGCTGTTGGTAGGTCTCACTCATGTAGTACTGAGGAGGTCATAAAAATGTTGAAATGTGGCAATAGCCCACTATATCTACAAAAAATTACAGTCCCAGTGATTTATAAGTATCAAGGAGCTGCTGCTCGTAATTTCTTGCAGAAAAAAACCCCCAAAATATCAGCAGAAGAATGCAAGCAGACGTGAGAGCAAGCAGCAAAGTGTTCTCAGTGTAAGAAAGCAGG
Source organism: Thunnus albacares (assembly GCF_914725855.1). Classification (NCBI taxonomy): domain Eukaryota; kingdom Metazoa; phylum Chordata; class Actinopteri; order Scombriformes; family Scombridae; genus Thunnus; species Thunnus albacares. Next base: position 15,328,211 of record NC_058128.1, on the reverse strand, counting down.
AAGCAAATCAGGGAGCATATCTTTACACACAGAGGCAAAACAAAAATCCACCATCTTGATCTCAGCTTGATGCTGCAAACAGAATGGGCTACATACAGCCTCTCCTGGCAATGAGTGCTGTCATCTGTTGGGCCGTCTTGAGGGTAAAAAGTGTTTGTCACCTTAAATATTTAAGGCTGCACATCACTCCATAAACGGAAAGTAAGACCACATGTCATTACACAAACCCTATTGCTTGTGTATTCAATTTTAGAGTTGGTTAGTCTGCAAAGGAGGATGATACTCAACAGTGCTCTGATTTAAAAAAAATTACTGTGCATGCATTTTTGTGCAAACACTCTGACCTCTGCAATAACTGAACTCTGTAGTCCTCAGCTTTTTGAAACTTCTGGCATTTCTTGAAACACACATATCTAAAACTGAACCCATAATGAAGGATCTTGTGGCAGGCTAAGTAAAGCACTGTCTGTGCTTTGTTTAGTAAAATGTAAACTGCTCTGGTCCATGTGTCTGCTGCTTTAATCCTGCTGCTATTGGCCACTGCCTGGTGAAGTGATTAAACAGAAACTACTTACATTTTTTATTTGAGTTTGGTTTAATTCTATTTTTGTGCGTGGTATTTTGTTGTTGGTCTAGAACTTTTATGTTTACATCTGATGTTACTAGCTACTGAATAACGGTTAATTGTGATGATTTGTATTAAAAAGTGCTAAATATGTTTGTGAGTCCACCCACGTCTTGATAGTGCCTGTGGATCAAAGAAAATGCAATCTAAACTGACAACTACATGATAGAAAGCAGCTTCAGTAATTAAATAGATTTAAAAAGGCAAAAACTGAAGATAATGATCAGTGTGTAGGTGTGTGTATGTGTTTGGGAAGCAGCTCTGGAAGCCTCCCAACAGTCGAACACGAGGTGCATGAAAAATGAAAGCTTTGAATTCTGCAAGCTTCTTGAATGCACTATGCCCCTGTTGACAGTTGGGCCGTGGGAATGGCAGCAAGGAGACTGCATCTGTGCTATTTTCCACTTGTGTAAGAGAGAATACTATTTCTGTCCTGTCAAGAAAAAACCGAAGTGACTGAAATAATAGAAGCCAGAATAGATAATTAACTTGAAGGATTCAATCTCAGGTCTGGCTAAGGCCAAGAACTTATAAATGTTCATTCAGATCTTGGGCAGAAGGGCAATCTAGTGGAGACAGTGGTCACTGACCTCAGGATTTGGGTTGAGACAAGACCCACATACTGACAAACTGAATTGTTGTTCACCAAGACATCTATCTGTCCTGTATTTGACTCCTGTAGAGGGCGAAAGCAAGAAAACAAGATTTAATTGGCTGAATGGACAGAATAGTAACACCTTACAGTAAATTGAATCATTCAGGTAATTCTAATCTTGCCTAATTATCATTTTAATTTTAGACTATGGGAATCCAATTGATCAAAAATTTGTACCTTTGTATAGTGCAGACAGTTGATACTATGCATTATCCTGAGATCTGCTGTTTATTGCAACTGGTAGGTGTGTGAAACTGCAGTCTACTTGCTGGTATTGATTCTCTCTCTCACAATGTTAATCTGAGGAAAATCTATACTACTTAACCACTGAAAAGGAAGCTAAAATAGTAAAGCAGTGCTCTGTTTGTAAAAACATCTCTTTACACTTCTGAAAGAAAGATATTTGAATGACTCAATTACTCAGTCACACTCTTGCATTGATGAACAAATGTTACAGGTTGCATTCAACATGAAGAAATAACTGTAAACGGACGACTTTCACCTTGTATTGTTTATGGGCAATTCCTATTGATTACTCTCCTCTAGGAGGAACAGACTGAGCCAAAACACATTGTTATTAGCACAAGGATCACAGAGCATGAGTACTGAGGTGTTTGTACATTGAACTACACTGTGCTCATCCCCTGTATATTGCTAACAGCTGTTCATCTTAATGTGCTACATTTGTGCAACTCGTGATTGAGATTCAGTTGTGGGGTTAAGTCTCAAAAATAATGAACAAATACTGAAAGACATGGAAAGAAATAGGCTTTAAATGCACTTTAAGAGCACCTATGACAGTCTAAAACATACACCAAATTAATGTTTACTGTGTGTATCTGTTGTTTTGTGAGGTGATTCTGTTATTTTGACTACCCTAGTATGGTTACAACTTACATGACTGAATTAATGTGAAAGAAAAGTGCAAATGTTCTACATGGTAAATAAACCCACATTATGGATTTTATCTGAGAGAGACTATAAAATGTATTTTTGCAATACAAAGGCTTATAATTTCTGATGCATTATATACAGTATATAACTGCATCACAGATACCAATCAATTTTAGTATCCACGGTATCTATTGCATCACAGATGATAAAATGATTATAAGAGCCCAAAGATCACACTACCTATCAAGACATATAACTGATTGTATGCAGATGCATATAATCAAAGTATTACATCAAAGATATAAATACAATGTTAATGGCATCATTGAAGTCAATAATTACAATAGCATCACAGAAACTATCACAGTCGGCTATCCATTGCAGCAAAGAGCCCTATAATTGCATCCTCTCTACATAATAGATGCTCCATCTTAATGCGTCACAGAGGCATATATACTGTTTCCATGGCATGATACCTCCAACCAGGTCAATAGCGTCCGTTCCCTAATACTCCCTAAACTATGAATTTAAAAGTTAAATTATGTTGTATAAGTGTATTTAAGCGTTTTTCAAGTTTTTGTAAAAACACCTGTTTGATACACTTTTTGAAATATTGTTGCTTATTAAGATAATATGGTAAATATCAATTGTGTCTTTGTCCTCAGAGATATGAAGGTTATAGCATATCAATAAAAAATAAACTTAAGATGACCACTGAGAGATACGCATTTGACCAAAATACCCAAAGACTCATGTTATACAGTTCCCACGTTTCTCCTCACTGCGTCACGCGCGAACACACGCGACGCTTGTTCTTTTTCCCGGATTGGCCAGCGATGCCGGGAAAATTCCTCGTGACATGTCTGCCGGTATAAATACTGCGGTGCCACACTTGTCTACGCAGCCCTGGTTTAAGAGGGAAAATGTATCGTCTCGGCCGACAGTCTATCTCCAAGATCGCTTTCAATTCCTTTTTATCCACTGTGCCACGGGAATATTTTCATTTTACGAGACAATACAATAAAAGCTGGTCGTGTATTGGCTGATTTTTGATCAAATTTGACTTTTAACTGCACGAAAATGCCAAGGGCCAAGAAGAAGAACAGCAGAGGTAAGTTAAGTGAGCTAGCGGCCGCGATGCTTGGGCCTTGCTTTACTCGATTTCCTCGTAGATGACGGTAGTTGTAGTTCTTTTCGTGTTGTGAGTCCATTGAGTGGAGTTGAACGTGTTTACAGTCAGGACTACAAACGGTAAGAGGCTGGCCTGCGTCAAAACACAAAGCTAACTACCCGTAAAAACACAAAGCATCGCTGCTGCTCATCAAATATACCACCATACAACAATATGTTTTTGCTTTATATTTATTAAAAACCTGTTTAATGCTGTTAAATTAATATTTTCACACGAATTATTAGCTATATGGTCGAAGCATGGTACGTTACTTTCCAAGCTAACGTAAGCTAATGTCATTTCTCTACTAGTAAGACACGGCTTTGGTTGCTAGGTAGACAAAAGCTTATCTAAATAAACATAACGTTACTTATTTGATAATTTGACGGCTTTTACCATGATAACTGCTTTACGAAAGTAATAATTATTTGGGGTTTCACGTTCTACAGAACGTCGGTTTGTTGTTTGGCCTCAGAAGGTGTTTAGCCGACTTTGCGGCTAAAGTATTAATTTTGACTAACGTTGGCTGACGTGGAACTAGCACTTAAGACATGCTTATTATATTGGTTGTTATTTTTGAACGACAGAAGCCGGACATTTTGGACTCCACAGAGCGGGGTGTAAAAGAGGAGGCGGAGCCCAGTTCTCCGAAATCAGCTGTCGAGTCCACGTCAACATCACACGCACACACACACACACACACACGCACACATAATAGACTGTAATAGGTGGTTAAAACGGCCTTTACAATCAGCTGATAGTACTTCTTGTAGTTTTTATGGTTGGCTTTACACATGTAGGTACAGTAATTCTTGATTGTAACCGCAATAAAACGTGATTGTACAGTGACATGTTTACTAACATCACATCCTCCAGAGGTGAGTTCAGGCCAGGGCAGAGACTGTGGTTGGGAATCTGGCTGCAGATTATGTGTTTTTCATTGAAAAGTTTCTTATAACTAACAAAATAGGAGCTTTTTAGTATTGGAAAATGAGCACAGCCTAGATTTTCACACTAATTTAGCTGTGAATTTTTACAACACCCCCACAATCCTCCTTGTTATCATGAAAACATTTTAAGATATTATGCTGAGACTCATTCTGGACTATGTACAAAAACTGCACTCCTCTTTTTCTGAAATCTAGTTTTGCAGCTAAGGCAGTAATTGCTGTGGCAGATTGTCCGTCATGTTATAGAAGTTTGCATTTGTTGACCCATGTCTCCCCAACCTGAACATCATGTTGTGTTTACACAGCCGACAGAAGCGTGGGTTGCCCTTGACCCTGACAACATGGTGCATTTTCTCATGAGATAATGAAAGCACCAGCAGGATAAAGCGTGCAAAGGACATGGGGCAGATTAGATAACTGCAGTATTTGCTACAGTACCTGTGTGGCGCCGGGATTACATAATAGGCAGACCTGCTGCACTGTACTAATGCATTTTGATTTGATTAGGCTGGATTATATTTTTTCTGCTTATGTTAATCTGTCTTTTTTTTTGTTTTTTCCAGGGGGGCAGCATGGAAATGTGCAGCCTTTCAGTGATGAGGACGCCTCCGTTGAGACCCTCAGCCATTGCAGCAGCTTCAGTGACGCCACCAGTGTAGCAGATGATGGTACGTGTGTGTGTGTGTCTGTGTGTCTGTGTGTCTGTGTGTCTGTGTGTCTGTGTGTCTGTGTTTTGTACACTTTGTTATGTGTATGCTTCAGCCTTTGTTTGAACTTGTGAATACACATGTTTGGCTATGCTGTCATGGGGTGTGTCTGCATGGGCCAGTGTTTGCAATTTGTATTCTCTTTTCATCAAATGGGGAATGCACAAGATGGTTTAAATTCTGCAGTGAAGCTTCTCACTGGGCAAACAATTGAGTAAAACTACTAAAATAAAATAAGTGTTTCTATCATTATTTGACTCAAATCCTCTGAAAATTTTATTGTCCACTTAACGCATGTTGTGGTGTTGCCAGGTGGAGAAGCCAGTGAGGACACAGCCCAGGAGGATTTCCAGTATAAGCTGAAGGGGTTCATAGACAGCACGGTGGATAAGAGGTATAAAGTCTTGCTTGATAAATTCAAAACAGTCTACATACACGTTATCTGATCTTGGCATGCAGAGTGCATGCAGAACTATTCAGAAATCGTTTGACTGCCAAGGATGAAATGGTCTGTTTTTCACTATTGTTAAACAGTCAAAATAATTTAACAGAAATACATGCACAGTGTAGAATAATACACTTGAAATATTGACTCAGAGCCTCCAGCAGCAGATGTTTCAAAGTAGGTGTGACTAATATAGTTTGAAGGGCTTATTTCTGGGATGGGTAGCTGGAGTTTAGAGTGCTGCTGTCAGTCACAGGAGAAAGGTATCACTGGGGTTTGCAGCCCAGTCAAGTTAAAAATAGACTTCATCCCCAAAAAGGCCAGTCACCATTGGTGAGTGTTGAAAGTGATGATGTTAAAGTAGGGATGCACCAGTAGCACCACCTCACTGCCAGCACCATTTGGGTGTTTTTTTTTTTTTTTAAAGTTAAACTCAAGCTTATAGCTGCAACACATCTCCTCAACATAACAGTGAACATTATAAACTGTTAGATTTTTGACCATTTGGTGAAAATGGATGACACAGTTCATCTTTCAGATGGCAGTCACACATCAATTCATGTATGTAAAATAGAATGGTGTTAAGTCACTTAGTTTTGAATTTGTGTGAAAATGTATTACCAATAAAATATAAACTCACTGAATTATATTTATTGAAACTTTTAACATGAAATTTTTAAATGTGAGGTGGAAATAATATATTCTGACATTTCAATGTCATGCATCCTTCCGATTTAATCATTTGTGCAATGGCAATAATGAACGTTTGTTTCCACAGTGCTAAGACCAGACAGGGGGCACTGGACGGGCTTAAAACGGCAATGGCCACACGGATCCTGTACGAGTTCATCTCAGAGAGAAGGATGACCATCACAGACAGCATCGAACGCTGTCTCAAGAAAGGTACCTAAAACATTATTGCAGTTATTTCAACTGTCTTGTTGTTTATTTATTATTTTAAAGGTATTTTCTGAATGATGGGTCTAGTTCTTAACATCAGCTTTTTGTAACTGTCAGGCAAAGGCGAGGAGCAGCGAGCAGCGGCGTCTTTAGCCTGCCTGCTGTGTATCCAGCTGGGCTCGGGCATCGAGAGCGAGGAGGTGTTTAAGACCCTTAAACCCATCTTCAAAAACATCCTGGCAGATGGATCAGCCAACATTCAGGCCAGACAGGCTGTGAGTACCTGATTTTATTACTCTTTCTATTACCGTGGAAGAATGCGGTTGATTTTTCTGAAACCTCTATGCTGTGAAAAGCCAGCTGAAAGGAGTCTCTTTGTTCTTGTAATAGGTGGCAACAAGTCTGGGCCTTTGTACTTTGGTTGCAGAAGATGACATTTTGGTAAGTTTTGATCATTTTCATTGTCTTTTCTGTGGTTTGACACTTCTGGGATTGAGGGCAAACTGCAGTGACGTCTCCTTTACAACCTGTTTCAGTTGTATATTTGTAGTAATTATTGGTTGTGACATTGTGCCTCCTCCGGTCATCCCCCTTGGAGTTAATCATGAAGGCAGAAACATGTTAATTGTGATGAGTTTGTTGTTGTTGTTTTTTAAAAAAACATTCCTAGTAGTTCTTGATTTTTGCATGACAAACTCCATTCCTGATAAGATCCTCTGCTGCTTCCTGCTCTAGGACGTGCATTCCACCATGGAGTGCTTTGAGAACCTGTTCACCAGGTCCTACACGAGGGTAGATGGTACCTGTCCTTCGATCAGTCTCCAGACAAGCCAACTCCACACCAACGCTCTGCTGTCCTGGGCATTGCTGCTCACCATCTGCACTGCCAGCCAACTCAAAGACATCCTGCGCAAGTAAGACCAACTGTCACAAATGATAAAACATAAAGTCAAGTTCACCTCAACTACATACCGCAGAGAGAGCCAAACATGATTTATTAAATTTTTTTGTAGTCATGTCATTTTACTGCTCTTCAGATCTAGATAAGCATTAGAAAATAGAAGAATATATTTTTAAAAAATTTAGATGCATTTATTTTGTTATTCAGACACCTGCCCAAACTGCCAAGGTTGTTGGAAAGTGAGGATGTCAATATGAGAATCGCTGCAGGGGAGACCATCGCCCTGCTCTTTGAGCTGGCCAGAGACATGGACTCTGTAAGTTCACATCCATGCTGTTCAATTTTCACATGTTTAATGTCCCATCACTTGTCATTCCTGTACTATCAACTGTTGGGACAAAAAAATGGAAGACATCACTGTTGCTGGATACAAAAGGACTGTCATTTTAGTCTTTTTAAATTGCGTTAAATTTACATGCATGTCTGGCTGAATAGTTTTCATTGGTCATGAGTGCAGCATTTCTTTACCTTGTGTCCCTTCAGGACTTTGAGTTTGATGACTGGGATGAACTGTGCGATAAATTGAATGCATTGGCCACAGACTGCAACAAGCACAGAGCCAAAATGGACAAGAAGAAGCAGCGGTCGGTATTCAGGGATGTGCTCAAGGCTGTCGAGGTGAGTATTCCGTGTTTTGACAGTTTTATAATTTGCAATTTGGGCTTTTAACTTCCTGCTTATTATATAGAGTGGATTGGAGTGACAGACTAGAGATGCAGCATTTTTTTTAGCGGAGGACAACTTTGAGAGGGCACACTTTGCTTTTTTTTTGAGGAGGATTGAGGCTGTGAATAAGGTCAAGGTTACTTTATTATCTCCCATAGGAAAAATAGTCTTGGATAAAGGAAACTGCTTCATCAAACCAGACATTACAATAAAACACATTAAATAGTCCCTATTTAATGTGCAGACATTAGCCTGGGATAAAACAGCTGAGCAAATTAGTCACAAAACCATTCACACTTTTAAAAGAGATTTGAAGGCATACTTCTCAGAACATACACATCTTAGTACATAAATTACAAGCAACAACACATCTTACTTTACATGCTTACAAGCACACAAGCGATTGATGGAGCCTGCCTCTGCCCCTGCTATTGTCTGTCCTGATGAACATTTATAACAGTTGTTCTTAAACAAAGGGACCCTGTAGCTCCTTCCAGAGTTCAGCAGCACACACTCAGAGTTGGAAAAAGTTGGATAAAATCCTGTTAGCCTGCCGAATAGTTGACTGCTCAAAAATGTGTTGGAGTGAGGGGTGTGGGCGTTCCCATAATCTTCCCTGCTGTTTACTTACAGTCCAGACTAACACCCACACTCAGTAAATGTAGTGCTCAGTGCGCCAACCGATGACAGAGACGACACAAACAATGTGCAGCAAGAGCCCTCCTCCATGTCACCAGCACGGCAGCGCCACCTTGGTGTTTCACATCAGTGTAAGAATCTGTTTGTGTCCATGGTTATCTTTCTCACCACCCTCTATATATTCTTTCAGGAGGGCGACTTCCAGTCCGAGACCATTCGCTTTGGGACAGAGCGCATGACCATTGACAGCTGGGTTAGAAAGAGGACATACGATGCTTTCAGAGAGTTTGTGGGCTCTGGGATGAACTACCACCTACAGGTATCTTTTTAATGAGTTGTAAAGTATCTGTGGAATGTTGTCATAAATGTAAATACAAAATTTAAATGCATAATGTGCGTTGACATCGCCTATAACAGAAACTAATACCTGATAGTGACATTTTAATTTAATTGCACTACAGTTTTTGTTCTCATGAGGCTCTGTTTGACTGGATGATAAATAACAAGAGGTCATTTTTCCTGCACTGACACAGCAGTGATACAAAATATAGTAACTGTCTGCCTGATGCGGGAAGATGGCTAATTAACTTGATTTAGGATAATGTTGCATATTTGAGGGGGGAGAAAGAAACCCATTTAAAGGCAGCTGGTTGGACAGTTAGTTTGCAATCTGGCCGACAGCCCACGCTTGTGGAAAACATGCAACAATTTCACAAGTGAAGATGAGACAATGGAACATATTTCAGACCACATAACACTGCAAACAGTATCCTAAATAAACTAGTTTCTGTTCAGATTTGTCCTACGCTGACATTTATATTATGCTAATGATTAGCAGAACTGTGTTTTCAATTGTTTTTGTTTTTAACTTTTCTCCAACCAGGCAAATGAATTCATCAGAGATGTGTTTGAACTGGGACCACCTATGTTGGTTGATTCAGCCACAATGAAGGCCATGAAAATCTCTCGCTTTGAAAGGGTATGTTTTGTTTTGTTTCCCGATTTTAAACACAAATCCTTGTAGCTTTTTTTTTTTTTTTTTTTTTTTTTTTTTTTTTTTTTTTCCCTCCACTTTGTATTAACACCCCTGCCCTCTCTTTTCCAGCATCTCCACAACTCTGCCGCGTTCAAGGCTCGGACCAAGGCCAGAAGCAAGTTCAGGGACAAGAGGGTGGATGTTGGTGAATTCTAATTTTGTCTTTTTTTTTTTCTCTTTTTTTTTTTTTTTTTTTCATTTTTGGACTCTAATAAGTTATTTATAAGGCTCCCCTGCTTTTTAAATGAATTGTCACAATGTGTGTTCACGTGATCCTCTCCAAACATCTATCTTTTGAGTATCAAACAGTCAGCCCCTGTAGACTTTAAATGTGGCTGTATCATAGATGTTGTGCTTTGAAAAGGACAGAACATTTATTACACAATATTTTTTTATAGCTTCTGGTCAAATCTACAGGAGATGAGTGTTTTGATATCAAACAATAGGTTTTGGGTAACTTTAATGTATCCACACAAACAGTGGTGTTGTATATACTGTAGAGTGTATATTTGTTTTGTCTTCCTGTTAATATTCAGTATGTGGCCTTTTTTTTTTTTTTTTTTTCTTTTTTCTTTGGGATCTTTGTACTAAGTTATATAATTCCTTTCCAGCATTTGTCTTGCACCATGTATTTCTCTTTAGTTCATAGTGACGTCAAAGACATATGTTATTGACCTAACCCTTCCATGGATATGTATTAAGTTGCACTACCTAGTTAACCCCAAGCAGGTTATTTCTGTACAACCTTGTTGAATATTGTGTTTTATTTTAGTATCTGGTATATAATCTTAAGGGTGAGGATGGTGAAATAAACACTGAAAAGCTGTAACAAATGGATCTGTCATTTTTTTTGCTCATATTTTATTAGACAAGAAATAGAGTTCACACAGAAATTTCACTGGAAGAGGAGTTTTTGTTTGGGTTAGCAAGTGAGTTTTAAAAACCAGAAATCTCGTTCCCTCTTTAAACTCCTGGTAGATATATATGAAGGTCGTTTTGAGCAGAGGGGGCAGTACAAATAGTATTCATTGCTACTTCAACATATCAAAGTGAAGGATCTTGCAGCCAAGGTGACAGTGCCATTATGGTGAGGGTGAGTGAGCAGTACACTGCCGGCTACCTTCCTTCATAGATCTGAGGCTCTGTGATGGAACCTCTTGGTTTATTGATACAAGTAGTGGAACGATTCAGGTGGCAGAGGAAATAATGGAGGCCTAACATACATCGTACACAACATATTTACTCCCCCAGGCCCCGCTTGAAGGGGTTCTGTTATAGAGCAATAAAAATAGTCCATAACAGCGATGAGTGTCACATGATAAAGGTAAACGTCGCAAAGCTACAAATAGTCCCATCAATAATGTTGGCCTGGAGTTTGGAGTACACACAAGCAGCCTGCAATCGATTCACACATTCAGCAGCCTCATACCTCTGGTGCAATAATATTACCTTCAGGGGAAAGCAGCAACATCGAGCTGAAACATCTTTCATGGCCTGTCTGATTGCTTTCCACCACAGGATGGTCCTGTTAATGTACTGAAGAGATTCTTGTGTCCATAAGCCTTTTGTTTTGTCCTTTTTACCCAAGTACTTAAAATAAATAGATCTGATGAAGCATCTGTACAGCAAACAGAAATGAACATATGTTGTTAAGAGTTTTGGGAGGATGAGCCTCTTTCTTGCAGGCTCCTCAACTACAGGAGTTCCCATAGGGGCAATCTGAGTCTCTTATTGTTCTTAATAAGTTTCCTTTGGGGCATATTATCCAGAAACGAAATATGTCTGCTGCTGTGCAAATATCTCGCTAAAACCTTGTGAGAAAGACAATTAAATTCTGGCCTATATGGCGTCTATTTTGTTATGTTTAGTCTGATGCCCACAATTTAGGTGCAAGTCTTTTTTCCCCCAGCATTTGTCCTGTATGAACATACCCAAATTTGTACATGTTGTCGAAAAAGCACTTGTTTCCAGATTTGGTGAATTGGAATTTTGCCTGAGCATCTTAAGCTTGCAAATCAAAATCTCCATTTAATTACCCTCTTTAAACTCATCCACCCTACTTGTTATTCTACTTTCCTCTTCACTGTGTGTTTAATTTCCTGTTAAACCTTTTAACTGTGTTGACACACATTCTGACACAGGGTAATCTGCATCACCTCCCAGCCCTCCCTCCTCATCAAACCTCAACAAATCTGAAAGAGATACAGAGACTGTGTTTCAGTGTCATTTCCCATTTCTTTCTCTTAGTCAGAGGAGGCCAATGCCCTTTGTGATAAAACAGGAAGTTGCTTGTGACATGTCTGCAACTTCCTGACACTGGTTTGCTTCACACTTGTGGGCTGTGAGGATGACCATCTTTCTGTGAAGGGGGGAGATTATTAAAACTTAAACTGCATTGACAGTTACCAATTACATAATAGTTCCTTCATCTCTTGAATATGTATTAGTTAAATGCTTTGGGAGGGTATATTTAAAGCATGACAGAACTCATTTTTTTTGGAATTTGGACTATAAGAAAACCCTTTATTTTAAATGAACATTTTAACAACATTTTGGTATAATTTGAAGTGCTAGACATTGACCCAGAACCTACTTGATGGTGAATTATGATGGTAAAAATGAATAAATGAATAAAAGTGAATTATGGTAAAAAAAACAACTAAAAAAGTAACTGATTGTTTTGGCCACATGGGGGAAGCAGAAACAACAATCTGATGACATGTTACCATCTTTTAGGTTGATATGGTGAACATGTTAGTAAATAGTTGCTTATTTATACATCCAGCAGACACAGAGTAACAATGGCGTTCACTTGCAGATGCGTTTCTGGTCACGTGGTGAATGCCAGTCCAATATGATGGCCAAAGGTCAAGGTCACTGTGACCTCACAAAACACGTTTTTGGCCATAACTCAAGAATTCATACGCTAATTATGACAAAGTTTCACACATATGTCTAATATGGTAAAATGATGACATTTTATATCAAAAAAGTCAAAGGTCAACTTCCCTGTGACATCATAACGTTCTGCAAAAACACTTTTCTGGCCATTATTCAACACCGTAACTCAAGGACAGAAGTGAACTGTGACCATATTTCACATTTGGATACTGTATTGGTGACACTAATCTTGGGTCTCCACCTTGAAACTGTGGTGATTGTATAGATCTTCTGTGCTGCTGGATTGAAGATGTGTGTGAAGCATCCACATTTTAGAATTTGTAGCTACTTTGCAGCAACATCCATATCTGAAGCTTTGTCTACTGTCACGGCTACAACTTTGTGTTCTATCAGAATCAGTTTTATTGGCCAAGAATGTGAAGACGTACAAGCAAAATACACTTAACACCTTTTATTTCATTCCTTCCTTTGCTGATGAGAGTCGTGAGAGTGAACCAAAACAGTAGTTTGTGGGCCTTGAAGCCACAACAATGAGCTGAAAGACGTTAAAAAAAAAAGCTCAACTGATGGTAATGGCAGAGTTAGGTGATAATTCTCAGTGGGTTTGCCACTATCAGTAACTCCTTTCAATTCTTCAGTGTTTACTTAAGAGTTTAACACTTCTAATCAAAAATCGTATTAGTTTCAGTGTAGATTTTCCAGATTGAAAACAAATAACTCCCAGTATATAGGACTTTTCTGTAAATAAACATTATCATTTGATTAGATCCTCTTTATCTCGCTACAGTCAGCAAGGTAGAAAAAGAATGCTGAGAATGCTAATGGACCATTGTTATTATTCACATTTCATCCCAGCCTGTTGTATGCAAAAAAGAAAAATCATCACAACGCAATTAAGAGGGAATAAATGAGGTTCAAATGAATAAGAGATGTGATAAGGTATCTCGAATTTAATCAATAATTAGTTTCATTTGTGTGTCGTTATGCCCTCAGCACGATGTACAAGACTGAACGCTCTCACTGTTCCATTGACTTTCTGGTTAAGCGATTCCTTCTCTGTTGTGCAAGTTGAGAATATGCTGTGGAAAGCGCCGTGGTGCTTGAAAAGACGAGACGTAGAGCAAAACAGAACAGAATATGTCAGTCGTGGGTGGGATTTGACTGGTGGGTGTATGAGCAAAAACAATGAACTCAAAGGCAGCTTTAAAGGGAAAGAAAATGCAGACTCTGCTGTTGCGCATCTCAACCGATTGTTGCAATTGACTGTTTGATATGATACTTATGGAAACGAGTATTCTGTTTCAGCCAATTGATCTTTTCAAGGCGATTGATGATCGTCTGTGATTAGCTGCCATACGAAGACACTGTGAGCCAGTCGTTGCCATGGCTGGTTAGGCATCCCTTGTTGAGTGTAGTTTTCCATTCATCGTACCACACATTGGCGGCAAAAAGGGCCTGAAGCCAAAGCATTGAGCATGTGTGGCAGTCACGCGCGCGCACACACACACACACACACACACACACACACACACACACACACACACACACAGATCAAGTCAGTCTACACAAACACACACACTCCAGATGGATGCTTTTCAATAGCTAACCAGTTTAATGTATTTATTCCACTTGTGTGCTTCTGGCATCTCAGCAGCTGTTACTGTGGCACACATTATAGATCAGCCTAATTCTTTGTAAATGTCTGATGTTGACACTGGTGTGCCACCCACATATACTTCTCTCTCTCTCTCTTCCCTTCCTCCTCCTCCTCTCTCCAACATCTCCTTTTCCTGGCCTCAGTCGCACCCTGGAGCAAGGCGTGTACAGTAGCTATCACAATGAAAAATGGATGGAGAGATTAGCGGCACTTTGTCACCGAATGAGTGCTGTATGTTCTCCATCCCGAGATGCCATGGGGCTTGTTGTTGTGACGGATAAAATGACTGTTGCCTCTGATGACTGCAATTATGCTGCATACATATATCAAGAGGATGATTTATCTCATTCGCTGTCACCTTCTGGGGCATTGATGTGCCACAAACTGAGAGCAGAAAATTCCTCAGAACGATTTGTGCTTTAAATATAGATTGTCGAAACTTGCTTTCTTCTTTTGTTGTTTTCAGTCGATACTTGTGGTTCGGATTAGGGTTATGAAGCGCTGACATGACTTTAACTCCTGAAGAAAAATAAATCAGCATCTCTCGCTCACCCGCTTGTCTGGTTGGTCTCTGGAGAGAACAAACATACACACACATACACACATTCTGAGGGAGATCATTGCAACAACAGGAACATGACGACCCTGGAGACAACTCAGTGTATGTGCTTGTATTGACTACCTAGATGTGTTTTATTTAACTCAGCCTTTGTGTTGATGAGGCATATTGAGCTGCAACATCACCATAGAGACAGAGGATGGATGGTTTTCCATTATTTAAGATATTGCGCACCCATCACAAAAGCACCGTGAGAATAAATCACTTGTATGTTCAGTAGGAACGTACACGTCTGCACAAAAGTTAAGTGAGAGGAATGTAAATAGAAAGTGAGAAATGTTGATGTGTCAACTTATGAAGTGAGACATAGAGAAAATTGGCAGACTCCCAGGAGAGAGATATTAGCTGTTTTTCCCAAGTGCAGCATATTGAGCCATAAATCATTGGTCATATAGTGAGTTTATATTGGGCCTGTTTCTTACAACCAATGCACATACTGCAATCCATATTTAATGCATAATGATTCAGGTTCTATAGACTCACATTCATGGCCTGAAGCCTCACTTTTGTTTTGTTCTACGAGTGTATCAGTGTTGGTTTGCCTGATGTCTGTACTTCTGGTGACCATAAGTCTAATTTTAGGGAGACCAACTGTTTCCAGTCATGGTTAGAGGTATTAATAGCAGTCATTTAAGCTTAAAATACATTAAAGATGGAAATGTGTGTTGTGATGCAGAAAGAAGATCAGACAGTGCTGCAGTCTGGGTCAAAGGTCTTGACTCGAAGTAAATGAATACAGAGGTGCAACATGTACCTTGACAAAAAGCAAACAACATGTAACATGTTATCTATGTTGCAGAACATGTAAATACAAAAAAAACAGGTAGTTATATATTTGTTTGCTATAAATATAAAGAAAATTGATTAAAAATGCTGTTATTGGGTCCAAAAAGTGCACACAAATGAATGAATTTGACAGAATATCTTTGTTTTAACATTTGTAATACCCTACAAAAAATATACAATAGCTCTTGAAGAGGATCTTTTATACTTTATTTGGTGTATCAACCAACTGCAAAGTTGTTTATGTAAGCAAACTATGTACTTGCACTGTGTTAATCTGTGTTTACCACTTTTTCTTAAAAGGTTAACATTGTGGCATGAGGATATTTCAGAGCACACCAGAGCTTCGGTGTTAACAAGATGAAATGTTTCGTGGAGGATTACAAATTGTGTTTACTCTGTTGTGAGTGATTGGCTGCATACAAAATAGATATAATGACTATTTGATAGAATGATTACTCAACCTCTTCTGGGTCTCTCTCATGTGTAATTTACAATCTCCTTGAAAGCGGAATGCGCACTCAGCATAAGTTGGGGAAATAAACAGCACGTTCCTGGTTTTATAGATTAGAAATACAGTAAATAAATAAATGGAAACTCATACAGTACCTGGTCTACATAAAAGCATAATTTTGTTAGACAAAACTTGAATTATGCACCATCATTTGTTTATGTGTATATATTTAGTAATATCAGTTGTTTGTATATGTGGCAATTGTTGCAGAGTTTTTACTCTTTTTAGCTTAATGATATTCTTTTACTGCTCCTGCAGAAAAACTGGTTTTAGCTGAAGGAAGTTAAGTTTATTCATATTGCAGCTTTCTAGAGCAGGAGAGCAGTGAAAACAAGCTACGAATCATCTAATGCAATTATGCTCTGTGTTCATTTTGCTTACATTGCTTCTGACATCATTGAAACGCACACGCTGTCAGAGTAATGATGATGTCAAGGCGAGTGTAATTTTAAACTTCACCAGGTGGTGGCAGCTGTTCACCATTAAGCTGTCTACTATAGCAACACTTTGAATTGACAGTGATCACCTCTGCACTTGCAACAGAGCATAACGGAGGATATATGGAATGAATTCGGAGGTTAAAACAGGGAGGATTTCATTGAATTGTACAGAAATACAAAGCCTCCGACAAAGGTTCATTTTCCAGTCACTCCCACTTGATCATAATGGAGGATTCTTGCTCATTTCCTATAAAAAAGAAACAGCTCTGTTTATACTCTGCACTGGTTTGAATGGACAACCCTGACCCTGAAGCACAGGTCTCAAAACAGTGACAATAAAACATCCGCTCACTGAATTCCACACATCTCATTCATCTCTCAGCAAAATAGAGCAGGCCCTACAGTTAATCATAGTGTGCTAATCTGACACCATATGGAATGTGGTTGTAGACTTGAAATAGAGTCAAGCGGTACACGTTTGTCGTGCTGGGCGCAGATGCATTGTAGCCCCCACACTGTGTGACTCATAGCTACTGTACGCTCAAACACACTCACACAAAAAAACACACGTATGAACAAGTGCACGTGCGCAGACAAACACTGTCTCACTTCAGTTCACTTCCTCCCTCTCCACAACCCACCCCCACCCCTTCTCTTTCTCTCTCTCTCCCTCTCTCTCTCTCCTCTCCCTCTCTCTGTGATGTGGGCCAGCGACAAGCGTAGACCCCCGTCAGGGCTGACAACTGTTTGCCGGATGATGCCACAGAGAGGAGGCAAGAGGCCATAGTTAAGGGGACGACACCTGTCTCGGTGTGCAGCAGCATCAGTCGCACACACACACACACACACAAACACACACACACACATAAATGCAGCACATGCATACAAAAAGGACTTTTCGACAGCATACATTTCTAGCCCTTAGAAATCCAACCAGTGACCTTTTTCTCTAATCATTTGATTATTCCCCCAAATTTGTAACACAATTTGTAAGGCTTGGCAACTCAAGCTAAGTCTACACATGTGGGAGGCCGAGGCTTTATCTCCTCTTTTAAAGCACTGACTCACAGCCTGAATCGCAGGCAGCACTTCATTGACAGGAGGGAAGCGATAGCAGGGTTCCCCATCCCTGTCAGCTCCCACTATCAGCTGCTTATACCCAAACTATGTTCTATAGGCCTATACAGCTTTAAAATGAGTAAAACCTGGAGTACATTTCTGTAATTTTAACCCTGATTGGCCTTTGCATTGGTGGATAATACCGCACAATAGATAATTACTGTAAAAGAATACTTTCAGGGAATATGCTTATTTGTTTTCTTGCTGAGAGTTTGATGAGAAGATCGATACCACTCTTCTGTCTGAGAGTGGTATCAATTTTCTCATCTCATTCAAGGCAAGAAAGTGATTGAGTGTATTTCCTAAAAATGTTGGACCATTCCTTTAAGAAGAAGAAGTAGTAGTAGTAGAAGAAGAAGAAGAGAGAAGGGGATGACAGAAGGTCCATATGGTGTCTTTATGTCATAGATGAATTTACATGTATTTCAATTGTGTATGTGCAATGTTGCAATGTCCAGTCAAGTCAGCTATCTACTGTCCATTGTCAAATTAGAGCTAAAATGGCCAAAGGAATACTTATTAGATTTTAGTAGTTTGGATTATTTAAGGGGCATTTTTATGTGCTTTGCTCTGTGTACTTTAAATATGATCTGAAACTTAGAGTGCAGGTTAATGTCAGGTAAGTTAGGGGTCAAACACATGACTTGTGAAGTGGTGGAGATGATATGAACTGTGAATGCTAACTCAGCTGCAACAGGAGCTGTTTGTTTGATCCCTCAACAGCTGCTCACTCAGGTTTGAAATGGATTGGGGTATCTATGCTGATTTTTCTAGGAGCACTGTGTTGTGGCCCGCAGTACTCATCTCACAGCTTATCTATGTACTTTGAACATGGTCATCAGTGCTTATGCTGTATCCTTCAATGTATTGAGTCAACAAAGTACGTTTTTCGCTGTTTTTTTGGGCCAAGCCAAGACTGGAGTTAAATGATCCAAGAGACAGACAAATGTCTCTGCCGCCTGGATCCGATAATCTGTCTGACACTTGGTCTACTCAGAAAACCAAAAGTTCCCATCAGGCATATGCTGGATTTATATTGGTTTCACTTTTGCCAGAGGGGATCTCTATCTGAACATCAGCTGTTCTACAATCAATTTCTGCCTGACCCAACTTGGGCGAATTTTCCGCTCTATGCTATTTATGCAGGCACACACCTGTGCGTGTATTAGGTCGGCATGTGCCTCGTGTGTTTATAGGAGATCGTAATAATGAATTCATGAGGTCATCAATTAATCTGTCAGTCATGGGATGGAAGCAGCTCAGCCTGAGTGTTCAATGTACACAGTAGATCAGAACAGACATGGCAGTCTGTGTGACACGCCAGCTCTCACACGAGACCTGAATACAGAGGAGCCAGACGGATTTTACAGGAGACGTTATGAGCCGCACGCTCACTCTGGAGCAAGGATTGCACAAATACACACTTCACACACACACACACATACACACACACACAAAGATGCAAAGACAACCCCCCCACCCCACATCCACACACACACACACACACACACTCACACATCACACTACTGTTTCGCTTTGCCGGGGAGGTTGTTGCCAAGGCTCAGAATGAGCGAGTTGATTGGTCGCCTCTGCTCATCACCGTAGGAACTCTCCAGTTGGATTGGCTGGTTCCATAAAGGCAGCTTTTCAAGATGTTTTTCCCATCTCCTCCTGTACCAACCGCTGGATCTCTCATTACTCCCATTATCGCCACACACTGCTCATCCAATTTAATTAGCTCAGCTTCACACTACTGTTTTTTCCCCCCTTTTATTGCTTTTATGGAAGCAGGAAAGGTAGTGTAAGGTTAAAAAAAAAGAGAAACAGTTTTCCTAGTGCAGATCTATCCACATTATCATATGAATGATGATTCCAGTAAGAAATGATCAGAGCGATATATCAATCCCCTCTAGTCCTTGCCTGGATGAGGTGAAGAGCACATGCATGAGGAGTGATATATGCTGTATGTGGTGGTAATATATATGCAGCACAAGGACGTAATCATGGAACAGAATAAAAATCCTCTGCAGACATGTCAGCATAAGCAACACACACACATACACACACACACACACACACACACACACACACACACACACACACACACACACACTTTCCTTGTCTGTGGTTGATATTCGTTGATAAAGCACACCAATGACAAAATATGTCCTCGGCCTCAGGGTGAGCGAGTTTGAACGTCCACGCGTGTGCGAAATGCGTGCATGACCGTGAGCATGTGTGTGCATGACCGTGTGTTTTTTGCGTGCCTCACGCCTCTGGCCGTGTGCGGCTGTGCATGTGTGTGTGAGAGCCCTGCAATGTATGTGCTGAATTAAACAAGGTCACTCAGTGCAAGGCTGACTACTCCCCTGCAGCCACACACACACACACAGTCACTTACCCAGTGACAGAGATTCTATAGTGGTTTGCATGTCCTGCCTCTGGAAAAACATGAAGAGATAAGAGTACATATTGTGAAAAATGACAGGTGACATCCTTAAAAAGGATTACTGGAAGGTAACTGTATATAGATGATCTTTAGCCGTGATTCCCAACCTTTTTGGTTGTTTGCTGTCACTAATTAAAGGAATAGTTAAGACATTTTTGAGTAATACATTTACTTGTTTTCTTGCCTGGAGTTAGATGAGAAGAACAATACCATTGTAATGTATGTAAGTTAAATATAAAGCTAGAAGCTTAGCATAAAGACTGGAAACAGGGAGAGATGGCTAGGCTATTTAAAACCATATAGCATAAAGAAAAAAAAGGGAAAGGTCAGGAAAAAAAAAAAAAATGTGTGTAGCAGAAATGCGCTTTTTTATTCCTGTTCTCTTTGTCTTTAACATTATGCTCCAAGATTTATTTTGTGACCTCCCCCAAGAGCAAAACTAACAATTTTGAGGTGTTGCCTGTAAATACAGTTTTGCTTTCATTTGTAGGTGAAAAGAAAATACAGGCTAGACTACATTTAACTGTTAGCAACATTTCCTAACTATGAACATACAGCAGGTTTAATTCAAGAAATACTTCAGTTTAAACCTGGATGACGAGATGTCTTTTCACCTGCAAGCCATCAAAACCATGCTCACAGGTTTACTGCCTACTATGCCAATACAAAACACTAAGCGAGTGCAGCTGTGTGATGTTCGCACCAGCCAATTGACCATCATTCTCTCCCTCTCCAACAGGCAACCTTATCTTTATCACTTTCTCCAGTAAAACACGAACTAGGGGGAGCACAAGCTAAGAAGAGGCCAATTATTGTCAGTTAGCTGTACATCATATATCTGTCACTCATTTTACTAGGCATTCAGGGTTCAAATGTATTCCATCATCATTTTTTACAGGGGCCGGCGAATGCGTAGATGTTATTTATAGGCAGCTGTTTTCCTTTCCATCAGTGCTGTCACCCCTCGCGTGTTTATTGCACCTCCTTGTTCACTCCTCCGGTGACAGGAAGCTGGGGTTTAATAATAGGAAACATTTCACTTTTCACTGTAAGTATTGCCAGTGTCTGTAGATCTACTTTTCTGAGAAGTCTCAATGAAGCTCTTTCATGAAAAAGCTATTCACTCTTATGTTGTATGACTAACGTTTTACAAATGCAATGCCCCCACAAATCCTACACATATGTTTAGAAAATGAAACAAAAATAGACCTGTCATCTAGGACACCTGTCAGAATGAGAGGTAAGAAATGAAACACCAGACAAACATGTTAATCACCTGAGTGTGTTTTGTACCTGATTTATTATACATCCTTTCCTCAGCTTTTAGAAGTGTGTAAGTGTGTGTGCATGAATGTTTGCCAGCATGTGTGACCTGAATTGATTGCGTTGATTGCATTGCGAAAAGACACTTCAAGTGCAAATTTGGCTTGCAGGGACACATCAAGACACGACAGGGAGCATGGATATTTTGAATGTACTACAGCTAAACCCATGGAACAATTAGTTTTTTTTCAGTATGCATGAATATTAAACAGATAAGTCTGGTGATATTCTATAATTTCCTTACTGTCAACAAATCCAGAACCAGCGAGTTAATCCTATAATCAAGTGCTGTGTCCTGATACAGCTTATTTCTCTGTGCCATAGAGCTCCATTGTTGTTCAAAAAACAATGGTTCAAATAAAGTTCAAATGAGTGAGTCACCCTGTTGCACTGGGTACAACGATCATGGACACATGGGCACTCTAGTTTATTTGAGTCAATCCCACATGCTGCTGTAAACACTCACTAGAGCACCAAATGTGTATTTATCTTCAGCTTAAAATAGTCCTCCAAAAATGCGTTATTAAAGATGACATATCATGCTTTTTGTTATTCTGTTGTTTTTATACTGTTATGATGTTGGATTTCTGTGTTAAACATGGTCAAAGTTATAAAACTTGAGGTGTATATAAAAATGCTCCCCTGCAAGTCAAAAGTCGGGCTTCTGCCTGCTCTGAAAGCTTCGCTTGCAATGTTACCTCTACTTCTTCCTCCTGATGACATCAGATTGGTTAAGGTTGTTCCATGGGCTGTTTATGTTGTCCACCTGCATATGTCGGATAGGATTCGGGCTGGAACATGTATGGTTGTATCTGAGAAGTTGACATTTTGAGTACGTAAGAACAAGAAAAAGAAGTGAAAGCCAACTAATGAAGCGATGCCTGCTAGCGATGCCTGCTACTCACATGCCATACTCCCCTCACTGTAACACATATCCAACGCACCCTTATAATCATGGTGGTATATTTAAGCTGTCAGTGCTCTTCTCACACTTTGTTGCATACCTGCTTCATTGCTCATATGCTTGCTTGCTGCCATTTGTTGCTGTTGCCGTTCATATAGCGTTTCAAAAGCACCACCTCCACCGCAGCATCCACCTGTCGAAGAAGAGGTCTATCTTCCCCTAGGTCAGAGCCAAAAACTAATGCTGTACATATTCTACATTTAAATAATAATCTACTCTAGTTGTTTACGTAGCCTCCCAAGCTGGCCCATCAGAACAGAGTGGGTTAATTGGGAGGGTGGCTACAGAGACAGGCGCTAAAACGGCCTGTTTCAGACAGAGGCTGAACTGAGCGTTACGTCCCCTTTAAGTAACATTAATAGTAACAGTAGTTTAATAAACTACCAGGCTGTTTTAGAAAAATATTTAACCTTCTTTTTAAATTAATGTATATATTCGTGACCAGTTTAAAAGATTTATGTCTTCAGCAGGATCAAATGTAAGTTATCTTAGTGATCTTAGTTATCTTAGTGGTGATGCAGTCAAAATATGGGCTGCTGTTTCATAAGCTAAGAGAACATTTTGTGCCTAAGAAAGAATGATTTGGATGCTCGATCACAGCTCATGACACTGGTGTTATTCAGCTCTGTGTTGCAAGACCAAACACAACTGTTGACTCTTGCTATGTGATATAGTTAAAGGGGTTTCACAGAGGCAGAGAGGTCAATGACAGCGCCTATTCTGGGTAAACGTAGTTTCTCTGTCTGTCACCTTCCATTTTCGGCAGTCCCAAGCAACATGTCTCTTGGCTGTCTCACAGTGTTGTTGTGTGCAGGAGGTCACTGTCCCCGTTCACAAAGTAATTTCCTCATTAGAACCACAGAGGCACTTAAAATCCCCAGACACTTTCTCCCTGATCAAGTCACTGGCTGATAAAAGTGATTAACAAGTGATTGAAAATGAATTATCCAGTATTTTTGTTCTCTTAAATTGTCATTCCTTTTAACTTGCAGTCCCAAAAGCCGAAAAATAAAACTAATCTGGTTGTTTTTCTGAAAGTCTTGCTTATTGCCAAAAGCAGAAACTGTCCAAAACACAAAATTTGGTCCTGGATGAACAGCAAGTCCTGTGGTAAGATGTTCCTAAAGGGGTTCATTCCAGGACCAGAGCTGCTCCTCCAGCATCTGTGTGAAAGCCTGAAAGCCGACAACTCGACACAGTCTCAAAGTGAAGGTCAAACAAGACTGATGCTGTGGACAGAAATTATGTGACCATTAAGATCAACCACCCAAGGCTTAAATGAGAAAATGACACAAACTCCATCCTCCATTTTCATTTTTTCATTTCTTGAGAAAGTTAGCTCAAGGATAACTTTTAGCGAGTTTGTTTTTGGTTAAGATTATATTATTCCACCCGAAGGAACAGTTTGACATTTTGGGAAATACGTGTATTCGCTTCCCTGCCTGAGAGTTAGATGAGAAGATTGATACTACTGAGAGTGCTGTCAATCTTGTCATTTAACTCTTGGCAAGACAGTGAATAGGTATATATCCCAAAATGTTAAAGTATTCCTTTTAACTTTGAAACATACAACAATTTCACGAGAACAAGCTCCAACAGCCAATGCTCATAATTGGCATCCATGGTGCATAACATTCACGATCTCCTTTGTTATACAGAAGTAAAAATGCATTAAAGTCTAACTGTGTCTGACTTTTAACACCTATTTCCACACTGCTTTGTGATCCTGTAGAATTCCATCCATAAATTTTACTATCATCATATACATTCATTTCCAGCGAGAATGGTGAATCCAAATGTTATCCACAGTTTTATAAAAGATGCTCTATTAGAGGAAACTGACTTTCTTCTGAGGACAAGGACACAGTGAGGACAAGTGAAGGATGTTTACATGCGGAGAGTAAAACATTGCAAATTAGATTAGACACTGCAAACTCGTGAGCCAAACAGGCCTTGTATTATTCTGCATATTTACACCTACTGAATATCATTGTTGTCATCATATGCCCTCATAAGCTGAGTCAATACACAAACACACATCTCTCTCTCTCCGTCTCTGTTCGTGTCTCTCACAGTCACGCAGGCACAGCACACATCTGATTAGAAGGCAATTCCGGCATCAGCAACAATCAATATAAACTATGATCCAACAAACATTGCTGCACCTCACATATGACAGTCGAGTGGATTTGACAGAAACAACATCAATGGGGATAACCTTATATGAGCTACTTTGAACACCACCAATCATATGTTCAATCTAGTTTCTCATTATATTTCTCATTACATTAAGAAATACAGAACATGATAGACTTGCATTGCAATTTTAAAGACTCCCTTATAATGTGTACTATGTGAACAATTTTGTCATATGTGGTCTATTTCAGTGATATCAAACCATCATAATGTTTATACATGGTATTGTATACATGTGGAATTTTTCCCTGTTCCCTAAACAAAAACAATCTGAAAACCTACATTCACCATGTTAGAGGTTTTTTCTCTCTTTAGTATCCTTGTTGTCTTGCTTTTCACGTGCATGTAGATTTACAGCTTGAGGCACAACGCTCTGCCGGCAGATGGACCAGATAACCTCATATCAGACTTTCCAGCTCCACAGTCATCAGTTCACACTCTGTGGAAACACAACCCTTTGCTTGTGCACTGTGAAAACATGCCCCATAAGAAATGTGATTCAAGAAACGAAAAGGATATTATTCCTATCAGTTATTCTGTTATGATGACAATTTACTTACAAGCGTCATTCCACTGTTTCTCCTCCAAATACATAATAAAGGTATTTTTTAACACTGTGTCTAGCATCTCTCTGACTATTTATCACAATGCCAACGCTCCTGGGAAACCAACAAACAGGTGAGTAATGTCCTGTCATTGCAGCAGTGTCTTTAACGTAACTAGGTGCTACTCATCTTGTATGGCAAGTCACTACTAATTCATTCCAGTCCCCTAGACAGCTTTGTCTCTGGAACATAAACATATTGTTTTTGGGCATTTGCTCCCTGAGCAGCTGAATGATGGACTAAAATGAGCAGCAGGCATTAGTGTGTAGTCTTCAGTTCTGTGCATATTCCTCTGTTTATGATATTCAGTGGCCTAAAACGTTTCTATTAACTCAAGTCTGTTTGCTATTCCTCATTTAAAAGATAAGTGTTAAGAGAACTTGCTACAAGCTACAGACATATGTCCTTGGTTTGCTTTCTTTGCCACTTGTCTCACTCGTGTTTTTCTGTGAAAATTCTCTGTAGGACTATTAGTAGCAGGTTTTTGAAATGATGGAAGGATGTCCGGACAAGAGTTGTCATGAAGATGTGTGTAAGTGTTCCTGGCCTTCTGAGCACTGCTTTGTCGTTTTTAGTCAGAGAACTGCTGGAGATCTCTTCAGAGAGCAATGGCTGGTTGGTTCTCTTCACTTAGCCATCATTCCATCTATTTTTGACTTTTTGACTTTGACTTTTTGTACATTTCCTATCTCAAATTTGAAAAGTGTTTTTTTTTTGTTCAAATACTTTCAGTTAGTCTCTGTGGTAAGGCTCCACTTCATAGCAGAAGCACGGACATGGCGTTTTCTTTGCAAACAAGGACTCAGTCTTTTCAAGATTTGGACAACTGACGTTGTCATTGTGTAGTTAAAGTGGTAAAAACACAACAGCTCTGCTAAAGCAATAATCCACAACTGTGATGAGATTACTCTGTTTTTCCAGCACGACATGAACACAGCTTTATCTGAGCCAATTTTCCAATTTATTCCTGATGGGTTTTCTATTTTAGCTTTCTTTGTCCTGCCTCACAGACTCATCATTAATACAATCTACATTGGTTTAGTAACTTCCTGGATAGATATCTTTGGTATCGCTCTTTGCCCAGCTTGATGTCAATGATGTCATCTCGCTCGCTGGGTTTTGTTATCCTCATGCAATACATCAAAGAGGATGATGGAGTCCACTTATTTATTTCACGGTCGAATTCCTCCTCATTACTCTGCTGTTCTTCCGCAGACACTGAGATGTAGAGAACAGCAGCAAAAAAAAAAAAAAGAAAAAAGAAAAAAGATGGCAAGACACAAAAGCTTGAAGAAGGCTTGAAACTGCCAGATTGATTTCAGATTTATTTTACTGGATAAGTTGCAGTTGTGCATTGAGGCAGCCTACCCACAATGTCACTGTATTGATTCATCAGGACAAGAGATGAGACCATGTCAAAAGGTACGGTTATGTAGTATTTTTCACCATGAGTTACTTGAGTAGAAAATGATGAGGAAGCAGAATAGGGAAGGGGATAGGGAATCTCTGTTCAAAATATACCAAAGAGTAAATTTAAAAAGTCAGTGCCAATTTTTCAGGCAGTGTTGTAAGAAAAATGAAATTGAACTCTGGAATAGTGCTGAAGAGAATCCAGGAAGCACAAGATGAATTAGTGTCTGAAGCAGAGCATAGAATTAAAAAGTTTGTTGTCATTCACACTAAGAAAAAGAATCAACTCAGAAAGAGAAAATAATCAGATCAGTGCTGTTTACTTCTAGAAAGAGAGGGAGAGAAAAGGTATGAACGGTAATACAGTGAATGCGGCAGACAACACAAGGCACACTCAATCAACTTTAGGACAGCGAAAATACAACAAATGAAACTCTCCAGTACACACAATAACAGATATGGAGGTGGGAGGAGAGGTGGAGGGAAGTGGGGATCATCACAAAACCAAACCACGGTTGAAGAAATACATGCTGATAGAAATTAAATCAGGGTATGGTGAGGAAATTATTATACATAAATTCATGAGAGGGAAAAAGATTTGTCCAAAAGTCTACTGCTGAAAAATGAGACACAGAAGGTAAAATGGTTCAGTAATGTTAAAGCTCCTATAAATCAATATTTTCTTTCTTTTTCTTTGTCAAATCTCACATGCGGAGCCAAACCAACAACAAACTGATCCTATTTATAAGTATTGTGTGTGTATCAAAGACCTGATCCTCTTCCTTTATGCCTTAGACGTCTGTTGTGGTCCAAAATTTATTAAAAACACATTAATGAGCCACACTGTTACACTAGGTGACATGTTCTTTCACCACAAAGATTATGGTTATGCTAATTATTTTAGAAACAGCTCCAAAGACTAATAACATCATCACTCACGTTTAGAGTAGCTAGCTTGTTGTGCTACATATCACGACCTCTTGACTCTGTACTGAAGTTCTTTGTACTACATTGAAAGTACCTCAAAGTCAAGAGGTTGTGATAGTACAACAAGCTAGCAAAGCACTGTACACGAAACTGTGTTCCTGCTCATTCCTTAAACAGAACTACTCTCCGGAGACTGTACATGTGGACGCTTTGGAGCAGTTTCTAAACCAACTAACATTACAGTAATTTTCATGGTGAAGGAACATGTCACCCATTGCAGCGGTATGGCTTACTGATGTGTTTTAAATAGTTTTTGGACAACAACAGAGGTCTGTGGCACAGAGGAATAAGATACATTATATCAGGCTTTGGATACACACACAATATTAGTAAGTAGGATGAGTTCATTGTTGGTTTGGCTCTGCCCATGAAATTTGTTGTTAATAAGAAAAATACAGAAAAAACATACAATTTGACATAATGCAATATTATGCATTAGTTTCACCACTTACTTGTAGAAATAGGGGGGACAGATCTAATGTTTTCATGATATGACACTCAGCAAATAATATGTACCAGGCTCAGCACTGTGTCAGTCTTAAAGATGCAAAGTAAAAGATTTTTTTTTTTCCAAGAATACAATTTGCTGCTGGGGAAATAGCTGAATCAGTTGCTTACGCAAACAAACCTAAACAAACCCAGCAACAAATTAAAAATATACATACAGAGACAGAAATAATAACCTCAGTGATCTGCTTTCTGCTTTAATTTAGAACAGTTTGTTCACAGACTTAATTTCCAGTGACAAATACTTTATGGTTGACAATACCTTGAGCTTCAAAAGCAGCCGGAAAGGGAAATAAACTATGCTAATAGACAGCAGCTCACATCTGCTGTAGAAAACAGGGCCAAGAGTCATTATCACAAGTCATTAGACAATGATACAGAGGAAATTCATGGGACACTTTAAACCAGATGTATTACACTAATAAGCAGTGGTATCAATGTCACTTAAACAAGTTGAACATCAGTCTTTTAAACACTAACTACATCTATAACTCATATAATGATGTCTAATGACTGTGCTAATCAAACAAAAAACAGATTTTGTAATACTAATTGCATTACAACGTATAAGTGCATTACAGGGGACTTTATATAAACAGGCTGGAAACATAACATTAAGAATTTTAGAACGTTTATTCTGTCTGGAAATGTTGTTCGGTGTTGTGTTTTTTACCTTCGTTAGTCTCACACCGAGGCTAACATAAATATTGTGCTGAACAATTTGAAATGAGATCCTCTGAGAAGTTATGCAAAAATACAAACCTTTGTTCACCCCTCTGTGCTGAGTTACCATGGTAACTGTGCAGCGGTAACTTGGTTGATGCTAAAGCTCTGAATGAGCTACTGTATGAAGAATGCTTGGAATGAGATGAGTTTTAAGTTAGGTCAAGTCCCTTTTTTCCTATCATACATACAGTTTCATGTTATGTAGGCATCAGAAAAGCAGTGACTTTGCACAAATACATCCAGTCTATTACAGTGGAACTCAAATACCACTTATTGTATAATTATCTTTTAACTTATTTTTTTATTATTGGAAACTAGGGTTCATGGTTTTAAAAGATAGAATTAAGATATAAAAAACAGCCCTCATAACAAATTACAAAGACACAAATACATGCATGCATACACATACAGTAAGTATCACATATAATTATCATGATATATATAATATAATGCATATAGAACATAGTACAATTTGCAGTGACACATACTGTACCGTTTCAAATATCTTATCTGCACATATCACACATGTGCAGTATACATAAGATTTCTTATTAGATATGCAGGTACATGCTTCCTTTATAACATCTTGGTACACAGTAACATCCCCATAGCATCATTGTAAGTGACTCTAAGTTTCTGCGTGCTGCTTTTTATACCTGCAATATTTATGAACTACATAGAGGAGCATTTAGTAAGCCCTGTATGACCTCAATCAACCTTCTGTCCATGTAAAAATTGCTTTTACTCCAACCCTGTCACTCAACTTCCTGAGCCAGCTTTCAGAACTGTTTACTGATTGTTATAACAGGAAATATGAAGAGTTATTTAATTAATAATTTGGCAGTAAATGCACAAGACATGCTGCTAAAATGAGGAAGTTTGTTTTCTTTAAAGCGAAACTACTGTATGCAACTTTAATATGTACAAAAAGTACTTTCCTTTCACATAAAAACAAAAGTTAGATTTCTAAGCAATGACAATAATACACCAAACTGACCCATACTTTGGTTTTGGCCACTAAGGCCTAATTTTTCTAAAGCTGCTCAGCAAAGAACTTACAGTCTCACTTTAAACACTTTTGTAGAATGTGAATAGTGTTTTGGATGACTTCAGTGTTTCCTTTTACAGATATGGGTCAACTTTATAGAACACCAGTCACAGAGGTTAGTAAGGGGCTGTGTGATTGGTAAATAAGAGAAATTTGGTGTGTTGGAAGTCCACAGAATCTTTAAGATGTTGTATTGATGTAATTGACTAGAGATGATGTTAAACTGGGTATGATACTGGAGCACATTGATCTATCTTTATCCCTCCTTAAGTCAGAAATGACTTCTAAACTATTCTAATCCATAGTCTAGGACTTTGTATGTATCGTATACAGAGAGAAAAAAAAGGGTTGAAACAAAGTTTACTCAATTGCTCATCCAATTGATTTGCATTTCCCAGACTAATACACAAACCGAGGAGCATATCTGGTGTCTAATGCATAAAACAACAAGGATAATCACATTATGAAAATCGGTTTGATGAGGCGTTTTTCCCTCAAGAACTCAGGAGAAGGTGCTTCAGTCAGAAAACTCAGCTGATGTGCTATTTCCAGGTGCCAGGAAATGTCGGTCATGGAGTATAATGAACCGAATCATAAGTCTCCACTGTCACAGTGCCTCATTCACTCAGTCATGAGATGTTAACCACATCCAATGAGAGCGAGCGCTCCTCTCTCTCCAGTCAATGAGTCGCTATGACAACAGCTCTTGACAAGGGAAATCGGGTTTGATGTCTTAAGAAAACAACTCTCGGCATCAAAAGCCCCTCCTCGAGACAGCTGTAAAGAAGCCTGTCCACTCCGCAGCATGATGGAGCTTGTAAATGTATCATCTGTTTCCATTTTGTCAAAGAGAGCTTATGAATAAGAGGTCTCATTGCATATTCAGAGGCGATGAGCGTTAGTGTCAATGGGATGTGATGTCAGTGGGACGAGTTTCCCCTTCATCTATTAACCTCTGGATGGGTGGCCGTGAACCTGAGATCCCCACAACTCATTATTGATGCTTTCTAATTAGTCTTTTGGTTCACTTTGATCCCATATCTTGTTATTCACCACCATGGCTTCCTTGCCCTTTGGAAATAGCAAAATCATTTCTCCTCATGCTGTGATTTACAGTTATTGCATGCCGAGGCCAGGCTGGGTAATTTGGAGATGAAAATGAGCAGGGACAGGAGGAGAGTTCCAGTCTGTAACTCATTTCTACCTTCACTTCCTCCTCCTCCTCCTCCTCTTCCTCCTCCTACATATGAAAGCAATAACTCAGTCTTTGTGTCCTCAGCTGACTACATAGCCTTCCTTAGAGCATCCCATCGCCAGGCGTGTTGGTCTCAAGGTTGTCCTCAGCACCGAATGTGAGCCTCGGTAAAATTGATCCGCGCATATCTCAGCCGAAGACAGATGGCTGTTGGATAACAGTTGAGCTCTCGAGGAGAAATTTACACATCAAAAAAAAAAAGAGTTGGCACCATTTCTGCTCAGGTAGAATTGCACAGCAGTGCATTTTCATTACATTTCAGTCCATCCTCATGCTGTAGGTATACCTCTCAGATGCAATTCTGCTTTGAAAATGCGATATTAAAAAGTAACCTGCAGTGAAGATCAAATATAACTGGAGCAGGCAATGTGTTCACTTCCCAGCATGCTGTTGTGCAGAAGCAAAGCATAGTGTGTCTAATTTAACAATCACTATGATTTAGCCAGGTGCAGAAGGAGCTGTGTTTGTCTTTGTGCGCATGTTTTGCTCCATAAGTAACCTGTTTCTTTAGTAATTCATGTCCCCCTCTTGTCAGAGGCCTTTCCTCTAGTTCTAATGATCCCACTAAATCTCTCCACATCCACCTCCCTGAAGTGGACATCAGCCTCAGGACCTGTAAGTAAAGCCTTAGACCCGGTGCAGTGGGGCCAGTAAACATGAATGATTTTCTCCCAAACACCTTGAAACCACCCGACCTCATCCCCGGGGCTGCAGAGGAGAGAGTGAGTGTGTGTGTGTGTGTATGTGTGTGTGTACAAATTGAGGGGAGAAGAAGAGGTGAGCAAAGGAGGACAAGGAGAAACTGCACTGGGAAAATGTAAACTATTGTGCATGAGTGTGTTTCTGGGGAAGGCAAGAAGAGAAGACGAGTTATGTATTCATCTATGTGTGTGTTTGTGTGTGTTTGTAGGAAAAGGGCAAGAGGGATAGAGTGGATATAAAGAGGCTTCTACTAAACTAGTACTGATTACTCACCTGGTGTATATCTATGTTTAGTATGTGTGAGTGTGTGTGTGTGTGTGTGTGTGTGTGGTTTGATTACTCAGCCCGCCAAACGGTCCTAATCAAATAGTGGAGAGTGAAAAAACACCTGATCCTCCGTAATTGCATTAACTCTTGGCTGTGCAGTACACACACACACTTATAAGGGTCTGACTCCCCCCCTCCCCAAAAAATCCCAGACCCTGACATTTATTGCGTGACTCTTGATTGATCATAGCAATGGACAGCGTGGCCTCAGACAACTTCCATGACCACAGGGTAATTTAATAAAGGTTAAAAAGGTAAAAAAAAATGGAGATGAGGGCCACATAGATCAAGATAATGCATGACTGATGGAAAGGGGCAAGATGTCAGACGGAGCGTGTGCGAGCCAGCAATAATCAAACTAAGAGGAAACAGCCTTCTCTTTACCTGGCTGGATACAGGATGGTGGTAATGTCCTTATAAAAACACTGATCCCTCTGCAGTTGAATTACAGCCTTTGCTGTTAAACGAAATCTGGCCTCTGCGTGTGCGTGTAGTGGAGACGAGCAGCCTGCCAATACTGCCATCAATATCTGTTCATCTAATAAATGCACAATCTTGCAAAATAAAATTGAGTTTCATTCACAGTCGCCAGCAGAGCCATATTGAAACCTATTGATTGCCTGTGCTCACGCTCGCCTGCAGCGGCGGTGGCAGCGGCGGCCAAGGACCCATTGGTTTTGGGATGAGATGTGATCAGTGCAGCTGCCAAACGAGTGCAGCGACAGAGGCGACACCGGGCGCAACTCAGCAGAGTTTTCGGAGCACACGCACTGTCAACTTAACCTTGAAGCTGTGTTCAACCTCTCTATGAATAATGCCCTTGGGAGGGGATGATGGGGAGGGGGCGAGGCAGGCAGGACAAGAGGAGGTGTGGTGGAAGGGGAGGCAAGGAGAAAAATACAACAAGGGAGACACTGGCAGCATTTAAAGAGCAGAGTGTGGGAAGGTTGTATAGGAGGAGTGTGTGTGTGTTTGTGTGGAAGAGGAGGGAGAGGGAGGAGTGAAATAGGAAAGGATGCCAGAAAGGTCACTAGGCAAAAATGATGAAGTCATCTGTATTAGATTTTCTGTGGTTGCAGCCTGGGTGAAAGCTGGCTGCTATCCAGAGAGGTGAGTTGCCTGTACCTGCGGCCAGAGCTCATCAGGCATTAGCAGCTCATCAGTTTTCTGGATTCACATAGAATTTTAATCAATATCTTGGGTCCGTTGGATTTATACTGCTTCCAAAAAAAGCTCTTTCTGCAGCTACTTGCAGAGATAAAAAGAAAATAGAATTACAAACCACTAAACGATCCACTTGAATTTGTGATTGTTTTTTTCCCCCCATAAATGCACATGATTGTTGTCATGCTGTCTGTTTATCTACATGTCTCATGTCCACACAGCCACTTTGTAAAAAATCCAATAATTGTTGCCAAAAAGTTTGGAGACTGTGGCTTCCTCGAGGGCCCCACATCCGCTCCCCCTACTCGCCTCTGCGACGGCTAAACCACTGATGCAACAAATAGGCAATCCGCTCCCTGTGGCCCAGGACAGCTCTAACTCTGGTGCCTCTGCAGCGGAGGGCTTTGCACTGCTCACGGAAACTTCCACTGTCATAAAAAGAGAGTTAGGAGTCAGGAGTCAACATTTATTAGGATCTTATAATAAATAAGATGTGTCTATTCTTTTTTTTTTTGCAGATAGATATGAGTGAAACACATTGGTCACCAAGCAACTCCACTCTCTGCAGTTAAGAATTAAGTTAAGGGGAGAAAAAAATCCATCCTAAAGTATTTTAACACTGAGAAAACAACTATTGGCAATGTACTCTATTGGATTCATGAGCCTGATTTGTTGCTGGGTAAGTTTCTCATTGACTGGCCGAATGTAGACAACACAACCTCAAGTGAAAGTAATTACAGAGCAGCCACAACAAAGGTTTAACAGTGGAAATTTTTTCAAACATCTAAAATGTCAGTGGTAAACATTAGGTTTTAGCCTTGGTGCCAAACAATTTAAGTTTTGTAGACGATCTACTTTCTCTGACTCCTCAACAATCACAGTGGGTGAAAAACTCATTGTTAAAAAGGAAGAAATACAAATTTCTCATTTGACAGAAGCCTCAATTGACCATGATTTAAAACAGAAACAAGACACGTGTTCTGAGCAAGCAAGCCATGGCTTGGGGAGTATATGTTCTGGGGCTGCTGATGACTAATGGGGAGCAGGTGTGCGGGTAGGTGACAGATCAGGAGATGAGTATGGGCCGGAAACACACTGAGAACAGTTGGTAGGCAGGTGAGGAATGACGGAGTCTGGAACAACAGGAAATGCCAGTAATGTGCAGAAAAAAAGAGAAACGTAGCGTTAGATGACAATGAAACAGAGGAAACCATGACCAAGCTTTTAGGTGTATTTTTCTTTTAAAAGCTCTATACAGTCACGGTCCATCCAAACAGGTGTTTTATCTTGCCTGATTAGACCTCTTCTAAAGACTGTGTGGGCACGTACAGTACAGACTACCTCACTCTGCTGTTAGTTTCAAGGTGTCAAGGTGAAGTCACACAATTATCTGTGGATTTCTCATCTTTCATTCGCCTGAATTCAAGTCCGTGTGACTGACGTATTCGAGAATGACTCCCGTTTAAGTGTGAGCTCAGCCAATAGAAACAATATTATCTTGATGCATCTTGTGTGTGAAAATGTCACCCTATTTTGAACAATATTACACTAACAGACTATGAATTGCAGCATTATTCTCATAAACACTTTACAGGCTATGATCAATCCTCCTCATATTTCTTTATGACTTATAAGTCAGACCCATGACATTTTAATTGGTACATATAGTGTGGTGATGTCATATAATTTCCTTCATAGCAGCACTAAATCTCAACCTGAGTGGAGGTCTAATCAGCCAACTCAAAACATCTGGGCAGGTGTGCTTTGAGGAGTTGACGTTTATCCCCGTTCATCCACAGCCCACCTGCCAGCTACCCAACCTCCAATTATCCATTCACCTCCTATTTTATTAATGTCACATTTGTCCAAAAAGTGAGATGGTGGCTATGTGTCACACTATTTAATCTAACAAACCAGATATGACGCGTCGATTTTCTCATCTAATTCTCAGCAAGAAAGTGAACATGCATATTTCCTGAAATGTCAAACTATTCTTTTTAATCAGAACCATTTGGTCTGTGAGATCTGGCCTGTGCTCATATCTGCGGGTTTGAAGATGACGAGTAAAGTGCAGAGTAAGGGCAGTTTTGCCCTAATGATAAAATAGATGTTGATGACAACGCTGTTATAGGAGCTGATACAGCATAGCCCCTCTGTACATATTTCAAAAACGAGAGGACAATCAGCTTCTGCTTAATCACCCGTTTTAACACT
Organism: Thunnus albacares; assembly: GCF_914725855.1. NCBI lineage: Eukaryota > Metazoa > Chordata > Actinopteri > Scombriformes > Scombridae > Thunnus > Thunnus albacares. Next base: position 15,292,652 of record NC_058128.1, on the reverse strand, counting down.
CGCCCCCTTAGCTGTGATCAAAAAGCGCTAAGGGTGTGAGCGCGCACTGCAAGTGTACTGCTTCCATCACTGAGCTCTTTTGGAAAATCAATGTAGTCATGCCTCAAATGTAGACTCAGAGGAGGAATATTTCAAAGTTTCAATAATTGGGACTCAACTGATCCCGAGCTGCCTCCCTTACAGTTTCAGCTCTTCACATTTCTAAGAGCCCTTTGCATAATTTGGCATGATTGGTTGTGATTTCTCAAGCAGAACCCTGAGCGGCTGACAAGCCAGTGAGACATCGTTGAAAATGTCAAGGCGGGTCAATCAGCGCGCTGTCAAATGAAAGCTACCAATTACCTCGGAACCAATCACGTGCAGATTTGCATGCAGATTAGCCAGGGTGAATGTTTTTTCTTTTTAAAAACACCAAACATTTAGTATTTTTAAAATTAATGTGCTGTCATATAAACTGTATGGGTTCTTGTTATTCACTGTAGCCCTGCTGTCATTGATGGGAGCAAAGGCTTCATTTGTCTCACTCCCATATCTAAACACAACTGTTTGGCTACTCAGACAGAAAGAGAGATAAATATTTGGCTATGTCATGCTATTGCTCAGAGTGAAAAGCACCCCGTGAAAAAATATGACAGAGTGCATTATTCATCACATCACAGTGCTAATAAATTCAATGCTTTGTGCGTGGCAACAGGAGAGCATCAGAGAAAAAGAGGGAGAAATGCGAAAGAGGAGAAATGTGGAAATGCAGTCCACCAGGAGGCCACTCTATCATGCTGTCGTAAACCTCTATTACGAGGACTGCCCAGGATTTCTGCACATATAAATCACTTCGCTAATATGACCATAGCATGGTGGCTGACCACAATCCCCAGCTACTAACTACCACCTTTTTACAGACCAAAAAAAGAAAAAAGAAACAGAAAACACTTACACAGAAACAACACCCTTCCCCATCCTGCAGTCCGGTTGTACTGACCTGAAAGGCAGAAAGCAATTTCAGCCCCGAGTACAAGCATTATTATAGCTCTTGATGGAAATGAATGGTGGGGTGGAGAGCTCGACAGGGTAATGCCTCACATTCCTTGTACTGCTTTCTGGGTCAGGCGTTTCATGAGATTCCCCCGCATGCACACAAAAACACAGAAAAGACGCACAGACCTCGTCACAAGCACATACACATGTAATGCTCAGTAGCATACAGATTTTTTGAGTTTGTATTCTGCGAGAGAGAGAGGCCATTCGGTCGGCATCACACGGGTCGTCTAACTTCATTATTGAGTGATAATAGGGCTGCTGACAAGGATGACTTGTTGGCAACGTCTTGCCTGCTCACCATATTACACAGGAATATGATATGGCCTCTGAATTAATTAACTACCCTATGGGACTAGGGGGAATATCTTTTACAGGCCTTTAGATTTTCAGCCTTTGAAACAGGGGAATCTGTTTATCAGTCATTAGCAAATACAGTCTCTCACTGAGAAAAGGACAGTAAACACTCAGCCTGCAGTGGTATTGACTGAGCTGGAAATAAATTTGTGTTCTGCTCAACATTAATTAATCACCTTTTAAGAATGATACCTTACACAAACTACACAGGATGTTTTGACATTGGTAGTCCTCAGAACATCCTTGTGTCCAAAAAGCGTCCATTCAAAAATTAATTACTCTTGCCATGGCAGCGCCATCACTGTGAGTGCAAGCTGTTAATTAGCACAGCGAGAGCTTAAGTTATTCAGTCAGTTAATTCTCCGTAATGCAGCACAAGCCAATAAATGCACGCACAGTTCACCCAAGTGAAGTGTATAAGCACGCAGGAGCACTTGTGCATGTGTGCAAATACACATCGCCATATGCACATATACATGCACGTACTTACAGTGTATGGTATACACACACAGCACGCACAGCTGCAATGGACAAAGCCAGGTACACAAAGAAGAGCAATGACAAAACAAGAATAAAGGAGGAACAAACCGAAAGATCATTTAAGTCATTTCCTCCATTGTTAACACCCAGCTGAAAGAGGTTGATGCACTCCGCAGAGATTGCCAACACAGCCGTGGCTTTTCAGTGCCTGTGCATGTTTCCAAATCCCCTTCCCGGGTCTGAGACAATCAATAGAAAGCCTTTTCACAGTGGACAGCCAGGAATACAAAGGACCCCCGGGTAATAAAAGCCAGTCCCTGATGTTGCAACTTCAATCTCTTAGCCGCTGGTAAACATCATTGATGAGTAAATAAAGAAAACATGCAGGGGCCCCAGCAGCTACTTCTCTTTGCAGGTCAGGACACAACTTTCATTTATCTTCTCTTGATAATAAAAAAAAAACAAACAAACAATAAAAACACGTCTACTTGCCATAGGTAACAAATGTGCACCTTATCATGACAAGCTGAGAGGACCATGGAAAAATTGCAACAATATTAGAAACATAAACTCTGGATTTGTGTCATGTGAGGTAGACTATATTGTCATTTTTCTTTCAGGCAGGCTTCCTGCATTTCACATTAAAAAGAAATACAGACTACTGTACATTCAGAAAACAACAGCTCAGAGACATTTATTTCCCTCATGATCTGTAACTATTTCCGTCCACTGGTGCAGATGGTGGAAGACATATCTCATCATCTCAGCTGGTGGTCTATATATTATGTCATGTTTAATTTCAGACTTTGCTTCCTGCTTTGCATTACTGTAGGATATATGACATTTCAGTGCTGCTTAAAAGCAGAAAGATGCATGAAAAAGACTCTCCATGACTCCACTGGGGTTATACACAGTATTACACATAGTAGAGCTATATAGCTCCAGCTTGAATTATTCATCGATGATTTTTTATTCATCTCTAATATCATGCAGTTACAAGAAAACATATATGAAGATATGAACCAGTCTTCAGCATGCATAAGCCTTCCCAATATCAAAAGGATTTCTATTTTATTTTGGATGCAAGTGGGAAAGATGACATCTGAAGGTCATTCTTGCATAAATCCTCAGTGTACAGATGAATACGCATCATAGGGTAGCCGTTCCATTTGCTGTTTCAGTCAATTTATTGAATATGCATCAGGTCATGATTTCTAATGCTCCTCCGGTACACGCAGAGGTAATTAAACCGAATATGATCAACAGCCGGGTGTTAAAGCAGCTCAACCTGAAACAGCAGCTTAGCAACTGGAGGTGCAGCAGTTATGGGAAAAAAGGAGAGGTGCAGATTAACGGTCAAGGAAGAAGGTCATCAAAGAGGCCTATCAAGAAAATAATAAAAAAAATAAGCTGTTCACACAGCAGCTTGGACCTGATGGTGTCCTTGAGGGCATCATTAAAGCGCTGACAACACTGCTGCTGCTTCAGAAAGGTTTTAATCTTGATCAGTGTTTTGAATGAGAGATGATTCAATTATTCAGACTAACTTAATTTGTGTAGCACATTTCATACATTAAAATACAACAAACCCTTCATCTGATGAGACAGGTTGTCAGGTCTCCTGCTTCATTCATGATGATCAGAGGCACAGTTAATGCACAAACTAGGATTGTTGATTTCCTTTTTCTGAATGTGACATCACAACACCATATTCTTTTAATTCACAGCAGGGTGTTATTTAAGAATACAGGTTGTTTTACAACTTAGGTATATTTAGGCTGAGTTTAATTTTCACATTACAGTTGGAGGATTCAAGGAACATTGGGACATTGGGAAATACTGTTTATTTGCTTTAGATGAGAAAGTTGGTTCCACACATCGTGTGTGTTAAATATGAAGCTAGAGCCCAGAGACAGTTAACATAGTTTAGCATAAAGACTGGAAGCAGGAGGAAACAGCAAGCTTTGTGCAAAAGAAAAAAAAATCTGCCTACCAGCACCTCTAAAGCTCACTAAATAATATGTTACATCTCATTTGTTGAATCCATAATGACCATTTCTGTAACTTTACGAAACCAATGATCTGACATTCACACCAACTTCACGCAGTGATTTGCCAACTGTGCGGAGGTGAGAAAGGCGCCAGAGTTTTAAGTTCTCGCTCTAGCTCTCTTTTTCATTCTCGACACAACTATTTCTGTCACTTTCCATGAGAACAAATGAGTGCAATACTATGAATGCCTTGCAGGAGAGACTGACTGAAAATGTGTGCCACAATATCCGTATTTAAACAATGTCACTTCTTCGCCCTTGAGTATAGCGGAACAACCATAAACACTTTTGATTTCCAACGTGGTTGGACAATACAACATATAAACCAACCCTCACAGTGCCAGGCTAGCTATTTCCCCCTGTTTCCAGTCTTTATGCTAAGCTAAACTAACCATCTCCTATTTCACATTTTCTTTACAGACAAGAAAGAATGGTATCAATCTTCTGATCCGACACAGCAAAAGATGATTTCCTAAAATGTCAAACAGTTCCTATATTATTTTCAGTGTATTTGCATATCAGACTGTGTATCTTTCCTTTATCGCTTTGAAACCCTTTTACAAACATAAAGGAGGGGGTTCGGTGTGTTTCCGCTTGACATAAATGTCACATTGACATTTACACAACAGATCATCATCGTCTGACTAACACCCTGCCACTCAAGAGAAAAAAATTGCTTCTCTGATTTCATATTGTGTGGCATGCAAATTTAGATATTACTATTGCACATGCAAATGAGTGACTGACAAAAGCTTTTTTCATCCTAATGGAGCAGCAGGACTAGAAATGCAGCAACAGGTTCTTCTTCATTCCCATCTAACACATCACCTGACAACCGAAAAACACACAGTCTACTCTTCTCTCTCTTTGTTTCCTCTCTCATCTGTCTGTTTGCCTTGCTTCCTCTCTTCCTCACTGTCTGCTCGTCTCTCTTGCCGCTCCGCCTCTTCTTCCCCCCCCTTCTCTCTCAGTCTCCTTTTCTTTCTCACTGAATTTCTCTCTCTAAGCAGTCGCACTCCAGCCAAAACAGATGAGTCTGGAATGTTCCCACACTGCACACAGCAATGGATGACAGCTGTCCTCGATGGGATTGTGTGTTTGTTTTTTCTCTCTCCTATATATCACAGTGTTTTCTCATCTTTTTCTTGTCTTTCATCAGCAATTTATTTCCCCCTTCTCACGATATGCGCACAAAATCTCATGGTCTCCGCAGTGTATCCCTGTCTCTCTGTCTACATTTTTCCTCTGTTCAGGGACATTCAGTCATCTGCCTCTAAATTAGGCTATTCCATGCCGTTGCCCAATTGCCCAACAGCATGAGGCTCTGACCACAGCGGTTAAACTGAGCGAGGGCTTCAGCTTGCCTTTAAATCCCACAATAAACCCCGGCGATACCATCTGTGTGAGCAAACATTAAGATATTTTTCTTGCCTCATGTACAGTATGTGTCTTTATGCAAAAAGGTGTGTCAAGCGCGTACAGGGATACAGTATACATCTGAGGAGAGTCCCTGCGTGAAGGACTGTATGTGAGTGAGTGTTTGTTTGATCACTGAAGGACAGGTGTACTCTTTCCTCCCCCATGTTTCACTCTGATACACAGCCATGGGCACACCTGCCTGCCTCCCTGCCTCCACCCCCCCCCACCCCCATCTATCTTTATCCATCATTCTTCCTCTCTGTTTCCACCTCCTCCCTCTTCTTTCTTTCTTTCTGCTACTCCCTTTGATTTTGTCACATTGCTCTCAATTTTTTTCCTGCTGTACAGGAGGCCTACGTAAAAGCTAAATTCATACAAACTGTCTTCATTTTTTGCTACTATTTATCAGGCCATCGTTCCTTTCCATTCCTTGTGGCTCTCTCTCTCTCTCTCTCTCTCTCTCTCTCTCTCTCTCTCTTCACTTCACTAGGAGCCTGGCTGGGTAACATCGTGAGCCAGCTGTGAGGCTGCAATCAAACGAGCTCCTGCTAGACCCCCTGGGGTTCTGCTGACATTACATGCGCGCGCGCGCACACACACACACACACACACACACCACAAAGACAGAAAGAGAGAGAGAGGAATGTGCGCACTTCCTTGCGTGTTCTCACACGCACTTACATGCACACACACAAAATCACAAAAGCAGCAGGTCAGGGACAAGCATATGTGCAGCAGTAATGAAGCCTTGGCCAAAATTGTGTGGAGTAAATCAGATTTCTGCATAATTTTGGTTCTGATTTGGCTTTGGATTCCCTTTTTATTCAAAGTAGAAATTACACTTAGATCTCTCTTTTTTTTTTGTAGGATGTTTTCTACCTCTGGGGAAAATTCTGAATGTCTCTTGGACTAAAATGAATATGAAGTGAATGTGCAAAAAGCAGCACACACACACACACACACACACACACAAGGGTACACCTGTACAAGACATGCAAGCGCAGAAGTAAACACAAGCCCCCGATAAACATGCAGGAGGGCAAAAGACCTCTTGTAAATCTATCATCTTGTGAAGCAGCCATCCCTTAATTCCCCGTCAACCCGACCTTCCTCAATGCCTGAGCTACACTTAAAGCCAGCTGACTGCTTGTTACAGGCAGTAAACAGGTATGTTTCCAGTCAGTGCCTGAGTGCGTTGTTATGTCATGGTTGAGAAGAGACACCCAGTGCAGCTCCATAACCCACTTACCAGCAGTCAGACAGACTGAAGATCGGAGGAGCAGGCTTAGGTGAGTCATGCATCAGCACTGCATTTGGAGAGATAATTTCAAAGCAGGATGGGAGTCTATAGAGAGACTGCACTGAGAGCTGGGCTAGCTTTCTGTCTGACTTTAAATTCTGTTTAATGAAGGGTTTTATAAGGACGTTTAAACGTTGCTTATCATAAGCACAGAGCAGTGCTGTCGACTCCACTCCATCACAATCCGACTCTATTCGTCAAATAGCAGAGATGACCCCTCCTAGGTCAGGGCTAACATAAACTTATAAATACCTTAAAAACCTTTTTCTTCCATCATTAATTTTCCAGGATTAAAGGCCAAGTTTGGAATTTTGTTTCACCGCTGGGAGATCAATAGCATTTCTCGCATCTTTATGGTAAATGTAGCTGGGGCCTATGGCCGGTTAGTGTAGCTTCGCATAAAGATTAGAAACGGGGAGAAAAGGCTTGTCAGCTCTGTCCAAAGGTAACAAAATTCCACCTACCAGCACTTTTAAAGCTTCTAATTAACAGGTTAGGCTGTATCTTGTTTGTTTAATCTGTAGCAAAGAAAAAGCATTGAATGGGGATTATTTGCTGAACTGTTTCTTCCTGGAGTTTCTGGCAAATTGTGGCTTTTACCCTTAGGTTTTTGTACAGATTACAAATATGACAAACAATGTGTTAATTAGTGGACTTTAGATGTGCGGGTAGGTGGACAGAGCCAGGCTAGCCGTTTCCCCTTCTCCACAGTCATTATGCTAAGCTAAGCTAACCGGCTGCAGGCTCTAGTTACCGAATTGGAATGGTATCGATCTTCCCGTCTAATTCTCAGCATGAAAATGAATAAGTGCACACTATTTCCCAAAGTTTCACAATATTTCCATAAAAGAATGTGAAGAGGTTTGTTGTTTCCAACTTTTTGATATGTTTCTCTGAAGAAATCCTCTAAAAAGAGTGTCATCTTCAAAATAGCATAAATGATACTAAATGACTTGATTGCACAGTGAACATGAATGTTGCTGAACAACAGCGCTGAAAAGGTCTGTGTTCAGACCTATTCTTGAAATCAAAGCCAAAGTATTCAAACTGTTCTCAGTGATGCAAAGTTTCAACCAGCCCGTCCAACATCCCAGGTGACACAAAATTATATTTTTCTAGAGAAGAAGAAGCCTGCTTTGATTGACTTAGAAGATTTGCAGGCTCCCAGATGTAATATCAGAGCAGGAAACTCATCTGTTTCACTAGCCTAGCTCTGTCCCATCTCAACCCAACTGTGACAACAAAGCTATTTACTCAACCTCTGATCCTGCAGTGCTGACTGTCTTGTTAGCCTCCGATTTACACTTTTAATTGAATCAAGCGTATCAGCATCATCTGGCTCAGACTGAGTATATTGGCTGCGTAGAGGAGCCAATATCCAGTGCAGTTCAGTTTGATAAAGGAGGAGTTCAATTCATACTCACACACCTGTAAAAGGCCCCATTTACTGTACATCCAGTGTTGAAAAGGTAATCTGTATCTGTATGTTCTGTCCATTTCCTCCAAATCATTAAATCTTATCACATTCTGATACCTGCATTAACCTGTTTTTTTTTTCTTTATCCAGATAAGACAGTGAGGGGGAATTAATGTTTAAATGGAGCCAAGATGACAACGGGACAAGGCAGACCAGACGCCCGCCCACGCAATACTCCACAAAACACACTTAATTCCTTTATCGTGCCATAATCTTGACCTTCACTTTACAAGAAAGGCATATGTGTAATAACTGAGGCTACAAGGTCTGCTTCACCCTCGCCCCCCTCTGCATCAGCTCATAAATCCTTGCCCAGAGTTACTCCAATCCCTGTACCGTGAATAATCTCTTCACATCGCTGGCTTGAATTTGAAAATCTATACATTTTGCTTATCTTGACAGTGAATATTGAGGGGATCAAAACTTTTGCCTTGCAGTTAAAGAAGTTCTTGGCTCCAGCTGGAAAAACATGAGTTAAAGCAACCAGCAGAAACTCCAGAAAGTCACTGCTCCTGGCCAAGAACAAGTCTAGCACATAACCACAACTTGTTTTTACACTACTGTTTTTGTACTGATTACATGTGTTAATTAGTGAGCTTTAAAGGTGCTGGTAGTCAGATTTTGTTAGCTTTGGACAAAGCCAGGCTAGCTGTTTCCCCCTGCTTCTAATTTATCATACTGACATGAGAGTCAGCAGGGTGAATAAGAGTTTTAATCATATTTATATGCACACTGAACATTAAAAAAACACCATCAGAAACAATCTACAAATATTGTTCTCCTGAGAACCGTAGATCCAACATGCTCACATTTTTCCTTTGCAACATCATGGCAGAAAATGAATCATGTCCAGGATCCTGCCTCCCATTCAAGTTACCACACAGATAACGTAGTATCTGATGCAAAGCACCTGATACGAAATGACCATATGGTTTTCAGAGAAAGTGCAATGTTGAAAGAGCAGCCCTGAGAGCAGGGAGATTTTGGCAGCCACTTCCAAATGATTGTCTGCATAGTGGGGAGCATTGCATGGTTAAACGGCCACTAAACGCATCCTCAGCCCTTGTAATTTGAGATAATGGCTTTGACATTTCAATGTCAGACCCACTGCGAGCCACAGCAAGCAGGTATCTTGAAAAGCAGGGCGAAAAGTTGGAACCGTGATGCTGCTGAATCTGTAATCTCTCATCCCATTACTCCCTTCTGTTCAAAGGGAGCAAGAAAAAAAGGGGACATTCAGCATTTATGTATATATCTGGTTCTAGTACATTACACTTAAAATGGATGCCTGCTGGATGCCACTGAGGTGTATAAGTGATGGAAAAATGGGTAAGTCGGAAGAATGGCAGCACACTATGCTCACTTGAGCTTTCAAATCATTAGTATGGGCATTAAAAGCCAGATTTTATAATCAAAAAGTCTTACCTGCAGAGTTCAGACACCCTTTAATAATATTTTAATGAATAGGCCAATGGTGATACACCAATCAATCGGCACAAAACATGGTTTAGAGAAGTTAAAATTGTATTAAAGAAAATGGTGTAAAATTGCCAACCCCTGCTGTGCCTTCAGAGGGATGTGAATAAACAATAACAACTGAGAGTCCCTATGCTAACTTAGGCTATAAAAGCACATTTATATCCTCAAATAAATTTCAGGCAATCACTTTGGTTTGTATTAGAAGGTAACGCCCCATGACAGGCTGTAATTACCCACAGATGAGAGACTCAGCTGTAGAAAAAGGGGGATAGAGAAAGGCAGAGAGACGAGTGTGTGTGCGGTTGTACTGTATCTATGCACGTATCTGTGTTTATGTGTGTGTTTAAGAGTGTGTGCGGCCGGCTCTGACTCAGCACATCCGCACGGGCCTCAGAGGCGGCTGGCTCTTTTATTACCTAATCCAGTTTAGGAGATGAATCCGGCCTGTAATCTAATATTCTCTTAAATGATTCCCGCCATATACATGAATCCCTGACCTTAGCTATAACCACAGCTTGCAGGCTACAGCGATGAAAAGAACGCCCACACAAGACAGCATTTATGTCTGTCTCCTTTTCGCTAATTGCCACAGCAAATTGCTCAACATATCGCTCATACATGCCTGATGGTTTGATATTTACAGTATCTAAGCGCAGTAAATTAAGAGTGGTGAAGGGTCACCCCGGTTCATGCTGCATGCTTTCCTCCTCCTCTCTCTTCTGGTCGTGTGCGGATGGATGGAAGCCGATATGAAACGTTGCTTCTAATGTCAGCTTTCATCTTTCCAAGCTCTCTCCAAACCTTCCTCTATGCCTGATAGCACCCTTCAGGCATGTGAGACCAGTAAAATATATCTAGCAGTGCCTCGCACATGTGCAAGCAGACACTGGGACTAACTGAGGTGAAAAGCTCTGACTGAATCCCTCAGAGATAGTGTGTTGTGTTGTTTCATTTTCCCTTTACACTCCGTCTCATTTTTCTCCAGTTTGCAGTCCTAATATTTGTCAGGGAATGCTAGCATTTCCGCAGAGCAGAGTCTGTATTTACTCAGTGTCTGTAAAGCCGGCCATGTTAAATGAGCCTGGTGTCTTACCTTCTCTCTTCTATTGTTTTCATTCAATCAAACTCTTGTGTATTTCTATTCCCTCCCTACATTTTGCACACAACCACATCAGACAGCAATGTTTTATAAGTTTATTATCCAAGTTTATGTCTGACATTTTCTGAGGCACATGGAAAATTGCATATGGAAAATAGCATTTGACCTCTTCGGAAACATCTCACCCTTTAAGGCAGCAATCCACTACATAGCTTAGGGATGTGTTGCGAGAGAAAGATGCAACACAGCAGAATAAAGTAGAAAAGATGGTTGATTTCAGTTCTTAAGGTCAGTGCACCGATAAAAAAAAAAAAAAAAAAAAGCTTCTTCGGGAGCTTCTTCATGATTTGTTGCTTTACATGACAAGTCACTGTTTCACCGCATGGCAAGGACAACAGCGAGAAAACGTGAATGCGATGTGTGTTTGTACAGAGCAAATGACTTCTTCGAGATGAATTAATTCATGAAAATAAACAGGATGAGGCACAAGACAGGGACAGTGTCTGGTGATGATATACTGTCTCGCAGCCAGTGCATCTTTCTTTGTTCAATGCAGGAATAAATGCATATTTAAAGAGTTTGAAAGTGATGAGGGGAAGATCGTACATCTTGAACGGCATGTTGGCCTTGTGATTAGGTTGTCCAGGAACCGGAGGGTCACAGATTTCACCCCTGCAACAGTCATTTTGTCCATCTTGTTGAAAGGCTTTAGGAAGACAGAGCCCCACCCAGCTGACATGTTGTAAGTTAAGACTGTCAGTGAAATCATCTAAATATAAATATGATGCTAGACAAGGATATATATATATATATTTTGTATATACAAATACAAAAGATGATCCCAAATCCATGTTAAAGGCACTTATAAAGGCAATATGTCATTGAAAAAAATATATCATGCTGTAACAAAACAGATAATCAGAAAACCCTTTCAAAGAAATAATGATGCCGTACTGGCAAAATAGTATTCAACAATATATAACACACTGTCCTGAAATATGATAAACTTATTCAAAAAGACACAATTTGGTCATTTTAACTCATCCTATATAAAGAAACCAGATTAATGCTCCCAATATGGTTTTATCCACTCTTTTGAATTAGAAAGAGGTGATTTTATTTGGATTTCCACTCTTTTTTTACTTTATAAATTATATTTAGTCCATGTTTTGCTATCAAATTCTCAAATAAAATGATGTATAAAAACATTTTTAAGGACTGTCCGAAGGCCAAAATTTGTGTGCATGTACTATTCTTTTGCCTTTATATAAATACCTCGTACCCCAGCTGTTAAAGCGCAAACTGCCTGAGTCAAGATGTGCAAGATAACTTCCCACCACATTTATGAGTGCACCAGTTTAATGCCCTGCCCAGTGTCCAGTACAGCTGGTGGGAACCAAGCTAGTTTACACCTCCTGAAGCAGCGCAGACACACGCTGCATAACCAGAACAAGTTGAGGCCGCAGCACCAGTTGGAGAGGTGCACCATGGGATAGGTAGCCTTGGGAAAGTGGGTCTTCCAATGCTTGGCCACGTCACTTCCTGTAGGCAGGTGAAGCGTGTAGTCGCTCCAGCGCTTGGACACGCCGTAGACGGCTGTCACTGTCCTTCCCTTTTCTGACCATTGGGTGTCGCTGTCTGGGTTGCAGTTGAATTCCACCCATTCGGAAGTGAAGTCTCCGAGATAGGGGATGTCTCCGGCCTCCGGGTCCACCCTGGTGACGGACAGCTCGGCCCCCTGCACGGCTATGTGGATACCCTCCACTCTACGCACCTCCTTGACCCAGGGGAGGGAGTTCTCAGTGTCCAGGACCAGGATGAGACGGGAGCAGTGGCCAGTGTTCTTCTCCTTCCATAACTCCAGCAACTGGGCCAGATGAAGACTCTCACCTCCTGCAGCAGAGGAGGTTAGATGGTGAAATAGAAAATAGGAAGAGGAAGGGTTGGGAAGAAAGTGAAAGGAGGGAAAGAGAAAAATATATTGAACAGGAAGGAATGTCAAAGGAAACTCATACTGTACATACATATCCCCATGTTTCCATGTTTATATACAGTGCCAGTCAAAAGTTTGGTATTATAAGTATTTACATAGCTTATACTGTTTCCCAAACATATATGGATACACAGCGGTGGTTATTAAGCCACCATTGGTTCAATGACCTGTTCAAGGACATTTCAAAAGGACACATGGCTGTTGATGGACACAGTGGCTTTGCAGGGATCAAACCTGTCAACTTTGATTGGCGGGAGGGACTGTCTGTCTGACTGCTGTCATCCCAACAACACAAACACACACACAACCATGCAAACTTCGACAGAAGCTACCATCCGAAAGGCACATTAAAAAGTACAAAGATCAGAGCTGCAGTGCCTCGCCAGCAGATGTACCAAATTACTGCTGTTGCCTTAAAATCATTATTAATTGTTGGAAAGTGCTAAGTAAGTGAATCAAGAGCTGAGGAGAGAAAGGCTTTTTACTTTTGGCCACAAAACAGCTTCATCTAGGGCTGATTTTAATTTTGGATAGAAAATTGGGGTCCATCCACATGCCTAAAAATCTAAAACAAGCCTATCTAGAGACACTGTAGTTGCATTACTAAAGTAATTTCCTGGCCACTGTTATCACTGTTACAACAGAGTATAGACAAACTACTTCTTCCATGGATCAGTGTGTAATTTAGGACTGGACAACACTGCTACACAATGTCTTTATGACTTGAAATATGACTTGAAAACAGTTCCCAATTTGGATTTTGGCAAAAACAACCCCACTTTTTAAGAAAGTGAAAAATTACATACTCGTGTCGCCTTCAGGATGGTGACACCGGGAAGTGATCATCTTTTCTATGGGGATATTTTTTTCTTGTTTGCGTCGACGCACAGAGATAATGTGTCAAGTGATCTCTTAACAGGAGAACTGTGGCTGACACAGTGTTAACCTGCTGTGATTCTCATTTCTGTTGAGGGAACGCTTGTGTCACAGCAGACCGACAGAATCTTCTCTGCTGGAACTTAACTTCTGTGTCCTGTCCTTCACAGCTATTTCAACTCTTTTGGCTTACTTGTCCGATCTGTGCAAATCAGCCTCTGACTGACTGAGAGGAGGGGGGGAATGAAAAGAATGCAAATCAGACTGTAATGCAAATGAAGTTTGCCGGAAGAATAAAATATCTACTTAATGCTGTCCTACACAATGGCTCTGCAGTAAACACTCATTTTCTGTTCAATTTTTGTTATAACTGCTTGAGAGGTGCCGATTCAACTCTGATTCAACTCTTAGGTAATTACTGGTAGTTCAAATGTGATAATTTTGAGTAAACTTTGAAGAGATATTCAACTTACAGCGCATGTCTAAAACTTTTTGTGATGATTCAAGGTGGAAAATTACATCCTTTTGTTGTTTATAAAAACTATTTTTACCTGAGGTAGCAGTGTGACTGCCAGCATACTAATTGAAAACCTTTATAGATAAACCTACTGTGAAAAAATGCAACAGAATATCTGAAAATGCCTTTCTTACTCTACAAGAAAGCTGAGGTCATTGTCCTCAATTTCTTTAGTGAATTAAGATACTTAAGACATGTAATGTTTAAGAATCCAGTTTAGCTGCCAGGACTGATCATTTTCAAAGAAGCTAAAGAAGAAGCAAACAAAAAAAAAACCCAACAAATTTGGATGTGTGACCCTCACCAGCTAGAGCCCATGCCCCAGTGCCTTTGTGTGTGTGCCCGCTGTAGAAAATCAGATAGGTGTCATGGCGTGGCCCGTCTACAGTACGAAGCTCCAGAAAGTTGCGCAGCTTGGTCTGCACGGCTTCCAGTGTGACACCGCTGGTGGAGTAGTCGCAGCCGAACGTCTGGATCATGTGGTGGGAGAAGAGACGCTGCACGTTGTTCAGCATACCCGTGGAGCGCAGGTTTAACTGTTGTACGTGCTCAGGTGGTAGGAGAGTGGGCTGGCCATCAGCGCTGGACAGAAAAGAGAGATGAGAGGATGTGAAGAGGTCTTTAGTCATCTTTTTTTTTTTTTAATCTATTCCGAGGGAGACTCAAGTGAGGTGGCTTGTCCGAAAAAGGGGTGGAAGAGAGAGACGGGGAGGAAGCAAAAGAGAGATAAATGAGTGAGAAGTATAGAGAATTTTGTACATTGGTCTGATGCTAACCACCTCATTTTGAATGTGTAGAAAACTGAAGAGATGGTGTTTGACCCTGGTGTAGTACCACAGCCCTGCGATTATCCACAACACTCCCATTAATCAGGTAGTCTCTGTGTCCATACTGATAACATGCTTACCTGATAAGCCCATGTTGACAGCCTATGCTCCAGGCTACAGCAGAGGTTGTTCATTTTGAGAAGGCTCAGAGTGTATGAGGTTGACCAGAAACTTATCTGTTCTACCAGGCAGTCTTGGGAAGCCTAATCAGGTATGGGTTACAGGCATGGTATGGTAACCTCTCAGTACAGTTAAAATCTAGGCTTGCCCGTCTTGTTCAGATCGCTGTAAAGGTCATAGAAGAACACCAGTCCCTTCAATCCAAATACGAGCAGTCTGTGCTCGGAAGAGCACAGAGAATACTGGCTGATCCATCCCAAGTCCTCCACTCTGAGTACGAGCTTTTACCCTCTGGCAGACGATATAGAGTACCAAAGTGGTGACTCAATCTTTTTAAAAGCTCATTTGTGAGGTCTTCTATTAACATCTTAAACAGTAAGGACATAGTTTGAGCCATAGAGGCCATAATCCCCAAAAGGACTTTGTTTGGATTGATGGGTTGTTTTCAATTTTTTACTTACGGCACTTGAATGTATGTACATATGAATACTAGTATGTGGTTGACTGTGTGATATGTCTACGTACTCTGTATGCAAAATGAAGAAAGACGTTTGTTAAATGCAGCGTCACTGAACCCAAGAAAAATTTCCCTAACAGGACAATAATGTATATTGTAAGTTGATAGTTTGACACGCTGGGTGGATTAGCTGTCTGCATCGCCAGGGAGAGAGGCAGCAGAGAGGAGAGGATGAGAGGAAATGTGGAGAAAAAGGAGATGGAAGGAGTAGGAGTGGTGGATCGCTGCTGCAGGAAATGACATTAGCCTCAGGGATGTAAAGGGAGTGGAGAATGAAAGGAAAGTAAGAAAAGAAAGAGGGAGAAGTGACAAGAACTGAGACAGGAAACTGAGGAAAAAGTTGAGGGCAAAGTGATTTTATAAAAAGTGTGTGTGGATGCAGGCAAAGCACATACGTAGGCGATGATGATGATGATGACACGTACACACAAAGTCAAGGCTGGTGGTTATTCATGCAGCCATACATTTTCTTTCAATCTCTGGGGCTTGATGTTATTCATGGCCATGTCATACTTCACCCCTATGGACATCTGCATGAATGTGCCATCATCTTATACCCTATGCCCCCATTCAATCACCTTCAACCTCACCTTGACAAGGACAAGTGAAAGTTTATCTAATGTGGACGAGATAGGATTGATTTTTTCGGCCGGCGCACAGATAAGTGGTCGTTATTCCTTGACAGCTAGAGCGGATGTATTCATCAGGTGTGTGAGGTGATCACTGTTACTGCTGTTGACACTCTCTCTTTTCTGTCCTCTTTGGAGATGAACAATTTTCTTCATATTTCTAAGTAAAGAAAGATATACTGCACTTGGTCTGAAAATGACATGCTGCAACCTCTGCATGGCTTGGCAAGCTCACTGTTCATCTAAACCCATCTAATCTTTTCAGATCTCATGGCGCCCAGGGGAGTCAAGACTTGTGGTTTGAGATTCAGACCACATCTTTCCCTGTTACACTCTCTCTTTCATCCTTAAAAAAAAAATCCTGTCCTTTTCTCCATAGCTCTACTCAGAACTCAATCTCTCCCTCCCATCTTTCGAAAATTCCTCCCCTTCCTTTTGCTGCGTCTGTCCCTTTTTTCATTGACCACCCCCCCTTGCTGTTTACAACCACAAGTCCTCTCTTTGTGTTTTTCCTCCCTCTTTCACCCTGCACGCCTCCCATTCTCACCCACCCCCCCGCTTCTCACCCCTATCTCTCTAATCTCCCTGTGGGGCTCTTGTCATTGTGAAAACATGATCTGCGGCCATCAAACAGCCGATTATACACTGCTGCATTCTCATCATGCTCTCTGTCATCCCTATGGACCTTGCATATATGGCCTTGCATACAGAGCATCCACAGCTCCAATAGCACATGGGCCTGCATCCAAAATCACCTGGAGAGTTAAACACTAGTAAAGCTGGCATATGTTTACTGGCCAAACATCTCTAGAGGCTGGATTTCAGACCTGTGGAGGGGCTCTCAAAGATGGAAACACTGCTTTATAACTGACGGTGGGTAAGCTGCTGCTGCTGCTTAGGAGGAGGAGACGTGTCTGCATCATCAAAACGCACCAGGCTATTTTAAAAAAAAAAAAAAAAAGCTCAGCCAACTGAGAGGGCACTGGGAGAGGCATCAGCAGCAGCTAATGGCTAACTGCTGCGGCTGAACAACTTAGTATGCTGCGGAGGGAGTGCTGGAATGATCCCTTACGGGCCAAAACATTAGTGTTTATGCATAGTTATTGGCCTATTTATCCAGTTGGTTTTGTGTTAACTGTGGAGGGAGTTGGAATGTGATCATATTTACCAGCGCCTGTGATGCAAAAGAAGGCTAGAACGTTTGGCAAAGCCAGTCCTGTGCGTGTTTATGCGTGTAAATATGGAGTCGTCGTATGTTTTGATTAACTGCGTCTGTAGATTATTGAAAAAAACTGAAAAAGGTACCCTGTGGAGATTTCCTGTAAACAAATGAAAGTTTACATTCAATAATATTTTCAATATTAAAAACCGTGTCTTGTTTACATCCACGTTTTCTTGCTAGCGATCTTCTTCCCTGCCTCATCTCGCCCATAGCTATGTTTGTTGGCACATTATCGTCACCAACTGTTAATCAGTGGAACAGTGTGAAGCTGACTGCAGGATGTGAATCTTGCAGTCTGTTTGCTTGCGTGTTTGGATCTGAAACGGGGACCTATTCGTAAAAAAAATTGCTCCATAGCGCTCCAAGTGGCCAAAAACCCCACAGGATAGCTTAGCTGCAACTACAGTTTGAGTCTATGTGCTTGAGATAGCAATCGAAAACAAATGAAACATTCAAGAGTACTACTGAAATATTAGTTAATTAACTGATTAGTCATATTAAGGAAATGAATTTTAACAATTGCTTGTTTAAGTAATTTATCAAGCAAAAATGCCAAACCTTTTACTGGATTCAGCTTCTCAAATGTGTTGCTTTCATCTTTATTTGGTGCACTTTCCCTTTATTAGACAGTAGAAAGCTGACAGGAAACGAGGGGAGAGAAATGGGTGATAACATATAACTACATTCCCTGGCCAGACTTGAATCACTGATGTCCACCACAACATCACCACGTTAAATTTTCATTAAAAAATCTTTTGGTTCTGGACTGTCAAACAAAACAAGCAATTTAAAGATGTTACCCCGGGCTATGAGAAATCAGGGTGATTTTATGTGTTTCATCTTTCTCCAGTACCTGCAGTATGCTGTAGGTATGACCAGAGCGTAGCCAACACAGGTTCCCCCCAGGCAGCTGCCCAGCTCGTGGAACAGACCATGAGCCAGAGACTCCAAAGGCAGCACCACCAGCAGAGCGCTGAGAAAGAGACCGTTGGATGGCTGAAAAAAGTGAAAGAATCAGAGTCACTTTCATTCGCCACTTACAGCACAAAGCAATCAGATGCAGTTAATTGGTGGTGACACTTTGCAAGACAGTTATACAATAAAGGACTGACACTGTGTTATCGTAGGACAAAACATGACAGGACCTTGCTAAATGGAGACAAACTGCACTGTAAGACAGCAGACTAAGCATACATCAAAAGTATCCATTCAAAGCAAAATAATTATTCCAGTGTGAATGAGGCTGTACTTTCTTTAAAGCCATGAGTTTGTAGAATAAAACTGTAATCTTTTTTCATGCATTTGCATAATTTTTTATACTTTTCTTACACTCACACTCAAATATCAATAATCCAAACACAAAATTGCATGCTTGCACATGCCTTAATATACACACACAAATACATAATACAATCTGAATCACTGTCAGGCAGTGCAATTTAGCATCCTCAAAAAGCCACTTTGATTTCATAGCATGGCGCTGTATCTGAGAATGCAAATCGGTTAAGTGGAACCATGCTTGAATTTTCAGAAAATATTGAACTGCCCAGTGTATGCCCGAAAAAATGCATTCCACTCGTTCATTGACTTTTTATGAAGTTGCATACCCCTTAAATACATAAACTCCATATATCCTCTGCTGCCTGAATGTAGTATAATAAGCAGTCAAAGCACAATACAGTAATACAATCTAAAAGTATTTCTCACAGGTTGAGAATTGATTCATTGTAGTCAACCCCAAAGAACTGGGGGGTAGGGGGTTTGCTCATGAGCATCGCTGCACTTAACAGCGTTGCATTCAGTGGCTGACTTCCTATTAGAAAAGCAATTTCTATACAACTGCACATGAAAACGCTACTCAGCTTTTCAGTCAATCTACACTTTAAAATGCATTTCCATGTAGACTTTTGAAAGGAGGGTATAATACATAATGTCATATACATTCTATGGGAAACGCTGAATCCAATATAGCACCACAAACTATGGCCTTAAACATTTGCATAGAGTTGAATCAACACCTTTTTGACTCAACAAATATTGAATATTTAAGTTCCACAAAGGCAGTGCTTATTGCTGAGACTGCATTAACACTACACTGATTTTAGAGTGTGTGTGTGTGTGTGTGTGGGCATGAGAGTTACGCAGATTTTGTGGTTGACGATACATTATTGTAATTAAATAGCATAAGCATATAAATAGCTGTAAAACATCAAGAACCACACACAGTAACTTTCTTATTCTGGAGCACTGACGGCTCACACTTTCTCAAGCAAATTTGCAACTGACATCAACAATGTGCAGATCTCAAATTAGGACTCAAGCCCATGAGACTCTTACAAGGTAAACGTCTAATAAGGCTAAATAAGTTATTGCTGCTCTTTATGCAAGTAGATAGGGATATTAAAGTGCTAATTAAATTGGTTCCGCATGAGAGCAGAAGTGCCTCAGCTTGGGGAGCAACTACTAAATACACACTGCCACTAGCATCTCTCTCAAGAATTTATGACATGGGTGTATGATATGTTTATGTAGGCCTTGACATGAAGCTCAAAGTGACAGTAGGAGGGAGAATTTGAGCAGGACCATCACCATGATCTAGAAGAGTCTGAGCTGCTGAATGTATCCACAAGGTTTCTCAGCAAAAGGCCAATATGACTATATTATAGTGACTATAATGACAATGAATGAAACAGTTTGTATCTTTAGAAAACATGCCTACCTGCCAAGACACAGCCCCCAGTATGACCGTTGACAGCAGACTAAAGAACACCAAGCGCTCTGAAATGAGGCAGAAGTGTCGAATGCCCCTAGAGGCCATTACTTGGTCCAGACTCCGGCTACTGGATCGCTGGGCCCGCCAGGCCTTCTGACAGTCGCTCAGCTTGGTGTGGAAGCCCCATATTGTGATCAGTAGAATTATGTGGCAGATGGACCAGAAAAGGCCAAACAGACAGAAGCCTGGGATCACCAGATACCACAGCTCCAAGTGGCCCAACTATGTAAAACAAGAGAAAAGTCTCATTAAAAACAACCTTAAAATGTGTAAGCAAGCCATACAAAACCCTGCATTGTCATAAAAAAAACACCTTTTTGTAAGATCTTACAGACAGAGTTTGAAAATCACACAGGAGTATAATGACTCACATAATTGAAATGTCAACAACTCACATGACAATTTTTGCAAAATACTGCTGAGTGTACCTTTAAGGCTGCCAGGACAAAGAAGGCCAGCTCAACCAGACTCAGAGGCAGCAGAGACAGCCTCCTCCACACCTTCCCCAGAGAGAGCACTGGCATCCAGCGCTCGCTGGGTCCCAGCCCACTGAAGTACACATCCAACACAGGCTCACACAGCAGCCTGCCCAGGTAGCAGCCTAAGGCATAAGGGTTGGC
Organism: Thunnus albacares; assembly: GCF_914725855.1. NCBI lineage: Eukaryota > Metazoa > Chordata > Actinopteri > Scombriformes > Scombridae > Thunnus > Thunnus albacares. Next base: position 15,271,861 of record NC_058128.1, on the reverse strand, counting down.
TGTGATGCCTAAGGCTTGGAAAAACACAAGGGAGGTAACCAAGGCAAAATTGACCAGGTTGGGCAAAGCCAGCAGGGATTTCATCCTCAGGTCTACAATGAGAGCACCCAAGGCCACTACCAAGCCTATTATGGCGATTGACTTGTGAAGCAGCATGGTAGTGCTGGCAATGCCAAATCCCAGGAGCTCCAGTAGCTCAGCTGACGTAAGCAAGATGGGTTTGTAACGGACGGAGCTGCATACTCGCTCTGTTACAGCCCATACTGTTTTCATGACTACACTGGCTAGGAGGAGATAGTTGGTGACCAGTTCCTTGACATTCGAATCCAATGTGGGGCTGTTGAGGAAGCACAGGAGACCAAGCAAAAAGCCAAACCACAAATGGAACAAGCTGAGGCTGGCTTTCTCCATAGCAAAGTAGTAATGGAGGATGCTGGCTATTCCTAGGACAAAAAGACCCAAGATGAAGATGACCAGAATCATTGGTTCATTTGTCACCTCCCAGCGTACATACATGCCGACGCATACCGCCACAAGGAGGTTGATGCTGGACAGGTAGCCTAGGCAACGGACTGATGTAAACATGTCCACCTCCTTGGGTCCGTCGACCGTCAGCTGCTCTTCTTCCTCCTCCTGAGCCATGATGGCTGACTTCAAAAGTGACTAATCCAAATGCAGCTGAGGTTTCTGGGTGTCAGTTTGCTCCAGTCACCCTCTCTAGACGTGCATAGTGGATCTGCAAGCGGAGGTCTTCACATCTTGATGGCATTGTGTAAAATCAACCCCTGTGAACATTCAAAAAGCCATGTTACTCAAGTTAATAAGTAGTCAATCATGCAAAATATATAAATTTGTCTGGCAATCCAAACACGCTAAATTACACTTATTATTTACCTACTTCACGTCCAGACAACTAATATACACACATTAGTTCGTGTTAACGTCATTCTAAAACAACTTTTTTAACTTTAGTTATTTAAAAAAACATCTAATAAATAGCTAAGAAAGTGCTATGATATGGTTTGCTACACTTGGTAATAACCATACAGTTAACGCACAATGTTAAATCGCAAAACAGTCGAGACAAATGTATTTACTGGCAATATCCTGGCAACATTTGTGTAAAATAAAGCAGTGACTGCGGCCCCGCTGTCAGTTTCTGACGATGTGGCGCTTCAGCCGGGAAGTTTGCTAACTCACATAGCCACCCAGCTGACTTATCGTTCACGGTCGGCTAACTCGCCTTTTAATGTCGTCTCTTCAACTGTGAAGAGAACAAGTAGCAGCCTTTGCACATATGCCTCAGTGAGCACACTGAACAAGAAACGTAGCAAACATGTTTATCGTCAAAAAAATGTAGCTTACATGTTTGTTTAGATGACAGCATCTATGCTTCCGGATTTCGGACTACGGCAACTCGCAAAGGTCAAAACACTCAAGCCTTCGCGTTTCATGGAAGATCAGGTAAAACATTAAACTTTAAATATTACACAAGTCCAACAATCGACCCCACAGAAACGTGGGAGTCCAGTCCAGTAACATTCAGCTTCACATGGGACACTGTGCAGGAAGTATGGGCCTAAAATTGTGAATCCACAGAATGTATAAATCAAGGAGAATATGGGAATGAGAAATACATACATATAATAATGAAATAAAAATAACATCATAAAAATAATTCGCAATACTTGCTTGGAAAATGTTTTGTAGTCAAATGAGAAGTTGTCTTTATGTTCATCGAAAACATGGACTCAAGCATTGCATGTGGTCTGTTACAATCATGCTTAAATTATTTGCATTGCATTTGCATGAAACAGAAAGATATTGATATTATAGCTTATTGGCCAGCTCTAGCATCATTATGTTTTTAAATAAAACAAGAGGATGTAAAAATTTATTTCATTTAAGTTTTCCAGCACGAAGGTATTCTTTAAAAAATGTTCACTGGACACTGATGAGTTGCACCTTTTATTCCTTTGTGTATTTGCAAGGGATAGTTCATCTGCAGATGAAAAATCAAATTGATATTAACAACAGGGTGAAAATTTAAGTAGACCTTGATATTTACAGTTCACCAGATTATGAAAGCTTTAAATGCATTAAAAAAAACATGTTAGAGAAAATGTATTTAAATGTAATCAAAGAAAGGTACAGTCACTCCATGCAAATTTTAATTCTAATTCTTTACTTTATACAATAGGCCTATAACAACAGGCATCTGACATAGTTGCTATTTCTTGTCTTGCAGATTTTTATGGATCATGGTCACAGACCGCCTGGTTTCGGATCACAGGCTTCTATGGATTGTGGTTGCAGACCACCTGCTGCCATGGTCCTGCTTGATGCCCATGCCTACTATTATAATTATTAGTCATATTTCTATTGTTATTATTATTATTATTATTATTATAATAGTTGGTATTATTATTGTTGTTACTGTACATCTCTCTCTCTCTCTCTCTCTGTCTGTCTCTCTCTCTCTCTCTCAAAAGTCCTGAGTTTACATTAAAGTGATAAGTAAAAAAGAGCAATATATATTTTTACAGGTCAGTAGAAATATTTTATTGTTCCAGGCTTTCTATTTACACTGGTTTTAAAACAGAGCTTCTAACAAACGGAGAGATCGTTTACAACACTAAACACATTATAATGATTTAAGCTGTATTTTAATAGTATGAAGTTTATTTTTATCCCCGGAGTGACAGCTAACAGTGTGGATGATTTTACACTGTGATTCCATCACTGAAGGTCAGAATAACATGAGACAACCATGTAATGATAACTGGAAATAAAAACAAAATATTAAACAAAACATTAACTACTTTTCCACACTTTGCTTCAGTAGCAGAAACAGTCTGACATTACTTTTAAGTTTCTTTTTTTATGTGACACTTTCAGAATGGATTCTTCATCATCCAACTAAATAGCAAAAAATTCTCTCTGTACTTAAATCATATATAACTCCTACATATACTTTAACCTGTAGCCTACTTTTAATATGTGTAAATTATTTCTAGTGTTTCTATATCCTCTTATACTGTTGTATGATTACAGGCTGTCATTTACATGACATTTACATTTTGCTGTCTCTTAAACAGAAGTTTTCCGCAGGTACTTGGTATCACCGTTTCATCTCATATCATGAAGTACTTCATTCATGGTTCTGATGATGTCACTCGTAATTAACAACCTCGCCTCTTTCACACGAACATGCTCGTAGCTGGATAGGAAAACCCCGGGTTGACTGAGATGGTTGATAACCAGCTTCGTAGTACTGGTTATCTGGATGGCCAATGTTAGGCTCAGTGAAGCCAGATAACGAAAAGATGTCCCAGGTATGGTGAACTTGCTTCATAGTACAGACCTCTGCTCTATATGAAAAGTGTCATGAGATAACTTGTTGTGATTTGGCATTACAGAAAATAAAATGGACTTGACTTGACTATTGTGTCCTAAAAAAGTAAAAGAAATTCAATAACCCAAGATTTCCCATCCTCCACCTACAAGTTTTATAGCCCTGTCTCCAGACAGTTTGACTTGTCAAAGCAGGAGAAACACAGCTGGAATTAATAACAGAGCTCTGCTCTACTGAAGTGAGCCTGAGCCACCCTACCCAATATAAATGCAACAATTATAGATGTTATTAATTACACCTGTGTATTTTCACAAAGCAAAGAATAAGAATAAGAAGGAAAAAACAACAACAACTCAGCATTAAATTGAAATGATTTTTGTGGAAGCATTACTACAGGCTTTCATTATGATAACTTTGTACAAAAGAGACCTCACAATTTTACTGTGGAAATACTATTTACATGCATGTAAGTTTCAAAATTGTACAAAAATAAGTCATGCATGTGTAGAGTGGGTTACGTGAAGAAGGTCTCCACTACTACACAACACTTCCTGTTAAAATTGTATTGTCTGAAATGTATTGCTGCTGTTGGTGGATGAAACACATTATTATTATGAAAAAAATCACTATATCATGAGTAACTTTCTGGATGTATCAAATTGGCTCTAAAATAATCTGTGAAATAAACTCATGTCCTCAATAGTAAAATTCCTGTTTGTGGCTGTAGTATATTTCTGACTATTCATACCAATGAAAAGCCTTTTACTTGCTTCAATCCTGCAACTCGTGCCAGAAAAGTCTCTGTATCATGGGCTTTATAGACCAAGATAAACCCATTGGCCTCTAGGATAAGAAGCCTATTTACTGCATTACTGAGGAGAAGCCTGTTAAGGGGTTTATTTAGGATTTTCTACTGATGCAATGTGATAAATGTAACAATCAGGGGAACATCAAGAAGCAGGCTTACTCAAGACCCTAAGGGTATACGAAAGCAACCCAATGCATGCATGTGTGTGCATTTTTTATGCCTCTGTTTTTCTGTGTGTGTATGTGTCTCTGAACGTGCTGCTTTGATCAGATGATGACATAAGGCACAACTGGGAACACACAGTGCTTTAGCCCCCTCGACATCTTACGCACACAGTCCTCTTTTCATACAATGTTTATGGCTGCCAGTGAGACGTAAACATTGAAATGTACTATTATATATTTGCCTTGAGCAAGAATTTTTAAAATTGACCTAAAAAATGAACTGAAACCTCTTTTGAATTGAGGATCCCTACTGAAAAATGCTAACAATGCTATATAGTAGCATTGACTATATCATCATAGCTATGCTTTTCACTTTTGCATCTCCCGGACAACAACATCTGTTTCCTCTTGGGAAAGACTTTTCTGGTGCAGCTACAGAAGTCTGTATGTCTGTAATTCTTTTAGAGAGTATAAGAGTAGCTGATTGATTGAACCTAATCATTTTACAACTATGCAGTAGGTGCAGTAAAGCATTGTGGGCTTTGGTAACTTGGAAATGTAGTCCCTTTGGTCCCACAAAACAAATCTATTGGTTATATAAAAGTACTAGTGCCTTGAACATATACCAGCATCTGCATCTTTATTCACAAAAGTAAAGCTCTAACGTCTATGTGTACATTGAGCTATAAAGCTTGTCATGTTGTGGATAATATCGCACTCTGACCAGATGCAATGGGAGACTTTCATCACGCAGATAAGGCAGCTTCTTTATGAGAAGGTTTCAGTTGATGACAAAAGGCTATTAGAGTTCCTGTTAATCTATTCTTTAATTCATTACAACATCCATTTATTTCTGGATAAAGAACAAGATAAGTAACACAATGAAGGAGGAACCACATTTATTTAATTAGAGCCTTAACGTTGCATTCATGCATAATTAAAGAAGCCGGTGATCAACTAATTTTGCAGAACTGTAGTGTGTGTGTGTGGGCTGGGTATAATGAGCCATCTGAGTCTGTCCTCCCAAGAAAAACGACACAATAGGTCGTAATGTCAGTCGCCAAAAATGACATATAGTTACGCTGATAGAGGTGCTTGATTAGGCGCCTCCTATGGGTTGTTCTGAAAATGCTCTTATAGGTCGTTCTGGAGTGCATGGTCTGGAGGACTTGTTGAGTCATCTCTAAGAGGGAAGGCAAAACCACAGCGCACAGCCCGATCAGAGCTCATGAATGGTGCAGATATCTTCTAATCTCTTGAAGGTTAAAGCGCTGAAAGATCTTCAAAAAAACAGATACACATAAAGATAGGGAGACAGAGACTTACATATTAAAAAGGGAGGGTTACGTGAGGATAGGAGTTAGAGAGAGACGAGAAGAGAGGGGTATAGGAGACTAAAGGAGACAGGTTCATCTGAATTATGCAAAGGGTACCTTCATTCTAATGTCAGACACAGCTCCACACCACCTGCATGTGCCTGACTGCAAAAGCAACGGGCACACACACACACATACACACACACTAAGACTGGCATGAACTATTTGAATATCCATTTACATTTTCAGAAGCTGTTTGCAACTACAGCACGGTTATGATTGTGGTCATGATTTTAAAAAACATTGTTGGTCTTTAAGTGAGAAATGAATTCTGGGCTCTGGCATGAAGGTTGGACACGCAACACATACTGTATCCACCAGCTCGACCTGCACCTTTAGCTTTCACTTCATTACATAAAGGGCACACTGCTTCCTGCATTGGCACTGAATGTTGGCATTGGAGGTAAATTGTGTGCTGCAGAATCGTCATCGTTCAATATGAACATCAGGCCCCCGAGGAGGAGGGGACAAATGCAAGTTCAAAGAGTGTATGAAAACAGGAATCATGAAAGACTGGTTGACAAAATACAGTCTATTTTTGGGATTTTATCTATCAGACTCTGTGTGTACAAATGTCTGAGATGTAGCCATTTAATTACAGACTATGTCTTTGTATATGTCATCTTAACAATGCAGAGTTTGGTTCAGAGGGATTGAAATAGAATTATTTTTACATAAAATCTTTAAATAGGTCATATAAAGTGCACTGCTTGACAAACTGTAAAAGAACAGCTCCCGCCGTCTGCCAGCCAGGTGATAGGCGTATCAGCATCCTTCTTCATATGCTGCAACAGTGCAAGACACACGTGGGGGGCCCTCATCCGCCAGGAGAGGTCTGTTCAATCAGAGTTTCATCTTCAGAGAAATCAATGTGATGGAGCGGTGCACCTAAAGTGGATGTTAGGAGAGGCAGACGGCATCAGAAGCCTAAATCAAAAGCCATTGGTGCTTAGTATATCCATCAAGGCTGAAATGAATTTTGGGGGAAAAAAAAGCTTGTGATTTGAGTTAGGGAGAAAGAAATGGGTAGAGGGGTTGACAACAGAGTGGTGGAAAGAATAGAGGAATAGCAGATAGGGCCACAAGACTTGTTGACTTTTGTTTCTCCTCTCAGAAAAGAAAATGTCCTTTCCTTACAAGCTTTAACAGACTCACGGTCTCATTGGAATGTGTTTTCAAAGATATATAATGAGGGAGACAAGGAGAGAATAAGAACAAGGAGACCAAGACAATAGTCATTTCCCTCCTTTCCTTCCTTCCTCCCCAACAGTAATATTCATAAGAGCCTCTGACTGTTTTTTTTGTACAGGAGGTGGACTCAGTATTGCATAGCGAGGACGTACAAATCATCCCTCTCTGCTGATGAATGCTGGAAGGAAGTGAAATCCACTACTCACAGTCACTTCCTGCTCAAAAAGTAAACCATCTTTCAGGGACAAGGACATCTGCCAAGACTTGTCATTTCGCAGGGATCAGTTTGAACAGGTAATATGCTGCTTAATCCCCTGTCAACATCACAGACATGATGCCAGCACTGACGATGAGACACACATAGAAGGCGTCCTTCATGTCACAGTAACATTAGATGAAGAAATTGTTTGGATAAAACAAGGTTTCAAATGGAAAACAGTTTGTTTAATAAGAGGTTTCATAAGAGAGGGAATGTTTGTCATTAAAAAAACCAACAGAAGTCGCTCTCTGTTGACATTTCTCAGCTCGATATTAGCTTTCACCTGAACGTACAGAGACATTCTGCTTCAACATGAACAGGAACTTTGAATATAACTACCAGTTGAGGGCAATCATACATTACCAATCTGATTTAGTCCTTTGCCTGAGATCACCGAGTGAAGCAGCAATGACTTTTTAATAACCCGACCTGTTCAGTCCCACTGAGCTGTGACGATGAAAAGTCTGATTCATTAATTGTGCCGACGGGGGGAAAATTACAATTCAAATAATTAATCTGTTTGTGCCATTGTGAGAAATGCTGTACACTCCCTTAAAGTCGACTGTGCACCTTCAACCAAATGGATTTTCATTCTGTGATCAACGGTGCTGATGATAATGGAATTGTTCATTAAACACACGCAGTTTCACAAATGAGGGATTTGACTTCTATCTCTATTGCAGAGCTTTAATGTGCTTGTCTTGTAATTGGCCTGGATTAGTCAGCGGTTTGTCAAGAGTGAACACAGTCCAGTTGCACTCGCCTCCCCCTGGTAGATGGATCTGACACAAAGATTTGGTCACTTGATTTCCCTCCACTCTGTTCTGCAGTACACCTACACCAGCTCAAAATGGGCTTGTAGAGTGAAATATATGCCAGAGAATGGGGCAGCGCTCAGGAGTCTCGCTGTGCTTTCTCAGGTTTAACAAATCAGCATCTGTTGGTCAGTCTGCCAGCCAAAAACCCACTGACTCCAACCTAGATAACAGAGAGAGAGAGAGGAAGAGAGGAGGCTGAGAGCCTGGAGATAGAGAGGAGTCATCATAGTGCTGAAGTGCTATTTGCTGAAATGTAAGATACAGCATTAAAACTGGTTTAAGTACTGTTTGTGCAACTATTATAACTCTATACTTTGTCCAAAAGAAGCACTATACCTTTGGCTTGTCTTAATTTCTTTTTACTTTTAGCCACGTTAGCATGGCAATATCTGTCAGTCACTTTGGTCCAAACTGAAATTTCCCAGAGGATGAATCCTACTAACTTTGGTGATCCCCTGACTTTTCTCTAGCGCCACCATAAGGTTGCCATTTTTGGTTCTGAGTGACAACTATTGGGAGTATTAAATTGAAAATTTCTACTGGTCGAATCAAATTTAATTCAAATTTTATTTTTATAGCATCATCTCATACAAAATCAGTTCAAAGCTTACATAAACTTTACATAAAAACATCCATGCATACATACACATATAACCTGTACACACCAGTGGAGGCTGGTCCATAGAGGCAGAGAAGGCAAGAGGGAGATCAAAATATAAAAAAAGAATATTTGGTTGAAATAGACCATTACCAAATCTCAGTATTATTTATAAAATATTTTTTCTCTCTTCTTTGGAAAAAATCCATTATTGAAATTCTTGGTAAAATGCTTCAACAGCGACACCTGCAGGGCAGGAGGAGAAAGAGCAGCGTGTGTGAAGTGGTGGTGGGGAGAAGGTGGGGTGCCTGCTGTCTTCCTCAGGGCGGGATCTCTTACATCAATTTAATGTACTTTTTTCATGCTAATCTATGATTGGCCAAGACATGTAAAATGATGCTCCAAGGGAGGACATCCTCCCTAACCAATCAACAACCAGAATACAATATTGACATCGCGTTGGTCCAATGATAGTTTCCAGATTTCATCCTCAATTCTCTCCACTGTAAGGCAGAGTAGCAGCAGTAGATAACGAACGGTAGATAGCTGCTTCCGTTAGCCAATGCAACAGTTAGCTTGTTGTAGCAGCCTGAAGGACTCTTAATACATCCATGGAAGGACTGTTAAGGACTGTTGTTAAGCTAACCGGAGGATGGATCTGGACTGTGCAGCAGCGGCAGGACGCCGCTGGGGAGGCTGGAGAGAGAAGCAACCGAGAAACAACCAGGAGAGTTAGCTTGTTTGTCATTGTTGCTAATGATAGCAGACTGGTTAACCAACAGCCACAAAGTTCTGTTAACTAACAAACAAGATGACCAACAGCCACAAATGGACGTTATGACATGAATACTTCATCTCCATGAAAGAAGAAGACATCAGATAACGTGAGTCAGATACAGCTTCTCTCTCTCTCTGTCTCTTTGGTCGCTAATTTCATCTCTGATGGTTAAATGTCTCTGTGTGTGGCCGTTGTGTGAATTTATCTCCTTAGCAAGAATGCAGCAGAGATCATATAATGTGCTGTAGGTAGTTTGCTTGTTGAAGTTACAGTGAGCTGTCTGGACTCACTCATTCATTTGGAATTGATCCAGTTTTTAATTGAGTGGTTGTTGAATCACCCGTTGATGTTGTGTGATTAGTGAATGAGTGTGCAGGAGGTTTGGCTGCTTGTTGTGACAATTTATTCTTCTAACTAGAATAACAAATGTTAACATGTCAGCTTTGTAGACTAAATTTTGTATGTCATGCATATAGATAAGAGTGTGTAAGTCATGTATTTGATACATGCATTAATACTTTTTGTGAACCTACACTTTTGGATCTGTGAATGTTTTTAGTGTTGAATCTTTCTTGTATTCAGCACTGATCTGTACCTGTACCAGATTATAAGCTTTATATAAACTTTGGATTGGAGTTATGTGTACTGATATTGGAGGTCCCTACAGGATTTGACTTTTCATCTAGTATCTTGGTGTCTTGGTGACTCACCCATGCGCCACAGTGGGAGGAGAGGTACAGTAGAGGGTGCAGTCCAACAGCTCACTGCAATGTTGGTGCCATGAATGAGTGCATCTTGTGCCATCCGCCACTGTCCTGCTCAGAGCACTTCCATAGCCTATATTATCACTTTATTTGGTGAAAGCACAGCCATATAAACCTCTCTTGAATCACACAAACCACCTTTTTCATATTTTGCTCATCTTTATGCTTTCCAGACAGTATTTTTTTGGTAATGGAATAAATCCCCACAAGACCGAGTAGCCTAATTTATGAGAAAATGTTATATTTGTGTGACTCTGGCAGCAGGAGATGAATAGCAGGAGGCCTGTACCTGCTCACCTACCTACAATTACTCTTAGTCTTGTTGGAATACAGGGCTCTATTTTCATTTTCTGTGCACATTGCAGTCAAATGCACTCTACCGGAGGCGTGCCCAGCGCACTTTTGGTATTTTCTAGGCCAGGCACACCGGGCGCACCCACTGGCACATACGAGGTGGGATCAGAAAGAATTCATTATCATACATTATAGGTGTGCGTCTTAGAGGCTGTGACAATAATCACATTCGCTACTTTCATTCTCTTTTAACACAGGGCTGTTCGTGTCATGACGCATTGACAGTTTGGGAATCCTGCAGAGAGTTTTCCACAGAGGAAACTTGTTGCTGTCCAGGATGTAAAAGGATTTGAATTCAGCAGCTAAAATAGCCATTAAAAGAAAACATAGTCACATAAGGTCAACAGCAGTGACAGTAGTTTAACACCCATGAGCCCTCTTGGTTATCAACACTAATATTACGCAAACCTTCACAGGAAATGCTGTTTGTCTGATAATCTGAAGTGTGATAACCGAGCAGTGAGTGACTCATGCTCAGAGACAGGGAGCTGACTAAGTGTCAGCACACAGGCAGGATTTGTCTTGGTGTGAAGAGGGTGGTGTCTTTTTCACGACTGTTGGTGAGCGTGATTAGGCTACTGTATGCATCTGGCAGAAACTAAACCACTGGAAACAAATGATTAAATAACAATGCTATAAATGCTAGAAACACGGGCACGTGTATATATTATGAAACGTTATGAAAATGTTGCTGTAAATGTGCGTTCCACAACTAGTGGTAACATTAGGGTTAGGACACCTTCTGTGTACTAGCTGATGACTCACTCGTACCACTGAGAGCATGCTCATTCTCAGAGCGCAGCTTCACAGAGGATACTCAGAGTACACATCATTATCTCTCTGTCTCTCTCCGTCACAATCTCTCTCTCTTACATTGTGTCACTCATGCCATTTCTGTGTCACTCCTCCTCTCACTTGCATCCCGCTCTTCAAAATCACTTGCTCGCTCTCACTCCTCTCTCCTCTCTCTCTCTCTCCATCTTTAATACTGCACACAGATACGCTTACACAATGTTAAGGTGAGTGAGTTAAGCACTTTCATGCACCATTAGAGCAGTGATAACAGCACAGACATAAAGAGAGAGATGCCTGATTGGCCTGAAAATGACTTCTGAAATGCATTTACCCTAAATAGATTATTATTGGGTAAATGTCATATAGATGTGTATGTGTTGGTACATTATAAGCCTGTATGAGATATGAGAAGCAGGGCTCTGTTAAGTACAGGAGTCTTTATGACTTTAGATTATTTTTTTCAGACGATTATTCTTGAAATAATCAAATCACTGAAATCACAATTTTAAAGCTTAATTGCATCACAGTTGAAGACAAAGAACAAGCTGCCACATGGCTGGCTTTGTCAAAGTTAATGTGTTTGACCCGCCAGACAGAGGTGCAACTAATAAAAGTTGATAATGGCTTCATGTGTCTCACTGGCATGAATAACGGTGATGCATCCATTATCACTTCACCAACCTATCTCTAGCCTTTGAGTGACTGACGTGTTGGAGTTGACAAAAACACAAATATTTTAGCACAAACGCGAAACCTGATTGATGTCACCACAATGCAGACACCCTCATCAAGCTGATAACAGTGAATCAAGCACTTGACCAGTTGAAGTCCAGATTTGAGATAATTATATACATCTCATGCATCTCCTAGCTAACCGGCCAGTCATTTCCATTCATTTCTTCTGCAGTCTGTTCATTTGATCAACTGTCATGCTGTCACATGATGTTTACCTATCAACATTCATACGTTTTTAGGTTAAACCACTGTGCCAATGTGTTGTCAGATCCATTTGGCAACTTAGAAGTTAGATAAGCTGATTGTTACATTGTGCATTTTTAAAAAAGTCTTTTTTTTATTGAAATTGATGTTAACCACATTACTCCATAGTGACTACATTTAATACTGTACTCGTCACAGTTCAGTACACGCACACACTTCATCAACAGCACCTGTGTAATCTGCTGTGGTACAGAAATAGCTGTCTGTGCTGTAGCCATGGAACATCAAGTTCCATCAAATCAGTGATGAGCCCAGTCATACAGTCATACAGTGTGACACACTCCCACTGATTTACAGCCACATCATTTAATTACCTAATTCTGTTTTCTGTAAACAATGCATTAATGTGTTTATTTTCTGACAAGAAAATATTCCTTTTTTTTGATATCATCCACTCTTTTTATAGGATTTTATTTAAGGATTGTGATAATAAAAACCATGCACACCCACACAGGTGTTTTGAATTATTCTGGCAGATCAGCCTTTTATTGAGGTTGAAGTCAGGCAAGGGTTGGGGTTTGCAAGGATCATCAAACACATTACAGTTAAAAGAAACAAAAGGTGAGACTAGCATAGTCATGGAAATGTCAAACAAGCCCAATCTATACACGCCCACACAGTCCTGAGATGAGGTCTAATTAAGCGAAGTGAAAACACCTGTGTGGGTGAACTCTACATCCGCAGGACAGAGTAATTAATGTGCTCTAGTATTGTAAGGATTCCTTCTACCTTCTACTTACTGAACTATTATATGCACAGACTGTTCATACAGTCAGAGTAGAAGTGGACATGGCTGATGCGGCAGTGATAGTTTTCATCTACTTGACTGATTTGAAGCACATTGGCAGTATTTAATTTCAACCCCTACTGAAAACCAGGTATAACACACTGTAAGAAATGTAATATGTAGAAATATCAAGCTAGCATTTGAAAACACACAGCAAATAATAGCTATTCACTTAACAGCTATGTTGGATTAATACAGTGTTTCCATCAGCATTTCTCTGATCTTAAAGTGTAACAGAAAATTAAAGTGCTCTGAATTCCAGATATGTGCTTTGCTTGAACCTTGCAGCTGACGTGCCAGCGAGCAGTTACTTTTAAAAACAAGATTAATGTTAGTTGACTCATATCAAGGGAGCTCAGTCCCTTTTGCTGAGTGTAAATATTCCAACACATGCGTACAGTGCATAATTTTCCATTTTTTGTTGAAACTCATTAGAGACATCAAGAGCAAAAGCAAAATGCTTACTGCTCTACGTAGGCTGCCCTTACATCATGAAGATTCAGAGAGAATGCTAAATAAGGTAATTAGGCTTGGCATCGGGCTACTGAGTGTAATTATTTCATAAGAGGGCTCACATTTATAAAGTAGGCAAATTACTTGATGCGTGCAGTCTGATACAGTACGTAGCTATCATCTGCAGACAGGCTTCACTGAGTTGTAAACAAGCAGGGTACATTTTTATGCCCTCACCCTTCCCTCACCCTTCTTCCAAGGATTGCTCTATACATGAAAAAAGTTGACGTTGACTTTAAATGCCCCGTCAATGGTGATTTTCTCAGTTGCATGTATTCATGCAGGTACTATACCTACATAGGAACCTTGTGCAACCTCCTTTTCACCTAACTTCCCCGAGTCACAAGCACATCATAAAATGCTCAGATGAGCTGTCAGAACCATTTGCACTGACACACGAAATTGTCCTGAGTCATTCTCTTCTCCAAGCTTGGAGTGGCATTAGAAAACAGACGCCAATCACCACAGAGAGAGAGAGAAAGAGAGAGAGAGAGAGTCCAACATATCTAGCTGTCGCCACGGCAACCTTCTATTACGAAAACCTTCCTGGAACAGCTGTTGTGATCTTGTGTGATTAAGCATGTGTTTTAGTCATCGTGAGCTCTCTGCCTAATAACAAGAGGTGGAAGGAATAAAAAAAGCAAGAAGAGGAGGAGGAGGAGGAGGAGGAGGAGAGAGGGGCAAGGAGGAGGATGGAGAGTGGAAAAAGAGAAAAGAAGAAACATTTTTCTTTTTTTCTTGCTGAACTGAGAGATCACTACTTTTAGACTAAATTGGGAGAACACTTGAAAGAGAACAGGGATTTTGCCAATGTGTGAGAGAAAGAGAGGGGTGGGAGCGTCAAGGAGAAATGAAAAGCAAAGAAATGAAAGAAAAATATATGACAAGCCCCGAAGCTAAATGGGGATTTATTACAAAGTCTAACCCCAGTGAGCAAATAAGAAACTGCAGTTAAAATAGAATGCTTGGTGTATTACCTCATATACTGCTTTGAATATTACATTCTACTGTATTGCTGAGTCTGAGCATTCAGAAAAAGGCACAAGGCAAATATGTGTCTGCATAAAATTGCAGAGGGAGGGGGGGGTCTTTGAGAAAGAGAGGTGGCATTAACAACCCATTGTGAAAAGTCCTTTGTGGAAGGGTTAGAGGGTGAAACACAGTAGAATCAAGCTTTGCTAATATTCAGCACCATATCTCCCCTGCTTCCCTCTTTTTCTCTTCCTCTGCATTTCCCAGCAGAGCTATCACTGGTGTGGTTCATCTGCCGCTGAGTTTTTTGGTCATAAAATGTATTCAGGCCCAGCCCTCTCACGTTTTATGTGGGGAAGTGAGTCTGTATAATGAACCAGCAACAGCAAGATACACAAGTTTGCACCCCCTGCTTGAAAACAGGAACATACCAGAACATACCAGCAATGGCATGAACGAGGATAGTTTCATTTTGACTTTATTGATGATTTTTTTTTCATTTGGACACAGATAACCAATATTACCGTGACTGCCTCATCTCCAGCTCTCGGCATGGCTTCAAAATATTTTTTGGATACCAACCAAAATGGGTCTCAGCACAGACTGTAAAAAATTGTAAAAATGTTGTAAAAATTGTAAAATTACCGAAAGTTGGCATTGAATGCTTGCTCAGATTCTTGGTTTATTTCTCTGATGATACATTTCCTGATTTAAATTATACATTTTGGCAATGTTTTTGTACGGCTGCTCTGTGTTATGAGAAAAACTACGCTCTGGATTATTTTCGGTGTTGGTCTTTTTCAATTTTTAGCAGTGATTTTTTTCAGTAATCATGAATGTAAAGGATTACAATTTGAAATCATTTAATTACAGTTACTAATCCCAGTAATGTTATGTCATTTAGACATTTTGCAAGTCAGCTTGAATACTATTATCTTACCTGCAGTTTGATGGAGGAATATCTATTGGTCTTGTGTTCAGTGGACAAACTTGTCTGGTAGATGTTAGTTTGGTGTTGGACCTGCAGGTGTGGGGAGATGGCTTACATCTACCAAAAGAGAAGAAATGCCTCTTCAAACTTGTTTTATTTATTCTGTCCTATTAGCTAGCTAGCTAATAATAATCAACTGAGGTGTTTGAAGGGTGCATCAATCCTGCAGCTTAATTGTGAAGATGGGACTTTTGGAGCTAATGGGAGGTAAGCTAACGCAAGGTGTTGGAGGTCAGTAAATACTTGAATACAGTACTTCTAAACTGTAGGCTGCCCCACCCAATTCAGCACCATGGACAGAGCTGGCAGTCACTGAACTCTTAACAACTCCAGAGTGTGTGTTGTAGTGTAATGGCCGTTTGATTTCAGGATAACGGGCCATCAGACTAATGGGCTTTCAGTCCAATGGTACATTTTTCAAACTATTGGGGTTTTGAAATAATGGGCCTTCAGACCAATGGGCAATCTTTGAAGGAAGTGCTACAGTTTTGTACTGCAGTGGTCGACATGGATGGTGGGCATACAGAGTTAGTTTCTATGACGGGATACTGTAAGAAATGACATAAAATACATTGTCAGTGAACATTTAACTGATTTGTTCAGTATGAGCATCTTGCAACTTGCCTGATACATTATTTAACAATGTTACCTCATTATGTTGACCAAAAAAAAAAAAAAAACATAATCTGGTTGGCATTTAGGTTTCCTCCAAAACGTATTTGCTTTTGCAAATTAGTCTATTAATGTAATTGTTCTGCGCTGAGTAATGAAAGTAACAAGTAATGTAACATTAATTACTAACTTTTCAGTAATTAGTAAAGTGATGTTTTGCTTTTTCAATTAATAATATGTAATGAGTAATTGGATGCATTTTTCAATTAACTTTCCATGTAAGATGTATCATTTTGGTATCAGTAGCAAAACTGATTTATTATATTGGCACTGATATAAGAAATTTCGAAGGATACCCAGCCCCAGCTGTCTGCATTTGGTCCTGCTACAAAATGTTCTACTGAGCCCCATCTTTTCCTGTTCCCCCTATGTGCTATTTCATCTTTCCCTCTGCCCTCAACCCCTCTATCATCCTTCATCCTAGTTTTCAACTCTCCCTCTCTGGCACCCATCCGTCCTTCCCTCTCCTCTTCTTTGAAGAAGAAGGCCAGTGTTTGATAATGACATATCAATCTGTAATGTACTCTGGTCATGACTCAACCGCAGATGGCTTGGAGAAATACACTTTTTCTCCCCCCGCAGTGCCCCAGTTACCAGTAAAGAACTGTCCGAGGCTGTCAAACTGTGCTCTTTCTTGTCGTGTGATATTGAAATTAGGTGATTTAGATGCTGTGGAGCAGGGTGCTGGCAACTCTCACTCATAATTTGGAATTTGGAGCTTCTGATAAGTCATGATTAAATGTGGTGCCCAGGAAAAAACACACAGAGACATGAAGGGAGCTGGATTTCCTGCAGGTGTTCATTAAAACTGGCATACAGATACATATACAGTACCAGTGAAAAGTTTGGTCACACTTTTTCCAAATGAGAAAGCGTGTCCAAACATTTGACTGGTACTGTATGTCTGGGAATATCTGGGGAAATAATAATAAAATAGAGGATAAAATAGGAAACAAGCCAAGCATTAGCAGTGACAATTATACAAAAGAGGATAACTATGATGCAGAGGAATGTGTGTGTGTGTCGGGGCTATCAAGAGGGAAATGAAGCATGATAGGAAGTGACGAAGGGCTGAGGAGAAGATATAGTGATAACAGGACTGTTAATCCCAGATCTGACAGCAATAAAGAAGGCGAAAAAGAAGAGAGAGCTGAGAGGAAAAGACAGGGAGTATAGCAAGTTTAGCACATTCCACTACTGGTATTGCTGTTTTATTTAAAGATTAAGACATATTTTTCTTTTTTTAGTGAACAATTTCAAAGCTGACATTCCCTTTTACATTTTTGAGGTGCTAGAGCAGAAAGAAGAAGAGGACAGGATGCCACATGGCACTGTTGAGACATTGCTTGTGATCTCCTCTGCATTAGAACTGACAACCGCTAATGGTCATCTGCTCTCTGTCACTTCTGATGAAGCTGCTGCACCGATTCACACCAGATTGTTATGCTTCTAATAGTATTATAATTACCTCAAAATGACTGAAGATTGTTTACTTGCCTGTGGGTGGGCTCACGCTGTAGGAGTTTAACCAAATACAGTAAAAAATGTATGCCATCCCCCCCGGATCCCCCCCCCCAACTCCCCAAAACCACTCAGCAGCCATCACTACCACTACCCTGCTGCTGCTGCTGCCACCACATTCAAGATTTTTATGTAGTTCTTGCATGATTTTCTGCAATAAATATGCAACCTTTTACTTCAAGTCTACACATTTATCATTATTAACCACACCCGTTCGGTTCTGTGCATGAAAACTGTCATAAATATACTACTACTGTCCCAAAGCAGGTATACCAGCTGGTAGTCATAAACAACTCAAACTACTACAGTATGTGCGGCAATGCTGCAAGTCAGCTACAATGCAGGTTCAGGCTAAGGAGTCATCAATCAACAAGGTAGAGTGGAGGCTATTATAAAATCCCCAGCATGTTAGCTGTGGACACTCAGTGTAAAAAATTTCATTCCAAAATGAGAAAATCTGAAAAAATAAATTGACAACACGGAGGCACTTTTTGAAGTATAATAAATAACAGAGTAGATTGACTGAATGCTGAATCTAAGACTTAATGAAATATTAGCTTCAGGTAAAGATATTTTTTTTAAATAGATATATAACATTTTGAAAATTAGCTGTTAAAAAAGCAGCTCATTGCTTCCCTCGCTAGATTGTGGGAAGGCGGCTTTGTGGCATTTTGATAAGTGTGTTAGAGGGAAGCAGCCAGATAGGGGTTTGAACCTGTTTCATTTCCATAAGTAATGATACATCTTCATTTGGGGGGAGGACAGGGAGTCTTGACTTGTTCATTAAGTGACACGCCTAGACTTGGTTAATGATGACACTGCACAGTGAGCCATACATTAAACACATGTATGGAAATCAGCATTAGCATGCCACGTCAAGCTCATTAATCAGATTTGCAGGGAAATATGCAAGTCTTACATGACACTCAGTATTACAGCTTGCTTCCCTACATGCAGGAAAAGTTGGCTAAATCCCTTTCTCAGCTGTGCATTCTCAGCTTCTTGGATTTACACAACTCAAATTGTAGATGATTTACACTGAGTATATTACTCTAAAAAGCTGTGCAAGGATTGAGAGAGGAAACGATAATACTAGAGAGGATCTGCTGCACCCCTCAGACAGCAGAAGGCTGCATTAAGTTAGGCTCAGGGCAAAGACTCTGCAGTGTTGTAGATGGACCAGACTGTAGCAAACAACTCCCTGAATGTGCAAGCCAGACCTCTTAGCTCTGACAGCCTGAAATCCTCCCATCATGGCTGCGAAGCTCTCATTTAGCTTCAGGAGCAACGTGAGTCGTATCGCTGGAAGCTTTCCCAGGCTATATAAGCTATCGCGGTGAGCTGCGGCATTCACAGCGAGCATGGCTCCAGCGTAGCAACCCTTTCTTGTCACATGGTTAAAGCTGATATACAGTATTTTCTAGCAAAACAGAAGAAGTTCACAGAGGGCACAGCCTGACAGCGCTAATTGGTGGATACCCGTTTGTTTGTTCTGGAAGCGTCCGTGATAATAGAAGTGAATTCAAAAGGAGGAGGTGGGGTGGGGAGAGAGAGAGAGAGAGTGGTAGGAGTGGTGGACGTGGGTTGAAACAAAAGCAAGTGTCACCGTCTTTTCTGTCTGTTGACTGCGATAAGCATGTTTAGGTGGAAGACCTCAGAGCCAGCTGAACAGAGCCTGAAACATAAAGGATACAGCAATTCTGCTCCCTGTGTTTTCTTCGCTGCCATAATATTGTTAATGTCAAGTCTGGTTTCTCATATTTGTAATGACAAAGTAGAGATACCAAAAGCGATTGGATGTGTGTGTATCCCTTTTGAAAATATGTGTTTTTCTATGTTTTCCTTCACTGAGTGCTAAATCAGTCACAACAAAATCCACACACCGGGGTGCAAACGTGAAAGCTAAGATCTTGCCTTTGTTGTATTATATTCAATAAAAGCTATCAGTAAAGTGATTCACCTATATTTACATAGAATCCTCAATTTCTCAAGACAAAAAAACACCCTTTTTTTAACCTGTGTGTGCGTGTATCCGTCTCTGTCCGTGCCTGCAGTGGAATGCCATCTCAGTCACATCTAGTTTTAGACTTTCTATTTGCTTTAGTGCTGGCCAGTGCCCCGGGGTTGAGGGAGAGGAAATAACTCAGCATGCTGAGGCAGAGTTCGGCAGAACAAAAAACATTTGGGTTAAAGTGACACAGTGAAATTCTGTTGCCTCTGCAGCATTATACCACCACCAAAACTACAAAGCTTACGGCTCGTAGGTCGAGGCCAGCCCTTTTTTTTTTTAATGAAAAGAAACCAAAAGAGGGAGAGAATAAAGAGAGGGAGGGAGGTAGGGAGGGAGGAATTTCCTTAAAAGCTCTGAATCCATTTCTTTTTTTTAATTTTTTATTTTTTTTTATCCCTCGGCAATGGAGTTCATAGATGGTTCATTTCCAGAAAATCTGAATAATGGTTCTGGACAGCATCTATTGAGTGCACACTGGAGGCCATGAGTCCACCAAACTCAATTACCAACTGTTGAGAAAATGTTCTGTATCAGTAATAGTGATAGGGAACAGGGTGGAAATGGTGGTTAATTTTTTCTGCTGGCTTTCTTTCCAATAATTTTCTCTAAGTATTAAGTTGGACTGGTATTGTGCTCATGTGCGCAGATCTTGCCTGGGATTGGAAGTGAAATCAAATTCTCATCACTCATTCTAAGAAAAAAGAATATTCAATTTGCACGCGGAAAAGCAAATGGTTTTAATGTGCTGGCTGTAGAGAAGTGTATTCCTACTTTTCTCCTGCCACCTGTTTGATTTGTTTTCCAGAAGCAATCAATCATTGCTTCTGCTTCATTGCAATCACTCCAGAACTGACTCATCCACTGAGGGGAGAATTTGTATTGCATCTTTGAATTCAGACCAGTAACATATCTTGCAGATGGGTGTGTGTTTGTATGTTTGTTTGTGCATGGGTGGATGCCTTTATGTCCATGTGATTTGTGTGTTATGCACATTGTGTGTGCAAGCAGTCAGTCTTGCTGTTGTGAACATTTATTCCCCATTGTGCTTTTCGATGTCATTAGGGAACAGCAGTGGCAGATTGTTCTAGTGTGCCCGAGGATACTGTGTTGTCTGCTGATGTGCAGCCTTGAATGCAAATGAAGTTCCGCTGCAAGAAGCTACAGTATATGTTCATTTTGGGAAATAATTTATGAAGGCTCAACATCTGACGCTTCTGGAAAGTGAAGGATCTTGTTTGTCAGGGTTTTAACATTGAGTCTATTGTGGGTTCAGGATGAAAATATGAACCATGATGCATATTTTTCCCCCATTGTCATAATCTTGAAAGCATGTCACACTTCAGCTATGACACATTTGTGCCCTGTTTGTCAAGTATAAGTCTGGCACAGAAATATTTACAGTATCTCATATCCCCCACAAAAAAGGAGGAAAAATTAAAATAATTAATCTCAAGAAACTGGAGATGTATGAGTTGATCTTTTCATGTAATATACTTGAATCACTATAGGGAGGGAAAGTGATGGATTTGTCTTGTAGTGGTAGTGTGCCTTTCTAAGGTACCATGGAAAGGATAAGCTTAGATTATCCATAGAGAATTCTATCTGACTGCAGATGCCATTTTGCCATTCTTCATTTTACATAGCTAGCTACTACATTCATGAAAAAAGCAACAGAAACATTGTGACATGAAGCGTAGCAGCTTACAAAAATAATGAATCTCTGTTTTCGGGATTATTTATGTATTGATATGGCTGAACACAAACAAAAAAGTCTCTTGTCAGAAAATTGTTTGATTAATGCAAAAAAAAGAAAGAAAGTTAACTGCTCAGAGCAATAGTCCCCTGCAGCTTCCACTGAAAGTGACAGATATGTCACTGGCTACTGACTGGTTGGAGTAAAAAAAGACCAGACAAACTCCCTGCAACAAGAAGTCTACTAACATGAACATGATGTCAGGCTCACTGAATGAAGTGGAATTAAATTGCAACTCAGTCTGATTATCAGTGTAATCTCTCATACCAGGTGTGACATCATTTTAAAATGGCTGCTGTGGAGAAACTGTTCATGGATGTGTCAGGATATGATGATTCTTATGTGCACTTGACATATTTTAAAGCTGCAAGATTTGTTTACATGAGTAATGTGGAAGACAATCAAGCAGTCAGTGTTCCAAAAAAGCAAAAGTAGGTTACATTTCTGTGTTAAAAAGAACATTTAAAATCGAATAGCTCATAAAATCCCATGTTGAAACATTTCAGGAGTTCAGAGTTGCCCGTGTTTACCTCTCCTAGTTTGTAGAATTCTGAAAAGAACAATATTTTTTGAAAAAAGAAAAAAAAAATACATTGCCTTGAGGTATTATAAGGAGTCTTTGAGGTTATGAAGTTCAACATTTGAAGTACTTCTGACCTACTTTGAAATTTCTTTACCTGGCTGTTGGTATAACTGCAGATTTTTACCCAGATCTCACAGTGAATCACAGTTTTTTACAGTAATTGGAACTGGCATCGTTGAAAACCATTGTTCTGAATATAATTATGTTGATGATTTATATGTCAGACAAACCCACACACACATATAAAAACCCATAGGCGCGCTCACACACTCGCACACAGACCGCAAACACATATACATACACATGATACAATACCCGAGGGAGATGTGGGTAGGCACAGAGAATCACTTTGTGACAATTTATCCATGAATCACGTTACAGTCTGGCTCCACCTGTCACAGCATAGAAACAGCGCAGCATTACAGTACCTCCCACCGGGCTTTGGGGAGAGAGACTTACAGCAGATGGATGGGCTGATACAGGAGGGATCTGGTTCATAGAACTGGTTTCTATATGCAGGCTGAAAATATAGGTCAGTAACACATTTACACTCTTTTATAATGTCGAGCTTTTACACCAAGCGCTCCAAATTACGACTCCCACTCTCCCATCATGATCACTTTGTTGCCAAGGTGATGAATCAGAGAACGATTAAAAAAAAAAAAAAAAAAAAAAAAGGAGGGGAAACAAGAAGAGCAAAATATTTTCAGCTCAGCAGAAAAAAAGCGAGTTTTGATTACCTTTTGTATTGAAGTTTTTCAAGACGCTGGCATCATATAGCATATTGATCATAAAACCAAAACAACCTTGTTTCGTTTCTGCCTCTCCCTCCTCTCTTAAGTGCTTCAGGAAAGGAGAAATGACAATTTTTGATATTTTTTTTTTCTCTTTTCTTTTTTGTCAACATTTCCAAACTGTTACAATAAATCTCACCCCCCCTCCTCTCGTGTGCTGCAGGAGGAGGTTGTTTTGCCGGCTACTCGCTGTGGCGCTGGACTTGTTTATGCTGCGCTGTGTGCTGTGCTCACAACAGAAAAGCGAGGATGAGAAGAAAAGGGATGGAGAGAAGGACACAGGGATAAGGAGGGTGGGGGGGGTGGAGGGGGAGTGACAGAAAGAGCAAAGTGGAGAAGGAGAAGAGAGG
Source organism: Thunnus albacares (assembly GCF_914725855.1). Taxonomy (NCBI): domain Eukaryota; kingdom Metazoa; phylum Chordata; class Actinopteri; order Scombriformes; family Scombridae; genus Thunnus; species Thunnus albacares. The sequence goes on along the minus strand of NC_058128.1, from coordinate 15,248,655 downwards.
CGTGGAGGGAAGTGAAAGAGAGATGGAGAAAAGGGTAGAGAGAGAGGGGGCCATGCTGCAGTGTTCTGGCTGCTGTCCAAGGGCAGTGTTGCTTCCAGTGAACAAACAAAATACTGGTCTCAGCTAAATATAACATTTCCCTTTCGTGCGCAAGCCCTGAGAGAGGTGATGGAGGCAAAGGACTGAGGAGAGGAGTGTGTGGGGGATGTTCTGTCGCTCTGCCGTGCCCCCTGACCTCCAGCTGGACACGAGAGGCCACCTGAAGCAGAGTGTGGCGTTAATAACACGGAGGTCAGGATCTGTTCCCCTGTATGATTACCTCTTGGGTTTTCTTCCAGCATCGTACCTTCCTCTTCTCGTTTCCCTTCTCCCTTCCTCTGTCACTCATTCCCCGCTTCCGGGACTATCTGTATTATGCTGAAATGAGCAGTTCCCCCTCTCCTGTCCCCTGTGTTAGTTTATCATGCATGACAAACAGCACAGATGACACCCCTCTTCCTCCTCCCTAACACTCCCTATACATTCTCTTCCTCTCCCCGCTCTCTCTGCTTTTATACTTTCTTATCTCGGTGTGTTTCTTTTTTTTTTTTTTTTTTTTCATCCGACACAAATACAGAGCTTCGGAAAATGAACTGCCGCTGCCGCCGATGGACATTAATAATTTACAGGGCAGCCAATGTGGCAGGAGAATGGAAATTAAACATAGGTTTTAGCCCGTGCATGAGAGGCAGGAAACCAGCCATGCATGGCCTGAGTAGTGTGTGTATATGTGTGTGTGTGTGTAAGTGTGTGCAGTGAGGGATTGTGGGAAAATGAACACAGCAGCTGTACACACACACACACACACACACACACACAGTCTATAATGTTTTATCATTACAGCAAAAGATATTGCAATCTAACTCCCCACAGGTATTTGTTAGAGACCAGGAGGAACGCTCGCAGTGGCTGCTTTCTGAATTGGTGATTATCTTCAATGAGGTTTCTGTGGTCTGTAGACAAATGCACACTGAATATTTTCATTTCAACTTTCAACGCCTGGAAAACAAACCCATCGCTAATTTACTCAGCCCGTGTGCATCTGTGTATGTGCGTATGGACATTTGGCATACTATATGAGCGCATCTGTAAGCTCTTGCCCACGCATGTTTGTATGTTTCCTCTGAGCTGTTTTTTTCTGAGAAGCAAAGACTTCTAAGTTCTTCAAAGAGTGCAACAACATGAGAAGGAAAGAAGCCTGAAGCTGGTGGCTAGAAGGCTTGGAGGCTGGGTGTTGCTTGACACGGGCAGAGGCATACAGAACAGTATACTGGGGGCTTCCCCTGGCTAAAACCCAGCACCACTTCTCATCGCACAACTCCAATCCAGCCTGACTTGTATACTAGAGAAACCTTCAGGTGAGGACATATAAAACCATGAAGTTTCAGCACTATCAGCAACACAAATCAAATACAAATCCCTCAAGGAGAAGAGAACTAGAGATGACAAACTTACTTAGCATTTCTGCCTGTCCGGTTTCACTTTACCATCAGCTAAGCAGCAAGTGAAGTCAATATTTTCCCTCACTTACACAATGAAAAACCACCAAAGGAAAACAAACAAACAAACTGGTTTCAAGGTGCTAATCAAGCACAACACGGGGGTAGTTCATCAGAATCCAATCACCAGATGGCAGTCACTGTAAACGTGTTGATCAGAGTTAAATTGAGCCCAGGAAACGTTCATGGCAGGCTGCCGCCACAGGAAGGGCTAAATTAATCACGGGTAGGAAATTCACACCTCCTGAGTATGTCAACCACTTCCTGTCTTTAGACAAATACGCAGGGAGACAGACAGACGCTCCGCCACCCTCCGGCTGGGCATGACACGCTATGCAAATTGACATTTCTGCGTGTATAATAGACTTAATGATGAAATACTAATGGTATTTTGAGCTTCTGTCTCTCCTTTTGATGTGCTCTGAGTAGACAGTGCAGAACCTGTGACCCCCAGGTGTGAACGATGATATTTAGAGGAACAACGCTCACCTCCCTTAGAGCATGACACACTTGTACCCTTGATGGAACAATTTTCTCTTGAAGACAAAATTCTCCCAGATACTTAGGACATATATAGATGGATGAAAAATTAAAGGAAAAACATGAATAAATGAGTGGAGAAACGTAACGAAGGCAGATGCTTCCACACAGGTGCACCGCATGGCACAGTTAAGCAATTAACATCCAATCATGCTCTGTGGCATGTATAAAAATGCTGAGCAGGACCAGTTGATTCTGGTTTTGTATCAAGATGGCAAGAGGAAAACATCAAAGTGACTTTGAAAGAGGGCTCATTGTTGGAGCACGGATGGCAGGAGCTTCAGTCATAAAGACTGCTCAACTGGCTAGTTTTTCTATAGGAACAGTGACATCTGCATTTAGATCTATGGGAAAGACATCAGTAAATAGGGTAGGAAATTGTGGTCGATGGCACACATTTCATGACCATGATGCTCGTGCATTAGTGCAATATGTAAGAAAAAACAGAAGAGTAACTCTTCCTCAGGTGACTGAGAATGTCAATGCAGGACGTGATCAGACTGTGTCAGCAAGAACAGTCTGTCGTCAATTACACAGAGAGGGATATTATAGTAGGGTTGCAGAGCATAAACCTCTCATTACAAAGATTATTGCACATTTAAGAGTTCAGTGGTGCAAAAACCACAGGTACTGCTCTACAGAGATGTGGAACAATGATACAGTCAGACGAGTCATCCCTCACCATATTCTTGACAAGTGGGTGAGTGCATGTGTGACATTCACCAAGAGAACAGTACAGGCCCTTGATGCCTACAGTGACAGGATCTAGTGGCTCTGTTATAATGTAGGGGGCATTTTGCTGTCATGATTTGGGTCCACTTGTCCCCTTAGATGGAAGAGTCACTGCAAATCAATACAAAGTTGTTCTGAGTCATCACCTTTATACTATGATGAAACATTTCTATCCTGATGGGAGTGGTAGCTTCCAGGATGACAATGCCCCAATTCACAGGGCACGAGGGGTCACTGAATGGTTTGAGGAGTATGAAAATGATGTGAATCATATGCTACGGCCTTTGCAGTTACCAGATCTCAAACCAATTAAACACCTATGGGAGATTTTGGACTGACGTGTTAGACAGCGCTCTCCACAACCATCATCAAAACACCAAATGAGGGAACATCTTTTTGAAGAATGGTGTTCATCCCTCCAGTAGAGTTCAGAGACTTGTAGAATCAATGCCAAGGAGCTTTGAAGCTGTTCTGGCGGCACATGGTTGCCCAACACCTTACTGAGACACTTGAGACACTTAAACTTCACTAAAGCTGCTGTCACGAAGTGATAGTTCACAAGTCCTGACATACACCCACTGTATCATCATTCTTCAAACACTGAACTCAAGTTATTGCACTGAATCGACCCCAAGGTTATTCAGCATCACACTGTTCACTACACACTTCATATACACATGCATAACAACAGACATTCCTCTGATGATGCAGCTTAAAATCCTCGCCATCTAACCCTTTTTATACAGCAGTCAAGAGGACTGCTAAGGGAAATTACTTCATGCTCTCATCCTCAGGGATCCATTTATGATGTGATGCACTGTCTGCTTGGAAAGCTTTTCTGTGACAAGCACATGGTGCAAAAAAAAAAAAAATCTGTCTCAAGTTTCTCATTCCTCTTAATTTCACAATATTTTTTAAAGCTGAAAATAGCTAAACATTTCAGACAGCGGCGTCTCATCATTTCTTTTTTCATTTTGTCATAGCTGGAAAAGCATATGTGTTGCTAGTAACATTAATGATGGCACTGTTAAATTGACCTTATGTGGCCCGCCCATTTTGTTGCTTGTTGTATTTCCGATTTTGTTGCTAACTTCCTGTTGCTGCTGTAGGAAACACAAGTCAAAAGTCTTGGTCCTGGTCCTGGTCAATTCACATACCCTAGTATAAATTTATCAAAGTTGGAAACAGTTATTAGGAGATTGTATGGCCTGTCACCACCACCGCACATATTAAAAAGACGATATGGCATTACCTTCAACTAGTTTAGTTCAACTAGACTTTATGCTGAGGCAGTAACCAAAGAGCAGTGGTGCTTATCTCTACAATGATGTTATTGTATTATTAAGATTATTCATTTTTCACAATCCTTTTATAAACATAACTTTTCAGCTAACTATGTAATGTATATTTTTTAATAATATAATTTGGAATAAGATAGTTACACAATAATAATTCCATGTCATTCCATATCACTAGACTGACCTTGTTTATATCTGATTTATTGAACCTCATATAGACATTTAATGCAATGAAAATAGTGTAAGCATTCCCTCAAATGAGTCTCCAAAGAAGCCCATGTGAAAAATCCTGGATAGAGTAATATTCTTGCTACATTAAAGATCAAATGAATCTCCAGTGTGCACTCTGTGTTTTTGATGAAGAAATACTGTAGTAGAACAAGCTTTGGATGGCCACTCTCAGGTAGCTTCTGTTATGATATCATATTGTTATATACAGTATAGACATTAGAAAATAGCAAAGCATTCTGACCAGTCACCATTATAATAATACCATAATAATACCATTAATGACATGATGATTTTGCAGTGTTCGCAAAAGCTGATCTAATTAGATTCACTAGACCACCTATAGCAGTTGTTGTATGTAAGACTGCCTTGAAATGTTGTCTCTCATTTTCTTTCAACAATGGCAGTACTAAAGGCTGTACCATATATTGTAAAATTGGTCAAATATTTTCTAAAACACAGCTGCAAGATGGTGATAAGCATAGCATAGGCCAACCTGCACACTACGAGATACATTCCATTCTGCGGTCTGAACAGGAAGTTAAAAACCAAAATATCACAGCAGTGTGCTTCCTTGTTGCTGCAAGATAAGTTAGCTTCAAGTGCCCCATTAAGCCATAGAAGTGTGAGCCAGCATGCACAATACCAGGACCCTGAAACTCAAGCAGCTAAATGGAATTTAGCCATTATTAATTTTATTATTTAAACGATTTTAAGTGTCCATGTGAGACAAAATTGCTTTTCAGATTGACATTTTTTGCAGCGTGCACATGTTGGTTTCTGGGAGATGTGTCGTGGTGGTATGTTTTTCTGTGTCTAAGGGGCGTTTATATGAGAATATAAGTGTGCATATTTATGTGTTGGCTTGTGTATGTGTGTACATATTCTATATGCCTACAGGTTTCTCCCTGTCCATGTGTATTTGTGTTAGCTTTGTATACAAGCATATGTGTGTTCATTGACCATGTACTGCATGTCACTGAGGGTTAAAGGCTTGAAGTAAATTGTTTATTTTTATTATGTCCATGGGTGAAGGTCAGCCAAAGCAAAGATGTGTCTATTGTATCTTAAGAAACATTTGAATGCTTAATATAACGCTAAATGCTTTCTGCAGCACAGAAGGCTTGCAAGCTGGTAGCTTATGAAAGTGGCAATGGCTGGGTGGCGTGTGTGACATAGATGGACGCAGGTTAGTGCACGGGTGCATTCGACAGCTGCCCACACACTGCAGTAAAAAGCCAAATGCTCTTTCTCTCTCTCACTCTCTCTCTCTCTCTCTCTCTCTCTCTGTCTCTTTCTTTCTCCTGTGTATTTCAGGAGCTGTGGTTCAGTTTTACATAAGGAGTTCCTTGCAATGAGGTGAGGCATCTGTACACATTAGCGAGGTAGGAGTTAATCAGATCTGAACATAAATAGAAGGGTACAGGTATGAATAGATAATGTCAACTAATATGAATTTGCTTCTTGCATGAAACAAGGGAAGACAAGTAGTCAGTCTGTTAGAGCCAATTTGCAGTTGCTGTGATGTTGTTTTTCCAACTGGCAGCTAATTTATGTATCTAATGATGTTGATTCATTCATTGTATTGTGCTGTTTGTAAGTGCGTATTTATGTTCATGTTGGCGGTGGTGGATGGTGGTTGGTAAAAGGTGGGATGGGAAGGTTAAAACAGCTCAAATGGAACAAAGCATGTATGACTCATGATATACTAAAATGACAGCTCCATCTGAAATATAAAGTTTACTTCATGATTGGCTAAACATACAGTAAAATTCCTATAAACAATAAATATTTTATAACACATTGTAATGTGAGCTGTTCAGCCAATCACATCACTATGACAGAATACGCTAAGAGGCATTCTTAAAAAACATTGTGTAGTTAAGTTGTTCAGGGGTGTGGTGAAGCACCCAGTTGACACTTGTAGCCATCTCTTTTGAGATGGTAGCTGTGGGATCTTCATATAGATTACCACAGGCGCTAGCTGGTGCGAGCAGAGAGGCTAACTAGCTGGCCACCTGTGTCTTCAGGGAAGTTAACTAATGACATAACTATGTCTCTGGATGAGACACAGGACGGGAGTGGAAGTTGGCAGGTCTGGGCCTCCTCATCAGCTCCGACACATGCACCGGATTGGCTCCCAGCTTTTATGCTAGGGAACGTGGGTGAGTGGACTGCATGGATCAAGCAGTTTGAGCTAGCTGCTCAACTTAATGGCTGGAGCACATCTGATGGTTTGAACTATCTTATCCTTTTGCTGTGGGGACTGACACATATGATTCCCTTGCACGCCATCATTTTATTGCCAATATTGGGAATGGAGATATTCATGTACACCTGCGCAGCAGTAAACCCACATCACTAGAAGAAGCTATGCACATGGTTACAGAACTGGAGCAGATAAGACAGCTTGAGGGCCAGGATGTCTCCCACCACAAGATACATGTATGCAGCTCTGTGGAGAATACCAAAGACAAAATTAGTGTTCCTGAAGAACTGTTGGAGTCGTTGTGCCCGAGTGTCGCACAGCTATGGACTGAGGTGAGACACCTGACCGACAGGGATGGACAACGAACCACAGGAGGAACAGCAGGACCCACAGGAGGAGGCAAATGTTGAACTGGCAGTGAGAGGGAGAGCTAGTCTCCCTAAGAATGACTGAACATGGTCTTCATCAGTGCCCAGCAGGGCTTGCTGGTACTGTGGATGCACGATGCATTTCAGAAGAGATTGCCTGTATGGGCCCAAGGACAACCTGGATGACACATGTCTCTAAGGCTACAGTATGACCAATGTGCAGTGGTAGGAACTGATTTCCTAGTCAAATATGGAGCAGTGATTGACATGCAGAAACACATATGCACCATCCTGGGTAAACAGGTACCTTTCATGTCACACGCTAGAACAGGAGGTTAATGCAAGGTGGTTGTTATGAATGATACTGTGATCCCCCCCAGATCTGAAATGTTCATACCGGGTAAAGTGGAGGGCACTATAAATAATGAAAGAACCAAGGATCTCCTGGAACCATGTACTGAGGTCCCAGAGAAAAACAATGTACTGATAGCATGTAGCTTGTGCAGGTCTATCAGTGGGAAACTACTTGTGCGTGTGATGAATGTATCACCTGAACCTCAGTGCCTCAGAGAGGGTACACAACTGGGTGGGTTCTCCATGTGGGAGGGCACAGCAGTCACTTGTTTAAATGATAATAAGCACCCCCAGCCATCTGCTCACCAGCCAAAGTGGGAGATGGAGCAGTTAATACAAGCCCTCAACCTTGATGCAGAGCAGTTGGACAGTACTCAGCTCAGAGCTGTGAGAGAAATGGAAACCAAATATGCTGGTGTGTTTAGCACTGTGGACTTTGATTTGGGCTGTACAAAGCTAGTCCAGCACAGGATAGATACAGGAAACGGAATCAAAATGCCCAATCAAACAAGCATTGAGACTGATCCCTGTCCATCTGCAAGCAGAGTTTGACAGCCATTTGCAGAGCATGCTAGATAGGAACATCATTCAGCCGTCTACCATTTCATGGATGGCACCTGTGGTGCTAGTGAGAAAGAAAGATAATATAGTGAGATTCTGTGTGGATTACAGCCAAATGAAAACACTGTGAAGGATACATACTCACTTCCCAGGACAGATGAGATACTAGACTCACTGGCTGGGGCCAAATGATTTTCCACTTTGGACCTGGCCAGTGGGTAGTGGCAAGTGGATATGCATCCTGATGACCATGACAAGACAGCGTTTCTGACCAAAAGGGGGCTTTTTGAGTTCAATGTCATGGGTTTTGGATTGTGAAATGCACCGAGTACTTTTCAATGCCTCATGCAATTGGTGTTGGCTGACATGCAATGGACAACATACTTGGTGTACCTTGATGATATAATAGTGGTAGGCCGCTCTTTTCAGGACCAGGTGACACAGTTGGAACGGTTCCTTAGCAGTTTGCAACAGACAGGCCTTAAAGTGAAGCCAGCTAAATACCACCTGTTCAGGTCACAGGTGAGCTAACTAGGACATATCATTTCAGCAGAGGGAATCTCTACTGACCCCCCCAAGACAGAGAGTATTAGATCATGGCTTACTCTTAATTCAGTGACAGAGGCTAGGAGTTTTTTATGGATTCGCATTGTACTACAAAAGATTTATGCCCAACTTTGTACAGACAGCTGAGCCACTGTATGGGTTGACAGACAACGGGAAAACATTTCATTCAACTGCATCATGTGAGGTGGCTTTCAATGAACTGAACTACTAACGTTTGTGACACCGGTATTGGGGCTGTCCTATCACAAAAACATGACAGTGGCGAGAGAGTAGTAGTGTATGCTAGTCGTGGCCTGTCAAAACAAGAAAAGACATACTCAACGACTAAGAAAGAACTGCTGGCAGTGATTGTATTTCTTAAATATTTCAGACACTATCTGTTAGGGATGAAATTTTACTTTCAGAGTCAAATTTCAGGCATTCCAGGCAGGTATGGGGTGCATTAAAAGTAAGTAATGGATTACTATGCCTAGAGAGTCAAAACTATGAGACAGGTGAAACTATGTGGAGTGGGGTGGTCCCAGATGAACTGGTAAATGAGATACTAACCTTTATGCACAATGACAAAATGGCTGGCCATTTAGGAATAGAAAAACTCACAGACAAAGGATTTTACTGGCTGGGCTGGCAGAGATCCATTAAACAGTGGTGTAAGACATGTGTGGCATGCGCTGCTTACAAAGTGAAAGGACCCTCCCATAGAGCACCTATAACAAGTTCTGTCACAGGCTGCCCATTTGAAAGGATTGCTGTAGATTTAATGTGCCCCTTCCCCACCACTGTGTGAGGTAATAAGTAAATAATGGTCGTAGCAGACTATTTCTCTAGATGGTCAGAATCTTATGCCATACCTAACCAAGAGGCTGGGACAGTAGCAAAAAAAGTGGTGGAGGAATTTGTGTTGAGGTTGGAGGTTCCTTGCACAGTTCATAGTGATCAGGGGAAAACATTTGAGTGAAATCTCTTTAAGGAAATGTGCAATTTGTTACAAATGAATAATACGAAAAACACTCCCTATAATCCTCAACTGGAGGGTTTAGTGGAGAGGATGGATAAAACCTTAATCAGCATACTATCAGTTTTTGTGTAAGATAATCAAAGCAACTGGGATGAAATGCTCATATGTAGTGATGGCATACAGAAGCGGTGTCCAGTCCTCCGGGGGGTTTACAACTTACAAGGTGCTGTTTGGTACTGAAATTACCTTACCTGTGGATGTAGTCATGGGAACACAAAACGCAATATGTGATTGAATATGTGCACAATATACAGGGCTATTTAAGCATAGTGAGGAAGGCTGTAAAGAAAAATCACAAAAGGGCCACGGGTAAACAGAAAGAGTATTTTGATCTGAAGATAACCCCTCAAATATATGAGGAAAATAAGTATGTATGGCTTTGTAATTATCAGAAATTGTCAGGTCTAATGAAGAAGTTAAAAGGTCCTTTCAGGATAGTGAGAAAACTGTCAGATGTAGTATATGAAGTAGAACAATGTAATTGCCCTCATAAAGCTGTTGTACACAATGACAATAACAGGAGACAAGGCGCTCAAGGGAAGCACACCAGGTTGCCACTTTGGGGAAAGCCTGTGGTAAATGAGAGAGAGTTACCAACAGGAGATGAACATGTGTACCCTGGGGAGCTGGGAACTGGACACATAGACCAACAGGGTGCAGAAAAAGAGACAATGGGAGCAGAGACTTCTGATGAGTCTCCCATCTTACCTGTAAGTGCAGACATTGATGACTCTACCAGGAGCCAAGTGGCTAGGCCACAGAGGACTGTCAGAAGACCAATTTGGCAAGAAGATTTTAGGATGTGATATGTACCGTAAACGACATGGGTCTTTTCTCTGTATGTACTGTACAGTTAGGGGAGATAAATTGATGTTACTTTGCCTTTTATTTTTACTACAAAAATGTCATACCAAGGGTTTTTTTATGAAGTGTTTTATTTTGTACATGTTGTACAAAGTGTTTTTTTATGAAGTGTTTTATTGGATGTTCAGTCTTAGAAGGGGGTAGTGTACTGTGAGCTGTTCAGCCAATCACATCACTATGACAGAATACGCTAAGAGGTGGTCTTAAACAACATTGCTTTATTGTTGAGTTGATCAGGGGTATGGTGAAGCACCTGGCTGGCTCTTGTGGCCATTTCTTGAGACTGAAATGTACCAGTTGCCTGAAGACTGCTTGTGTTAAGTCTACAAACTATGTGAGTCTTTGTGGCCTTACGGCATGTTACAATATAAATGGCTCTCTCCAGCAATTTTAATTGACTTGCATCAGCCACAAAGCAAAGCAGACGATACAAAAGTCTATTAGAATTCCATTCTCCATTATAAGAGAGCCTATTAAAGTTAACAAGGACTCATAACCTTCATGCTTTCTTAACGCTGGATATCTTTTTGTTTAGCACTTTCTGTAATGCCAGCCTCATTCTGTCTCTCCTCAGGTCTTTGGCCTCAGCCTCTGTTGTCAGTTGTGTGGAGAATAACACGCGCTTGGCTTCGTTTCATAATTCATTTTGGGAAAAACAGGTGTCTGGCCTCGTGTTCACCCCCCACAATGGGGTTGCTGCTGCCTCCAGGCACAATCACCGTGCTTCCATCATCTCTCACACACACATACGTTGGCACATGCATGTGCACACTCACACAGATCGGAATCACCGCCAGCTTTTACACTCATATGCAAATACGTAAACATGCGGGCATGCATGCGTGCACACATATCTACACAAGTATTCACAAACAGATTTCTCCATCTGGCGTTAGGCCATATTTTGCTGGCAATAAAGGTTATTCCAACAGATAAACTCATTTTAATTACTTGGGCTCCTGTGGCATAAAAATAAATAAATTTCATAGGAAATAAACGTATGGAATTATATTCAAAGAAAGAGATGCATTAAAAGTTTTATAAATGTTAAGATGTGACGAAAAATATTCCTCCAGAACGTATCATCTCACTTTGTGTATTTTATGCCTTCAGAATAATTCATTACCGTATATCAAAGCATACAATGCCACACATGTCATGCAACACATTTCACTATCCATGATAGGAAGCATATTTGTATGAGACTGTAAATAACATCCCCTGTAGAGAGACAGGCCGAGTACATGCATTTCATCTCCATCCATAATTCATTACCAGATGTTGGTTTGTATGGGATTCCAGGTATTTGCAAGGACTCTGTGGAGATTGCAACATCCCTGTGGTTTTTAGAGTCATTTACTCTGCTCCTCAGTGACGGCACACAACCGCTTGGAGCACAATGTGCCAAAATCACCACTGAGAACATACTTGTTTGGACAATTTATGATTTTTAGTATTAGTTGCAACAGTTCTACAATCCTCTTGATCCTCTTCTTTTGTCCTTTTGTTTTGTTCTACTTTGTAGAAGTAGAGCAATTTACAACATTGCTGGGATTATGGAGTACTAAGGAGAAGCATCCTGACAATATCAAAATGTCCCTTAACCAGCCAGACACCAAAATTCCGGCACGCCACTGTCTTCTTTTAAAGAGTTTTTTGTCTTTGAAGGAAGGGATAGGGCGGGGTGGTGCGACGGCGCTGACAGCGAACACGGAAGATCTGTGAAGACAAAGCTCGTGGTGACAAAGTGTGTTATTCTAGGCAAGCTTCTCAGAATCCATTTGAACGCCCACTCAGACACCTACAGGTTGGCTCATCCATAGCCAGATCAGGTCCAGCACTCAATCCATTATCTGCTGCTTGGAATGGATGGCGGCAGATTCCCGCGCTGAGGCCACCATTATCAAAGAGAAATGGAGGGAGAGAGGGACAGGGAGAGATGGAGGGATAAACAAAGGAGCGGCTTGGGTATAAAGGATGACAGCGAGAGATTCCAAAGGATGGAGGGCAGAAAGATGGGAGGTGAGAAGGAGAGAAAGATGGATAAGTAGATACTGCAATGCAGCAGAAGTAAAGCAGTATACAAACATCAGTTTTTGTCATTCTGTCGTTTAAGATACCATCACTATTTTTTTTATCAATAATAAAATAATTGTTTCCCATTGATTTTGATCTACAATACATAGTAAGGTAATTGTTTCCTTGAAAAGCAAGGTTTTTGGTAACAAATTCACCTCTGACATACCACAGTTACTTGATGTCATGCACAGTATGACAGCTGGGCTTCAGGGAAATGTGGGAAAGGATTACAAACGATACTGTACGTGCATATTCTGACCTCAAGCTACCACAGCTTCATCATCACACTTTGCCGTCTGAACACACTGAACCACTTTCCCAGACGTGATAAACCAAACTCCCACGCAGCCCCTCTCTGACAGAGAGATTCTCCAGTATTAGCTGTGTTCCCTTGCGGTGCTCAGCTTTAATATGTGTTTGGCCAACTTGCTCTACAAGTTCAGGTAGTAACTTGCCACTGAACAAAGTGGATAACATAAAGAGAATCAATTCAATGAATTTTGAGAAGTACTAAAACAAAGAGGGGAGTCGCAGCTCACCTTGACTCAGGCGCATGGGGTCCCCCCAACATCTTTTCAGAGGCTTTTTAAAAGGAGATATAAATGGGAACATTAGTGAATCCGACACAAGTGACTTTCTGCAAGGCACAGACAGGGGAAGTCTCTCTTTCTTTTTCTGTCTTTCTCTCTCTCCCTCTCTCTCTCAGGGTTGCCATCCTCTGTCTTTTCCTCCAAGTCCTCCAATCCCTTCTCCTTGACTGCCCATGTCACATGGGATTATGGCCACATACACCACTGGATGTTTTTGTCGCAGAACGACACTCGCAGTCGCTGAAGGAAAGTACTCAGCTTATACTTTCCCTGGTTTGCATGCTGAGACAGCAGTTTTTGTTGTTCCAATTGTTTGTTGTTTCCTGCATGATGGACATTTCCACTGTGTGACGATAACAGTTAGAAATAAGCCAACTGATTCATGTGTCTTGGGTTTAAACGACTCTACAATTGCTATTAGAAATGCAGTGATTCTTGGATGGATGGATGGATTCTTTTTTAGTAATTAAAGCCACTTTCTAACTCTAACGATAGCAGGTAACTTTAATATTCAGAAATAATACGGAGCGACTCTCCATATTACAAAGACCGAGGCTCTGAGGAGTCAAACTAAAGATTGAAATATAAAGCTGTAATGCAGCTTCCGTGCCAGACTATGAAAAGCATACTTACAGTGGTTCTCTAACAGCTGCTGCCCACAAAAAAAAAAAAAAGTCTGAATACTTCATCATGCTCTCTCCTAATGAAACATTCACTTGTTTTCCATCCGAGCAAGCATCGACCCTACCTCAGTGCAACTACAAGCACAGAGGCCTCGTGTACGAGTGGAAAAAATAAACATTGCATGCGGTCATGACTGAAAAGTTGGCCGTTTGAATCTCATAGCAACTTTGAAAAAAATCTGAGCTGAGGAAAGAAGATGAGAAAAGAGCTCACCACCGTTCTAATCGAGTTGCTCAGCATGGACTATATTTATACTGTCCTACTAAGAGGTGTAAATCTGCTTAACTGTGTAAAAAAAAGAAACAAGCATCTATAAACAGATAAACAAACAAAGATAAATAAATAAAAAGAGAAATAAAACCATGAGAAGCAGACATACCATAACGCAGCGATACAGGTTGTGGAATACAGCTGGTGATATCAAGCCTGTGCTGGTCCTGTATGTCTGCAATTATGTAAATGTGAGTATTCCAATATAGAGTAACTGCAGTAATAGATACAAAAAGTGATAAATGGTATTTTTGCCAGAAACAGATACAGAAGTTATGGAATAATGAGGCTGGAGGTGGGGGGAGGGAGGGTGGCAGACAGGGGGATATTAATGGTGTCCTAATTAGCCTCTATGCTTTGAATGCTTAATATTAGTGTATAACTATGTGAACGGAGAAGCCCCCAAACTCTTCATCAGCAATCCCCTTAAAAAAAATCCTTGATATGCTAATTTTCTATACGAGGAAGTGTTTCCTTTTCTCTCTCTCTTCCCCCGCTTTCTCTCTGCGTCTCCCAAGCTCTCTCTATATTGAAGTTTGGCTTTGTCATTGACTGGCTCGGAGCGGATAATTAGCTTGCATCTCATCATTGCCACTACGACTTATTTACCCCCAAATAACAAGACAAGACAGACACGTCTTATTAAATCTGGCAGCCCAGAGAGCTAGAGGTCTGTCATTTCAAATATGAATAAAGGGTTTTAGGGATGGGAGTTCATGGTTATTATTTTTCTTGCAATATACGGTTGTATTCGGATATACACTACATACTACATACATAGTGTTCAGGCCCCTCCTCATAGAGTTGACACAGTAGAGATAATGTGCAGGAGAGAAGCTTCAGATAAGATGTGGGTCCAGATGTAAGTCTTTTAACCACTACACTATCTCTGGACACATAAAAATATACTTATACAGTGACTCTTGGCTGGGATATAAACTTATCAGACCTGAATATATGCTGTCAAAGGCGAAAAGGAGAAACCCTGAGCTTGTACAGGCCAATTCAATTACTCCAGGCCGTTGTCTAATGGAGAATGAACTAACCAGGCAAGGGGTTACTTTGGGTTGGCTCTGCTGACTACTGCCTCTTGTCTACATGATCTAATTTACTAAGACACACAGCTATTGATTGGCTTCTGCATGCCAATGGAGGAAAACCTTTTTAGATGCACTTTTGCAGTTTGCCATCTGGCAGGGGCTGAATATGTTATAGGCGAGCATGCATAAACATTCAGCGGCGTGCACACACACGGCTGCGCACCATGCATGCGCACACGTAGATGCGCACACGGTGCAAGGTAATTTTCTTATCGCTGTAAGCCATGACGACCAAATTGGCTCAAGCTTCAACTACATGGGTCAATAAGCACAATCGATGGCCTCAACTGTGAGAAAAAAAGGCGGGAAAAACAGATTTGTGCATTCCTACATCCATAACTCTTCTTATCTGTGGCTGAATAAGAGGGTCAAAGGGCAAGCACAAAACCATATCAACACCACACATTCACCACAACAACATTTTGCTTACTGTCTCACTCTCTCTCGTGAACGCCGTCCCTTTCCTCCCCTCCCTCCCTCCCTCCTCCACCCATTTCTAGCTCAAAGCTGTGGACACAACAGTCTTATCTAGCGCTGCCTTGCTGTCAGCGAGAGTGGTCTATTTCGGGCTTTATCTTGAGAAGGGGCTGGGCCGGAGCCGTGGGTCTGAAGCCGAGCCGGTGCTCCAGGAGATAAGGCAGACAGGGACACTGTAACCTGCGTGTCTGCGGTCAGGGTGGGAATGGATGGAGCCCGTTCCACAATCACACAGCTTCCTCTTCGCGCTCGATGGATCGGATCAGGATCACACAGCTGTGCAGGCAGGCTTACAAGTCTCTTTAAAGGCGTAGTTTGTTTGAAAAGGCCAATGGAAGGTTTTCTAGGGTCTGTAGGTATAGTCTACCAGTATACTGTACTACTATACTGTGGTAAAGGGTTTAATACCATCACAGATCTGGATGCTGGTTTAATGCCTCCTCATACCTGGATGCAAAATATCAACTTAAGTGCTACATTTAGTTGTGCATATGTTTGCTTAATGCATGCCTCTGGCATGTATATAACAAATTCAGGTTATATTTGAACGTATGTATATAAAAATCAGAAATATTTTAATTTTCACTGGACTTTCCGAATTGAAAGTTTGTTAATCCCTTCCCCCAGACAGCTTTAAATTTCTCCACATGTGTAACCTGTGTGCATGAGGTTCTAGTAAGAATGATCAAGAATGATACTTGGCGTATTATTTTTTGTAGGGTGGTGTTTTTTTTTTACACTCTCCAAAATCAAGTACACAAGCAAAGTAACACGAGTAAATGTTAGCATGGCCAGCAAACTAGCATACTAACATAGTAGTGACTTTAACTCCAAGGCTAAGGAACTTATCAATAGCTAAATACTTTATTTTGTGGCGTTACAGGTGATGAAAATGCTAACACTGCATAAACCCCAACCAAAGTCATTACCAAAGATAGAATTATTTTGCCAAATTAACCAATTAATCCTTATTACCAAGCCTTTTTCTCGTAAGAGTAAAATATATTGCTTGAAAATATGAACAATAAAGCATACATCTAATCCCTGCGTTGCTTGTTAATTTCTTCAATTTTTAAAGCATCAGAGCAGGGTCATATTGGAGTGAAATAACATTTTTTTATTTTCCAATCCTGCAAGATAAGAAACATGTTGCTTCTTTATTTCCATGTTTTCAACATGGGTCACCAACTGGTGAGGATTCTAACTTTTTGCCTGGGACATGTAGTTTTAGCCTCTTAGCCCTCCTGTTTTAGGATTCTTACATATACGATATCATGTATCCATCAAGGGCATGTTTAAAGTCTTTTTAAAACAAGTAAGACAAAGACATTGTCAACCAACTCATAACGCTAGGAGCTAATGTTAATGATGGTGATAAAATCTGATCAAGACAGATGTCTTTTCAGCCAGAAACCTGTTTTTCTCTACCTGTCTGAAATGTTGGACCCATTGTTTTAGAAATAATTATGAATTTCAAGTCGTAAAACTATTGCCATCATCATTGTAAGTTGTGTTGTGTTGTTAGAATGGAAGGATCAACAGGCATAGCAACAGTAACTAAGTTAGATGGGGCTTACAGGAAGGGTCATTACATTGTCAAATAATAACATCAAAAGACCAAATGAACAATAGAATCCACTGATATGAAACTAGCAACACATGCCGAAATGCAGCATTATCACAAGAAGTATATAGGCTTTCACACAACATTAACAGACCATGGAGGTCTGCGGACTGCTCTGTAGCCTAATGAAGTACTGGCCAGCTTCTTGACATGGCCCGACAGAGCAGCGGCAGCTATGCGAGAAAAGAAAAATAGAGGCCAAGTCGAAAGAGAAAAGTCCACAGAGACACTGAGGCAGCCTCAGCTTATAGCTTGCACAACACAATGCAGTGAGACTGCAGATGAGAATATGTCTGTCTGAGGAGGAGGGGGTGGTGGGGGTGGGGGCTGGGGTAGCTTGGCAGAGAGGAAGATAGAGAGGGAGAGAAACCAGATGAGACTAGTCAGAAATACTCAAGCTCTCTTCCACTGATCGACACACTACCTCAGCCTGACAGTTTCATTTTCAAAGCCATTGTGTACCAACGTGCCAATGCGTATTATGAGCCACTGCCTGTTTGAGTATCAACCGCCCTCCTCATGAAAACCCCACCAGCACCGAAATAGAATACCAACCTGGAGGCTTTTGAGATTCACATATTCACTTAAACACTTTCCTCCTTCCTTTAATTACCCTGTCATGTGACTGGATTGTCACAAACATAATTTTGCTCTACAACACGTTTTGAAAGCTGGAGTTATCACTTCACAAGCCAACATGACATCTCCCTTTGTCCATGCTCTGTGATCGCATTCACAGTATCTTAGAGGATTTTTTCACTGAATTGTTACAGTGTTATTTTGGTTCAGATGACTCACTTTTGCATTGGCTTTTTGTTCAGTGTTTGCTCAGTGGGTTTGTGTAAGGACAGACGGCTTACAATCAGAACACATACTATGAGCTGACAGTAACGACGCCTCATTGAACTACTTCAGTGTTCCCAGAGAAGTACCAAACAGAAGCAAACAAGTGTAAACCGCCCAGGAAAGAATACTCCCGTTTAACCCTGGATTCATTATCTACGGTGTCAGTCTACAATATATAGTAAACCACAAATCTGTAGTTTTGACTCATGTCGCTGGATTATACAGTAAACAAGTCAAATAGTCTACAGATCTGCTAGCGTCCCCTAAAGGCTACAACCCTCATTACACCCCATACATGAAAATATTAGAAAAATAAACAAAATACTCATCATTTTAAGCTAATTTGTGCAAATAAATTCTTTTTGGATAGCACTTGTGTTGTTTTGTGTCTATAATTCAGCAACGTATGCACAGAAGCTGTTGCTAGGCAGATGAACCAACTAAGACTCAGATGTACATATGAATGGGATGTAAAACGCATGAAAATAACAAGAAGATCAGTCTTCTGCTATCCACCGTGCTCTCCCTTTTAGTTTCACCAAATTGAATGGCACACAGGCTTTTTGCTAGCTGCTCGCACTGATGTGACTCAGTGTTCATTGAAATAATTGGAGTGAGTGATCAGAATTTCTGATCTAATTTAGCCAGGGAGAGAGCTCTTGACCCTGGAGAAGCAGTGAGGTTGCAGCACTGCTTTGCACCCATGGACATGGCTCAGTTAACTGGTGAGAGGGAGAGCTAATAAAAGGGCCTCTTGGAAGAAATGTAACTGCACTTAGTTTTGAAATTGTTTGAAAGGTTCTGAAATGACTCAGAACCGTTATTTAATCTGGCCTTGTTGTATGAACAGGTCAGCTGATTTTTTAAAAATTTCAAGCAGTCACATAGACCATTGAAATAAAAAAAACAATTTCTTAATGACCTTCCTAGTTTTGAGACATATAAGAGTAAAAATAAAGAGAAAGCAGACTAAGAAGGCTCAATAGAAATGTGTTGAGGAGCATAAATATGTGCTTTAGTGACTTTGATCTGAGTCGGTAGACTCTCCTGCCTGAAATTGGTTAAATTTCCTGTGATCTATAATGCAAAATGTTGTTAATGCACCATTTTAAAGTAAGGACAGGTCTAGACTTGACGGTTGACAGTTATTCATTGATCCAACTTCCCTAACACTGTGGCTCTATCAGGCTGGCAGTGTGATCCGGATGAAATTGAATTGAAAAATGGCAGGTATGCCTCCACAAATATGCCTGCATATTTTCAGTTTGCTCACATATCTAATTTTAGAATAGTTTGTTTTGAAGAACATGCAAGTTACGTCTGCTCTCTCAATTACTAGGAAGTTCCTTCATTTAGCATGAATGACAGTTAACGAACATGCTGTTGTGGCAGAGAGTAAACTGGTATTTGCTCACGCATGAAAACCTAACATAATGATAATTCTTGTCTAGCCTCAGTATTTTGAAAACACTGAAATGTCGGTCAGTTGGTCAGTTCACCACTTTGGTCCAGACTGAAATATTTCAACAACCATTAGATGGATAACAATTAAATTTTGTACAGTAATCATGGCCCCTAAATTGTGTACCCTAATGTCTTCAGTGATTCTCTGACTTTTCCTCTGGTACCACCATGTTGGTTTACATTTGTGGTTTTGAGATGTCTCAACAACTATTGAATGGATTTCTGCAAAACTTAGTTTGGCTCTCAGGATGAATTGTAATAATTTTGGTAATCCCTTACCATTCCATCTAGTGCCATCACCAGGTCAAAACTTCAATTTGTCCAATTCTTTGGTTTAACACTTGCAAAACCTTAATGACATAGCCATCTGCTTCAGATGTACTTTGTGTTTTGTGTTAATTAGCAAATGTTAATATGCTAACACATAGCGTGTTTGCATCATCATTGTGAGCATGTTAGCATGCTAGTGACAATAAGAACCACAAACATGTCTGTAACAATACTTCATCCCCCATAAGAAAAGAGAACTTCTTGAGGAGATATCACCTGATGAAACAAGTTCGACATATTGAAAAGCTAATGTAACCAATTACCAAATGTACAAAATGTTATCAGACACTATTCTTTAAAATACTTACGCCCTTTAGCTAGTAGCTCAGCAACAACCAGACTGAGTTTGAACCTTACACAAACTTGACCTGACCTCATATGTCAGGAATAGAAGCATGTATTTACTTTGTTCTTTCTATTATGAAAGGATAACAAAAGACGTATGCAAGTGTCCAGTATGCTATATTCATTCATCTATCTATTTTCTATACAGTTTTATTCTTTTAGGTCAGGGGGCTGCAGCCTCTCCCAGCATGGGGTGTCATGTATACTGTATATTGAGCACAATAGTGTGATTTTGTTTAAGCCACACTTGGCCATGCGTGCATGGTTCTGTAACACGGGTTATATAATGCATAATTACAGAGCAGCAATCAGATTGTTTGAAGATGCATTCCTGCCATGTTAAGTGGTTGCTATGTGGGGAAGAAAATCCTGGCAAGAAAACCCTTTTAGTTCAAGTTATTAATGGAACATCACACAAAGTTCAGAAATGTCACACACAAGACACTAATGACTGACTGAGATTCAACTAGCCTTCAACTTTTGCTGTATTCAGCTGCTTCTCCTCTGAGCCGAGGGAAAAATATCTTTTTCTGAAGAGTAACTAAGTCTTCTATGAACTAATCTTGGACTAAAGAAGCTGGAATAGCAATAAGGGAGAGATGAAGAGGAGTTCTTTTCTTCAGCTGCTCTCCCTCAATATTCATAGTCCAAAATGTCATGTAAAACAAAGATTAAAAAAACAGCCATGTTAAACCACCTAACAGCCATGTTAGACCAAAAATGACCCCGCGCCTGTGTTTCTAGGAAGGATGTGGCTGGGGAACAGAACACAATTTAAACTCAAGTGGATGACAGATTTAGTATGAAAACAAATCTCAAGGGAGGTGACTTGCGATCTTACTGTACTTAGACCTTAACAATCATGGTAATAATTGAATGTTCAGCACAGGTCAAAACAGATGACATCTGCCTTCATAGAGTGCCTGGGATTGTATAACTTAAACATAAAGTTGTAGGGACTGTGCAATTTAAGCCTTTTGTGGGCCATAAAAATGATAATACAATCTAAATGAAAGCATGGAATTACAGAATTATGAATAATTAAGAAAGCAGCAATGCACAAGTAAAAAAAATAATAAAAAAGGCAACACTTTATTTAACAGGTCCTTTTGACAGGCGTCATTTCCTCAGGAAATGTTAAGTAAACAATTTTTTTGAGTAATTTGCACACATTTAACAGTTTTTTTTACAGAGAGGGTGGTGCAAATTGAGGGTGGTGTGGATTCATTATATTTGGGTTCATATTTAGGTTTGGGTCCAAAAATTCTTAATAAAGGTGACTCTTGACAAATCTTTGACTGACAGAAAATACGTAGTTTTCAGTGTGTAGTTTTGTGTGTAAAACTACATATTAGCATGATAAGGTTGTTTCTTAAAAACACTGTAATGAGCACTTTTCCCATATACAATCAAATTACATAACCCTTTCAAACAAATTTCCTAAGAAATAATATGCTAATACTGTATATCATTTGACACACAAAACTACACACCGAAAACTAAGTATTTTCTGTCAGTTAAAGAATTATCAGGTAGAGTCTAATTTATTGAGAAATGCTCTAAATTAAAAACTACGTATGAACCCAAATATGAGTGGATAATTACCAACTAAACCAAGTTAACAACTAACCAACTTTTTTTTGTTTTTCTTATAATATGTACCAAATTGCACCACAATCTCTGTAAAATATCCTAAAAAATAACTGTTAAATACCTGCAAATTACTCAAAATTAAGGGACCTGTAAAATAAAGCGTAAACACCCCCCCCAAATAAACCCCCAAAAAAACAAAAAAAAAATCCATGTATTCCATTTAAAGTACAAAACTAGTCTTTCTGTATTCAATTTCAGGTGTGTAAGATGAATTCCTATTCACATGTATATCACATAAACTACCAAAGCTGAACCAATACTGCAGAGATTTGCTTGGTTTGCAGGGTTTCTGTTGCATTATATTAAGTATCTGAAAGCATTTTGCCCACAGAGATTTGGGACTGGGACAGAGCAGCTGAAGGCTGCAGTGATTCAGAGAGAAACTTTCACAGCACTGCGCTTTGAGGGGCCATGTGCTGTTGTTGATGACTAATGATGATGGCTCTTTGCTCCGGGTCTTATTCTGTTTCAAGACGAGTTCACTACTCTCAAAGATGCAAGATGCATAAGGGATTATTCGGTGCACACTCAATAGGGACACCTCGTCATAACTGATATGCAATATATGTGCAGAGCATATGATGTGCAGTAAGCACATATGACATCAAAGCCAAATGCACGATAAACTACGCTACACTACATTGATTTATATGGTTTGCACATGTGTGAAGTGGAGGATGGTAAGCCTATAAATTGTGAAAATACCAACGCTATAATCAGTCTTTGAGAAGAAAGCTATTATATCTATATAGCAAATATAATTCTTCAAGAGGAAAATTGAATCCCTTGAACACAGACAGTAGAAAATTACTTTTTCGCTGTGGTGACCATATTTACGGTAAAAAGAAACATTTTCTAGGTAAGCTGTGGGGCTACTTTGTTCCAAAACATGACTTTAGAGGCTTGTGATTACAAGTGGAAAAAACAACTCCTAAACAAATGCAACTTATTATCCTCCCCCCACCCCCAACCCAAAGGATGTAACATAGTTTTTCAGACAGCGAAGAAAGTTCAAATAAAGAGCCTCAGGAGAATGGATGCTCACCTAGGCTCATTCTCTTGATCAAAATGTTACTTGCAATGGAACCACAAATTACTGCAAAATAATAAACACATTCAGATGATGGTTAAACATTCAGCTCTTGCCCATAGGCAAATTAAATCCTTATCCAACTCAACTCAAAGTCTCTCTCTTATTATTATTATTTTTGTGCAGTGTAGAAAATGTTTGATTTGTTGCAGCAGGTTATCTCTATTATTAATACAAGAAAGATGAATCATCCTTTTCCCACACAAACATACAGATAACAGAAACAAATATATACTTCTGAAAATGATAAGAAATACAAAAAATAAAATGTAAATGTAAAATGAAAAAATGTCAACAAGCCATTTAATCCTGTATTCAACGCTGAAACGCACGTCATCCAATAGGATGATCTGAGTGTTAATTGTATAATTTGCTGTTTCCAAGGCAACTTAATTTAGTAGATTTTCTTAGAAGTAATCTGCCTTATTTGCTAGAAAACTCTTCAAAGAAGTGACACTGCGTTGCAAACATGGTAATTAGCGTGCCTCTTTTGGAGCCACTGATACTAAAAAAAAAAAAAAAAAAAAAAGGCGGATAAAACAACAAATAGACAACAGAAGTGCAGGTGACGCGACTATCAGTCAAGTCAGGTATCATCAATCAACATCGCCATCAACCTTGCCCGCCAAATTGAGATGGATGCCAAAAATGTGGTTGCATCATCACATTGATTTTGCTCCACAAATGGAGTATAAATTCAGTGAGCTTCAAATTTGCAGCCTCGAGTTAGAAATTGCTACCTGTCACCTTCTTAAGGCCCCTTTTTCAGCCAGTTATTACACCAGTGGTCGCAAAAACCCCCATCCATCCATTACCTGTCGACTATGCAAAACAGCAAATACGGCAAATTACAAACTCACAAAGCATTAATTATTCCGTCCCTCCTGTTGTCTGAGAGAGAGAGTGAGAGATGGAGAGAGAGGGATGAAGAGTTCAGTTTCCACTTCTGCTCAGCTCTCTTCTGTTCTAATATCATAAACAGCAGAGACACGGGCAGAGAGGAGGAGGAGGAGGAGGAGGAGGAGGAGGTGGAGGAGGAGGCGGTGAGAGCTTGCTAGACCGAGCCTTTGTGAGCATGACGGGCCTGACTCACGAGAATGAGATGTTTCCAAAAATAAAGGAGGGAGGGAGAGAGAGAGAGATAGACAGAGAGAGAGAGAGAGAGAGAGAGAGAGAGACAGAATGTGCTGAACAGGCTGGAACACAAGAAACAAGTGGATTAACTCCCTCCCCACCCCCACCCCCACTTTCCAAAAGCCCTTGGATTCATCACAAAACATGCCGAATTAGTGGGAACAAATCGCCTGTATAAACACCCCTAAACACTTTCCCCAATTGCCATGATGCAAAAATTAGATAAATAAAGAAATAATGATGGCGAGCGTCCTCACAACAACATTATTAAAAGCTGGAAAGAGTGAAGGGTCAACGTTTAAAATAAAAGACTGCAAAGCAAAGTTCAGGTCATCTCCCAGTGACTGCATATATATATATACAGCAGATTCAGCATCTATCTTCTCAGTATTCATTTTATTTGCTCCTCTGGGGGCAGATGTGTCCCACTGTGAGCAGATGTAAGCAGTTGATTTCATGTTGTAAATAGGCACCATCATGTACACGTTTGGCTTTTCATCACGGCAGATTGCCCTCTGCAAATGCAGCGCTATGAGAATATGGTAGTTTCAGCCTCCTTGCTGTGAATCATAATACTTTGAAAGCCCTGTATAAGCCAGATCTTCCTCTGAATATCTCAGTCTGCTAGGGAAATGTTTGCAGTGCCTGCTAGTTTTTTGTCAGTTTTTATCCTACAAGCTTGATCTAATTTGAGTACAATAAAAACGGAATAAAAAAGGACAAGCAATTGGTGGAGAAGCCTTTTTCCAGTCAGATGCTACCACCACCAGCAACCAAATCATCATCATTCAATTTTCATGTGACCCAAATATTTCTTTTCCTTTCTGCTGACTACTGTAGGAACATCATGGAGATCTCCTCGTTTAAAACTCTGGGTGCATGTGTGTGTGTGTGTGTCTGCAGAGCCTGGTGGATAAGATGATTATCTCAACACACTCGCAGAGAGACACAGACAGCGACGGACCACTTGGCTCGCGATTGGTCATCCTCCAAAATGTGGAGTATTGAAGAATGCCCGCACAAAAGCCACACGAATCACACTCATTATCAAGCAGACAACGATAGCAAAGGGATGACAAAGATGATGCCACCGATAATTTGTCATCCAGAGCATTGATTCCCTGTCAGGACTCGGACGGCGTGGAAGGGTATCATGGGACCCTTTAATCTAGCATGAAAGACATGGGTAATCCTTGTTGGAGGATTACTCACGACCAGTACTTTCTCTTCGCATATCCCAACTTTGGTGTACATGTGCTTAAGTACTAACCCAGCCACATCCACCAATCGTGATTTATCCGAGGCTCCATCACTCATCCTAAGTCTTAGCAGCATAAGGGACATATTTACTCTTGACTCCCACTGCAACGAAGAGGATTTAACAGTAAAGAAACACAACCTACGTAAGCTTACATTCTGACCTGTACTCTAAAAAGACTGCAGCGTGAGTTTCTGCTGCTCAAAGCATCAAACCATCCATTCAGAGCGCAATAGCATTAAGCTAAGGCATTTACATTCCCATGAACAGCTCAATGCTGCAAGGCTTGTTCTGCACAGCACGAAACGCTACCGTACCCACAACTATCAAAGCATAAAGGATTGTTTTTTTTTTCCCCTCATCTCTGCGCAACCATGATAACCACACTTCCAGGAATAACCACAAACATATGACACATCTTCTAACCCTGCATGTGTCCTGCATCAGCGCTGAAGCATTTTCAAAACAGCTCCTTTTGAGGGTGGAACAACAGAGCAGCAACAGTATAACAGTCATAGAAGAACCAAGGTTTCTTGTGGAGAATTAGACAAGAAGATTGATACCACACTTTTATGGTAAATATTTAGTTGGAGCCAGCAACCAGTTAGCTTAGCTTAGCATAAAGACTGGAAACAGGGGGAAACAGCTAGCTTGGCTCTATCCAGATAACAAAATCTGCCTACCAGCACCTCTAAAGCTCACTAATTAACATGTTATGGTCTGGAGTATTTCTTGGGTGGGACCAGTGGCTAGGCAACCAAAAGAGACTCCAGGAAGGTACTGATCCTATAACCAACAAATAGTTCGTTACATAACCCTGAGTAAAATGATGAATTGTAGTTTTTACACTTAGTTTTTTGTACGGATAAAACAAATGAGACATAACACATTAATTAGTGAGCTTTTGAGATGCTGGTAGCTGTTACGCTAAGCTAAACGGCTGCCCGCTACAGCTAACTACATATTTACTGTAAAAATATTAAAGGACATTAAAGTGGTATCAATCTTCTCATCTAACTTTCAGGGAGAAAGGGAATAAGTGTATTTCCCAAAATATCAAACGAATCTTGTCAGTCTCAAAAGGGTGCATCCTACAGCAGTACTCAGTCATGCCTACTGATGAACAACCTTTCCAGCACATTAATTACTTTGAGAATTCTACTGTCTGGTGACCTTAATCCGCCAACTCTGCAAAGATACCATCATCCAAGTGCACATATGAACCGCCAGCTGCAACATTTCATGTACAGAGGAGCGTGTCAAGAAACCTCAGCATAGCCCAGAGACCCCCTCCTAGTGCATACAGGTGTGACGCCACAGATAGAACCAAGACAAATTCCCCCTCCTCTCCAAATTTGCTCCAAGCTGATTTTCAGAGAAATGATCCAACCACTGACTCACATTACAGGAGAGAGAGAGAGAGAGAGAGAGAGAGAAAAAAATAGTGTTTAAATATGCAGGACGGAACCTTTGAAGCTCCATCCGCAATTTAATCAGTTAATATTTAAAGCAGGGATAT
Source organism: Thunnus albacares (assembly GCF_914725855.1). Lineage (NCBI taxonomy): Eukaryota > Metazoa > Chordata > Actinopteri > Scombriformes > Scombridae > Thunnus > Thunnus albacares. The sequence continues at coordinate 15,221,915 of NC_058128.1, read as the reverse complement.
TCTTTATATAAGGCATTTGCATGATGGTTTGCAGGAGTTGGGAGGAAGGAGGTGGGGCTGGTTGTTGGAAATGAAGACATGAAGACTGAGATATTATGTGGAGGAATCTTTATCCACTTGCAAATTTTTATCAGGCATCCCGTTGATCATTGGTATTCAGAGGCCTGCGCTGCCTGTAATAGCTTGTCAGACAATAAATGCAGCAACATTTTTTTTTTTCCCCAGAGCCGGCCCCCGGGGGATAGAAATCATCATTATGTCCTGTTTTATTAGACCTCCTCTCCTCCTGCATCTTCACCTAACGCCATCTTATTCTTCATTATCTTGGGTAAATATTATCAGACAATGTAACGCAATAGCTGTTTTACACAAATTCAGATTCTGTTTACATGATTATGCTGATACAGCTGAAAAGTAGTGACATGTATGTTGTCTCCAACTCTACATATGCATTTGACTAAACTGGTGGGGGATATCAGCATGTTTTCGTCAAAGGATTTGCTCACATTGTCCCAGATGTTTAAGTGACAGATGTGGTCACTGCCCTATTTGTTTTTATACTTAATAGCATTGGAAAATGACAGGCATTTATTATAAAATGAAACAATGGATTATGAATGGACAGTGAGCAGGACAGAATTAAACAGCTGAAAAAAAAAGAAAAGAAAAGAAAAAAAGATAAAATAGTAAAATTTTGGGTAACACCTCCAAATGTAGACACATTTGTGATCCTGGCATTGTCATTTATTTTACCGTTCTGCTGTGGTACATTAGTCATAAAGCTGAAACATCATTAGAGGGGAAACCACTGCAGAGCTGCACTTTGATGACTGTTAACCGTCTAGGCTAGAGCTGAAAAGAGGACTGTTTTGGCTTCACAGACTGTTCTGACACACTGATAGTGGAGTGACCTGTGTGCCTGAGGACAAACATGAATGCATGAAAACCCACAGCCACACACACACACACACCACACACACACAGTACTTGGGGTCACTTAACCATGCTCTTGCACGCACATATACACACAAAGAGCAAAAAAATAAATAAAAATTCCACAGAAAACTCCATGAAACACACTGTAAGTAAATGTCATTTCACAAATGATCATATAACATATACTTATGTAAACCATATTGAACCATTATATTTCCGGCTCTGTTCTCAAGCAGTCACACAATCAAACAAAATAAGTAGAACAGGGTGATGCCAGAAAGACAGAAAGCAATTCTTCCTTTTTTCCTGAGTAGCTTGTCAGAAGATTGAGTCGTCCACTCCATTCCTTTCAAGGCAGCTTTCCATATTTGAGTGCTTCTCGGCACAGACCCTTGCTGCACTTTAATTAAGGTTTGGTGTGCATTATACAAATAGAAAATGCTTAAGAGTGCAGAAAGGCTCACATTAGAGAGCTTTTTTCCCCTTTTAGAAAAAGCCAATGTTTCTCAGTCAACAGATGGTATTTACTCAAATTATAGACCACAAATGAGGGCTAGGGTGAAATGCTTTTTTTCAGAGCCCATTGGCAGTCCATTAAAAAACAGAAATTGTGTGTGCAAATCCACCGAGACACAAGGAGAGTGACACGGAATTAGGGATGGTTGTGTTATTCACTGGCAGCCAAAATCCAATAGAAAGTCTTCTGATCGTTAAATGAAAAGTATCTCCAGCAAAGAATTATAATTGCCTCACACACACACACACACAGAAAAAAAAAAAAAATTGACACACATCCGTTTTTCTTTTTTCCATGATCTAAACACAAGTGCAAAGAAGCAATCCCAGTCAGGCGGTACAGTAGACTACAGCATCCTAATTGCTTTGATTATGAACAACATGTTTCTCTGGAGAGATGGTACCTCGGAGGGGGGAAAAGAGTTCAGTATGAGAGCTCGTCTGCCAGAGCAAAGCGCTTTCATGCCGACCACCTCTGCCTGTCATCTTTTCTCAGACATGGAGAGAAACAGAATTACTAGGGCATTCAAATGAACATGCCAGGAAATGGGCCAGTGCTAAAAAGTGACACCGTTTGTGATTCGCATATGCTGAATGAGGCTAAAATATACATATTCTTGTCTCAAGCAGCAACAGTTTCAGCCCCAGTTTAAAGACTAAATCCTGCAAAATCTCATGTCTTTTTTTCATCAACAATTCCCTCCTTTATCTAGCTCTTCATCTCATTTTTACAGGTTTTTATAAAATAAGAAACAAAATTCATGACAACAGAACGGACAAAAAACAAGAAAGGTATTTTATGTAAAACCATTCCCTTAAATTTCGATAAATGGTCTTGTCAACATCTGACATCCCCCTTCTGAGTCCAAATTAGAATGATCAATGTCCAAAATAAAACAGTAATTGCCAACCTCATAATGAAAATGGACCCATAATAGGAATTTCTCATCAGCAGAACCTGAATCCCAGCATGCAATTACCTGGAGTGTTTACAAGCCATTTCAGCATCGTATTTGGTGTTTTCAGGCACCTAGGCTACGGTTATTACTTAACTGAATGTTTTTTAGAGGGAAAATAGGACAGTGGAGAACATTTTTTGGTCAAAAGCAAAAAGCTACAACGGTTTCTGAATCATGCAAAATTGGCAGTTTCAAATCTCATTATTTAGCTCATACTCTGCTCTCAAAGGTGCACATATTGGCTTTCAAACATTGTCAGTTACAGTCTTTTACAGAGAAATACCACTCAATTTAAGAATAAACATGTCTTTATCTTGTGGCCTTTATTAGCCTTGGTTTTAAACTGTAATGTTGTTCAATGACAGGAACTGTGTTGGCTTTTTTTTGTTTGTTTGTTTTTTTTACATTCCATTATTTATAAATAACAAAAAAAATGGTATTTCCTTATCCTTGAATAAGCTGAAGAATGCTGGCCTGAAATTGAAACACATTCAAGCATTTTGAGAGAAGTTTGCTTATACAGTAGCTTGGTTATATTTATTTTTTACTGAAGCATTCGAGCTGGCAAATTTCTTCCAGATTTTGAATAAATTGTGAAATGTTCCCATTTTCGTAGTTCTCGTTTCCATTTTTTTTCTCCAATTAATTTCCTGTGCAGCTGCACATCAATGTGACCTTAAAAATGAGAGAATTGGACAAACCGCTATGTCATTTGTGGCTACAGGGCTAAGAGGGAGAGTATTCATTAATCCAGAACCGTTTGCCATTACTTCATATAGGAATCGCATATATTACATCTACAATTCAGTGGTATTCCCCTTTAACACAGAATGGAAAAAAAAACTGCAAGAGAGGGAAGCTGGGAGAGTGTGCCCAGGGATATATTCATGGAGATTATTCCCATTAAATGTCAAACACATTTCACATTCAGTGACAAGGTTTAGCATATATTCTGCTTTGACAAGCTGTCCCAATGACAAAAAAGACTGTGTTCCAAAAAAAGACACATTTGATTTTTTTCTTTATCACTTTCTCTTAAAAAAAAAAAAAAAAAACAGTTGGCATGAACATAAATGACACATTTTGCTCATATAAAATCCTTTCACCATCTAGCATTAGTCTTTTAAATACAAGATAACAACATTATAACATTTCAACAGCGCCTTTAACATATTGATCAGTCATAAAGTAACGATTTCCCCCAGTGTGGATCTGTACTGTTTTGTAATGAAGCTGAATCCAGTTGATAGAAACACATTTTAGAGATACAAATCTTGCAGGTAAAGATAAACAGTGAGTAAGTTCATCAGCTATCCCCTTATCAATAACCAATACTTTCCAACTGTTTAAAATGGGCATACAGTATCATCTCCACCCAATGAGAGGGATAAAAACAATGTTGCAAAATGGAAAGTTTTTATTTTCAAAAAGCAACAGATTACACAGTTAACTTTCAGCAAATGCAATCCTAACTGAAACTGTACTCACATTCGGGACTTCAAAATGAAAGACTCACATACTTACACACAATCTATCTATAATATACAAAAAAGAATACATAATAAATATTAAAATGGCCACAAGAGAAAAAAGTAAGTCATTGAAAACAATCAGTAGAGAGCAAATGTAGGGAAAGTAGAAACAAGACGGTGTGCCTTAAATGTCTTTTTTTTTTTTTTTTTTTTTCCTTTAGCATTTTTTACAAATTGTGCAAGATTTCATACTAAGGCTCTGGTCTTGAAGTGACTGTTGTCTGATCCACACACATCCACGCTCTGATACGCGCACACAGGCACCCACTGACACACACACACACACACACACGCACACGCACACGCACACACTCGTGCGCACACACTCCCTGTGCTCTGAGCACTCTGTGGGGTGTAGCAAACCGTTGCAGAATAAAAATGGGCTGCTCAGTGTATGGCCTGTGATGCTCATAGGAATGGACCAGCTTTTAAAATGGACATGCACTTCACGTTGATGTGAGAAAAAGAAAAAACTCCCCTTGCATCTAAAAAAAACCCCCCAACTTTTTTAGGAGTGAATGAAATAAAATTTGAGAAAAAAAAAAAAACCCAACAACCAAGAAACATGACAATATCATAACCATTAAGGCAAGAACACCCGGAGTGGCATCAGCAATACTGTACTGTAACAATATGATAGTGTTTAGGTACATGGATATGATGAAACATTTAACTACTTCTTCAATGTCTTTTTTTTTAAGCACAAGGTTGTTCTTAAAAGCAACTTTTTTTTAAAAATCCAAACATCATTTCATCTTTTTTTTTCCTCTTTTTTTTGTAAAAGGTGATAAGAAAATAACAATGCCAGACACTAGGGACATATGGATCGTAAAACTACAAGAAATCATTTCTAGTTTTAAGTTGCAACTTCAAAACCACACATTGTAAATCCCCGTCGTTAAGCCCCCACCCGGTAAATGAAAAAGATATCACTTACATTAAAACCATTTTATCCTCTTGTGATGGTGTATTCCAACAGTCACCAAGTTTTGCTTTACTTACAGCGATTGTGTAGTCTGTTGCAAATTAAAGCATTCATTGTTAAGTTTGGGGGGGGGAGGAGGGGGGGAACGAAAAAAAAAGTTGTCCTTGCAATGCAACTGGCAACTGTTGACCAAAAAAAGCATCTTTACATCTTCTTTTTAGTGCAACTCTTAAAATGTAAAACATTTCCAGTGATTCCATGAGAGGTATCATTTCTTTGTTTTATGTTCTTTTTTTTCATTTTCTCTTTTCATATTTTTTGTATTTCACACCTCACAGAATTACGCATCTTCAAAATATCCAAAGCAAGAGGTTTTGTTTTCATTGTTTTGTCAATTCTTTTTTCTTTTTCTTTCTTTTTTTTCCAACTTTTTGCTTCTCCGCATTGACATGGCCTTCCACGATGTCTGTTTACTAGAACATAAACACAGGAGGGGATCCGGACCTCCTGCGTATTCCATTCCCTTCAGCCTCCATGTTTGATACGTTTCATATTCAATCACCCCGGCAGAGCCTCGTGATTGGCAGTCCACCTTCTACCTCTGTAAAGAAGGGTTAAGAGAAGGAGGAACAGGAGAAAAAACTGGAGGATGAAGAGAAGAGAGATAGAAAGAGAGAGTGCGCTGTACAGTGGGAACAAGCCCAGATCAAGATCAATCAGGGAAATAGAGACATAGATGAGAAAAAAACCCACAGCAAAACCTTCATATAACGCAGTAGGGTTCCCTTGGTAACCTGGATTTTCTGCAGTAGAGGAGTGTGGTGCTGAAGCAGCGCCGGAGCTCCCTGTTGGAGAAGATGCAGATGAAAGGATTGACCCCAGCCTGGGCAAAGCTCATCCACACAGCTGCCGTCAGGTAGCCCCCAGGGACTACAGGGCCCCTTGCAAACACCCGCCAGTAGCAGGCTACCAGATAGGGCCCCCACAGTGCCAGGAAGAAAAACGTCATGATGTAGAACATCCTACTAATCCTCTTCTCTGTTTTGAATTCATCCAATACCAGTAGACGCCTGCGGCCCGCTGCGTTGCTGTTCTGCCGGATGCCCAGCAAAGTAGGCGGGGTGGGGCCTCTACCAAATCCAGCCAGCCAGTTGGCCGCCGCCTGCCCGCTGGCGCCTGGCCCGTGGAAGGTCCAGTTCTGGCTGACAGCAGGCACGAACTGGACAGGCTTCATCTTTCGACGGTCATGGACGAAGAAGATGAGCTTGAGGTAAACCAGCTGTGTGGCCAGGAGAATGAGCGCCAGCAGGAGCATGAAGCCCAGTGAATCATTCGCCCTAAAGGAGCGGTGCTGGAATGTGCACTGGTCCTCCTCCCGGATAAAAGAGTATGTCCCTACGTCTAGCACTGGCGGGAACGCCATAGCCACTGACAACGTCCACACCATGCAGATGACAGCCAGACAGGTCCAGAAGGTCAGCCTCTTGGTGTAGAAACGGTGATGTGCAATGGCCAGGTAGCGGGTGACGCTCACGCAGAATAGCATGAACGCCGTGTGGAAACAGGAGAGCACACCCAGGAAGGCGATCACTTTGCAGGTCAGCGTGCCATAGGTCCAGGCAGATCCATTCTTGACCGAGGTGAAGACAAAGGGGAAACAGATGGCAGAGCGAAGGATATCGGAGGCGCACAGGTCCAGCAGGAAATAGTAGGGTGCTCGGTGCAGGCTCTTGTCTTTGACCAGCAGGATGGAGATCAGGAGGTTTCCAACCACACCGACTCCAATGATGAAACCCAGAGAGGTCAGTTTGAGGAACGTGGCGAGAGGAGAGACATTCTGCAAGATGGTGTGGTCCCCTGCATGGCTATAGTTCGCCATAGATGGAGGAGGGATCATAAAGATAGCGGAATAGCTTCAGCCGAGTATCATGATCTAGAGGTGGCAGGGGGAGGCGTTAGATCCATTTGGCGGTGTGCTTTGAAGAGGTTTCCAGGCATATAGGCAACCTCTCCTCTAAGGCATCCTTTGTTCCTTTGTCTCATCACACCTAAAAGAAAAAAAAAATCCCTGAAAAATATCATCCACCCATCAGCATTCAGTCCCAAACAACAGCTGCATTGTTTTCAACCGCACTTGCACAATCTAGAATGTGATAAGCAATAATTTTCCTCTGCCTGTCTGTCATTTATTTATTTATTTGTTTGACATTTTGAACATGTTAAGTGGCACAGTGCAGAGCTGCGCTTGAACACTTTGTCTACAGACAGGAACACAGACAGACAGCGATATGGAGCTTGATTAGACTAAAGCATAAAGCTGCAATGCAATTTTTCTTTCATGAGGCTTCGGAATTTCGTGAACAAAAGCACCATGAAGGCAAAAAAAAAAAACAACAACAAAAAAACAACAGTCGAGCCCTCATTAACACAAACGACGCAATTTTTTTTGTACCCCTGTTCTGTCGGAAAGAAGCGGGTTACACGCACACGCACACACACACAAACACACACACACATACACACACACACACACACATACAAAGGCTCGGGTTGGATTTTATTGGACATTTTCAGCGCACTGTGAAGAGAAATGCAGTCCAAAATAAGCTCTTCTTGATCACACCCTACACCCTGCAGAACAGAGGAAGGCTTTCTAAAGCAGTGGGTGCCTCGAATAAACTCGCCCTGCCTTTATGCATTGTGGAAAATCGACGGAGGGTGCATACATAATAAAGCATCCATGTCTTTTTTTTTTTTTTGTCTGATTAAAGGTTAACTGGATTAGGGGTCTTACGTTAATAGCTAAGCAGTGTTCTCATTAGGGCGTTTATTGAGCCAGCCTCCATTTTCCAGATCATCTTTTATACTAGTAATTACAAAGAGTTAGGGGAAATATACTGTCTAATACTGACAATAAAGCCGCATTTCGACATAATTTGCTTGTTAATGCGCGGGTGTGATTGCCAGTCGGGATGGATAGGAAACGATGGTTAGAAGTGACAATAACAAGCCTGCTGGCAACAATATTATGGGATATTCTATTGGATCGCTATGCTTCATTGTTTAGATAATTACGCATAGCCTATGGTAATATCTGATTTCATTAATATTGGCGTTTGTGCCTACTTACGCGTTTTTTATGCGTCCTCCGATTGTCAGTCGAGTGTTATACGCGCGTGAATCCGATAGATTTCAGTCAAAAAAAAAATAAAAAAAATAAAATAATCACACACACAGCAGGATCAAATCAGCGTTGTTGCATCCCAGTCGGCGAACGTCTGGATAAAGCACAACAGTGTAGCGGATCCGCACGTCCATTAGACTAGAATAATTTCCAAGTCCCCGCTATGAATTGCCCAGAATCGCAGCCACCACACAAGACAAGGCCAAAAAAAAAAAAAAAAAAAAAAAAAAAAAAAAAAAAAAAGAGAGAGAGAGAGAGAGACAGCCGATCACAAGAGCAATCAAAAAAATCCCTACCTGTTGATAATCCTATTTCGTTTCCCTCCTGGAGGTTATTTACATTGCACGAGTCGGGTTTGGCTGTTTTAAAAAGCCTGATTTGTTGCCTGCCCCCTTTTTTTCCTCCACGGTGAATATCCTACAGTAAACGGAGCTCAGTGCGCATGCGCTCTGCATCCCTATTTGTGATCCAAGACGCGTCTTGTCTCTTGTTGCAGCAGCAGCAGCAGCAGCAGCAGCAGCTCCGTCTCTCTCACGGTAACATCTGCTCAACGGGGCCGCTGCTGGCCGGTAACGCGTTACACATCAGTACTCACTATATCCTCTGGTAACGTGTGGTGTAACGGATTACTATTTTAATGTCAGCTTTACACCTAGAGTCGAGATAAAAAAAGACATATTTAGGCTGTCATCCTGAGTGTTTCAGACCAACTTCCAGGTGAAAATTATTTTGCAAATCATATATTTCAATCAAATAACATTTAAATTATACCAAACACTAAATGCTCATCATCTATTTTTTTTTTATTAGATTATTTTATCCCCTTTTGGACATTTTCTTTGCAAATAGTAGGCTCAACATTCGAGCATGATCCTGCTTGTCTACAGTATAGCTCTCTGTCCGCCTCTCATTGTGCTCATACATGTTTCACTCCACAGAAATGTCGACCATTATGTACAAAGTGAAGGGTTAAATCAGGCAGCCTAGTTCACCTCAAGGTAGAATGACTTCCCTGTACTGTACATGCATAATTGACAAGCACTTTGCGCACTGTTGTTCATTCTGCCCGGGCAGCATGATAAATTCATAAGATTTGATTTCTGAACCATGTATGGAGAGCTGTGATGTCACAAGCAGTGTAACAAGTGAACAATGATTTGGCCGCATATGCACGCTGCACACGTACATAAAAATATTTATATGTGGGCCATATGAAACATAAATTAACTATGATCATACATCTAGGAAATGTGTCACCACATGCAACTGATATAATTTGCACATGTGCAGATTTCTATTTTGTAGGATGAAAGAAATCTGCTACTGAGAGTCAACATGTGCAGGCGGTTTGTTTTCAATTACGGCTTAGAAAATATCACAGACATATGTTATGACACTTACACAATGATAATACATGTAAACAGTCATACTGTAGATTGGTACTTCATTATGAGTAAAGGATACTCAAGGATTACTTTTTCTAGAAAGAAGCGACACTACTCCTCCAGACAAAGCTCAGTTAAAACAAAGTCCTTAGTGAGTTTGTGCATGTTCCAATATTCTCAAATGCACAATCACTCATTTTGGCACAGACCTTGTAAATATTATGATATATCATTATCCCCTGGTTAAATAGCTGTTCATTTTTAATCATCAGTTATAAGAGGCAATTAAGTTGAACACTTATTATTTAAACTTTGAGAAAAAAAAGGATTTCGTTAGAAAGTTAATTTGGTAAAATTGGAGTTCAAAATTAAAACCTGATATTATTTACAGAAGATGTGATGGATAATGTTATTCAGTGCTGACTAACAACAACTGCAGAGCAAATGTTAGTTGTGTTCATTTAGCTAAAAGCGTAATAATGAACACTGTTGCAGTTGTTATCTCCATCTATGAACTTTCCCTATGTTTAGAACATGCATGTCCAATACATCTGTTTTATAAGTGGACAAGTCAACTTTCTTAACCCATTGTCAGACTGAGACTGCATGTAAACGATGGTATTACCCAAAGCAGGAAGACACTGAGGATCTCTTCAATGCATTTGCACTCTGTGATCTGTTCCATCTATGAGCATGAAAGCACTCTTTCCACATTCTCTAAATGTACAAAGAGTGAGGAGATGACATTACACACTCATTTAAACATCACGACCATGAGTTTTTTGAAGAGCATCAGATAAAGCAATTTATTAATCACAAAGCCATATTGTAACATGTTTTAATTGCAGATATTGAAACAGTAGTTATACTCGTTTGATTTAACCACACTTGTGATATTGTGCTTCAAACAATGGTATTGCTGTGTTGCACATTGCAGACATAAACACATCAGTGAGGAAATCACAGTGATCAAGCACAGAAGATAGCTATGCGCAATATACGATGCAAGCATCCTTAGGAGAATATACAGTAACTGCAGCAGTCTTTCCATACAGAAAGCAACAGTGTTTGGTCCTTAATCTCAGCAGTGCAACAATTAACAGTTCCTGTTTTCGGACTTCCTGGATTTTCCCTTCCTCATCTCCATCAGAGTCCACGTGGTTCCCGTTGCGCCTGACGCATTAAATCCAATAAGGCACGTTTCTCATCAGTCGCTTCGACACAAACCTTGTGCCAGAAGGTCCATATAGTAGATCGCACATGAAGGTACCAATGCGGTGGATGGTAACAGGACGGGACAGGCGCACAACAAGGAGATCCTCTCTCACAGCTGTCCGTTCCGCTTCCGTGCGTACCAGCCCAGGCAGGCGCAGAAACCCACCACCGTGAGGACGGTGCCCAGCAGCAGGGCTAAAGCGTCACCCGCGTCGTAAGCCTCCGCAGGTTGGATCATAGAGAACAATATCAGCCCGATGATCGCTGCAGCGTGTGGAAGTTCGAGTACGGGTGCCATGTTGAGCTTTTCCGCTGTTGCTGTTGACTTTCGGGAAGCAGGAGCGCCTGCGCCACAGTCAGATGACAGCAGCTGAGCGGCTGGACTTCCTGGTGTGCTCAGCCAATTGCAACGCTGCTTTATTCTAACCCATGCCTTCTGGACGTTTTTTTTTTTTTCAATTGAAGTAGACCAACTTTCACTTTCAGCTGATATGTAGCTCGAGGAAGTAAACTTGCATAATTCTACCGTTGTTTGTTTTGTTTTGCAGCTCATCAGATATAAATACAAACTGATCATGGGCTCCAAATGGTAATTATTCTACAGTGAGTGGATTTGTGACATTGCTCCTCTTATTAGTGATGATTAGGCTGACAGGCTGTCAGTGCTTCATGTCCTCACCCCCTAGGCCAATGCTATAAACAAATGAGACTATTTTACATCAGTCAGTCAGGCTCGTCAACAGCTCTTGTCTGAAGCTTGATATTCCCTCTGAGGACAAACACGCGTTGACATGCATAGGCTATTACTGTATGATGTAGCATGTGACACTTGTTGGTGAAGGTCAGGCCAGAAAAAAATGAGTAATGCTGAGGAGAGCCTAGGGCTGAAACACGTCCGTTTTTTGTTTTTGTTTTGTTTTTTGCTGTTGTGCATCATCAAAAAATGACATACACTTATTTTTGAGTGCTGATGACTTTTGTTATTTAGACCAGAAAAAAATGCCATGAAAAAAGAATTTTTAAAGTTTAAAGCTTAAAGTTTTTAAACTCTCGCGGGCCATTTTACTATTTCAATTTGGACAGCAAGAGAATCTCACACTGAAAGAACTCTTATCTCCTATTCCAACCTGCTCTGCTTTGCTGCGGTGCACTCCTCATCTCCTGAAACATGTTAAGATCACTTCATATCGGCTGTGCTGTGATGACTAATCACGCCAACATTTCAGCTCATGCTACAAATTGTTTGGCTTGCAGAGCAGTTTTTTTTGGGGGGGGGGGGAGGGGGGGGGGGTTGCAGGGGTCTATATCTATCTCTGTGCTCTCCTGGGGCACTTTGCCTGTAATTTAATTAGAGCACACAAGCCAAAGTAAAATATTGACCTTGTAAGGCTGCCATACCTCTGTACCTACCTGCTCCGAGCAAGGAGATGAATAGGCACACATTCCCGCTGCTCACTCTTCTCGCTTTCTCATCATACACTCTCTCTCTCTTGCGCCTGCTGTCTGTTTGGCAATTTGTCTCACATTGCCTATATACACACACACACACACACACACACACACACACAAGTTTTGTTAGTCTCGTCTGATCTCTGCGGCTGCATTCAAGCACCACATGGCTATTACAAGCCCCTCAAGAAGCTTCTTATTCTCAACATAAAACATTAAACAGCTGATTCTGTTACTATCTGTTTGTACCTTCTTGTGAGTTACATTCATTCCCTAAGCAAAGGCAAGTTCTAAATCTTAATAACAGCATGAAATCCAACGTGAAATATGTTTTTTGCTCTCACTGGAAATGCCCTCCAGATTAATTTTGTGGTTTTATAGTAAATTGTCATGACTTCTGGACCAAAACACATTCACAGGCACACACACACACGCACACACACACACAGCAGCAACAGCAGCAACAGCAGCAGCAGCACTTACCCTGGATCTCAGCGGCGTTGGTAATTGATCAGTGGGAGGATGAGAGAATATCCAGAAATGAGAGGGTTTGTCTAACAGGGCAGGACAGTGACATTAATCTTTCCTACTTATGTGTTCTGCATCGTAATATGCTGCTCAGCACCTGAAGGCCTGTCCCTAAATTTGTACACTGGTTATGTCTGTATATGCACTGGTATGAAACAGTGTATTTTCAAAAGACTTTATCACTGTAAAATTGAGCTCAAATTTGAATTGCTAATAAACTAATGACACAGCAGTTATTGAGGCCAAAACCTTTTTTTGTGGAAACTGTGTCAAAGCTTCACGCCTTTGACTCTGCATTTCCTATGGTAACTTCTGTGGTGCGCTAGTGACGATAGCAGGTCAAAGCCCAGTATAGCTTATGAACATTGATACAATATGTTTTTGTGTGTCTGTTACAACTGAAATAATATAGCTAACTATTCAGCCGCTCACACAGATATTGCACAGTTTGTACCCATTAAATTACAGCAAGTCCATACCAAAAAGTAATTTTTTTCTCATTTGTAATTACAATTTTGACCAAAGTACACAAGTCAAAACAAACACCAAGGATATACTTTTATATATAGATAATATATATATTGTATATATAAATATGTATATTGTTTATTTATTTATTGTAATTCTACAACTCTACTACAACTTTACATTTATGTGTGTGTATTTCCAGTTACTCAACCTTTTATTTATCCCTTCCTGTTCCCTTCTGACTTTAAGAGACGTTTCTTCCCCTCAGTCGAGTAAAAGTGCCACTGGCTGCCAGGAATCAGTTGCTTACCTGGCAAAGAAGACGCTCTATAAAAACGTCCATCTCAATGCGTCTTTCAAGTTAGTAGCAAGATGCAGAATCTTGTTTGTGTGTTTGAATAATGTATGTGTGGATGTTTGTCTCACAAAAAAAGTGAACTGATACACAGATGCTCTTATGAACTCCTCGTCTCCATGCTGTGTGTGTTAGTTGGTTTAGTTATTCACAGCCCATATATATATCATAATTACTTGTGTATTTGAGTTTTTATAGATTTTTAGCATTCATATTTCTCTAAAGTTGAATCAAGACTGTTTTCAACAATGTTTTATTCAATATTTACAAAACCCCAGTTGAAATAATTCCATGTTGCCTCAGTTATGTTTCATATCTTATTTATTTTGTCCAAGGACACGTTGTTAAGGTTATCTGTACTCAAATGTTTTTGAAGGTAAGATGAACTGAAAAGGCCAGTTTTCAAAGTCCTTGCTTTTGTAAGCATCATCCATTCACAATTACTTTCCACAACGGTGAAGACACAGTTCCACTTTTACCAAACAGCACAAAACATCTCTCCCTGAAGATTAATTATGTTCCGAAATTGGTTTCTCAGAAAACACTGAAAAACTGACCCCTTAAAGCAATTGCTGCTTTTGTAGTGGTTCAGAGCACCATCCATAATGAATTGTACTGTGAGGGACATGACAAATGGATTTTCCTATGTCTTTTGTGGCACTGTTCTAGATGTTAAAATACTTAAGAGGGTCTGAATCAACACCAGAAAAAGAAAGAAAGGGCAGCTCAGATCTGCATAACAAAGTGTTGGACCACACTGACTCACATACTGTTAGGAACGTGGGATGAGCTGAAACACATCACAAAGCTGCAAAAAGACGAATGACGCAGTGTAATTATCCATTCATATTGGAAGCTGAGAGGGAGTCTGAGGGTGGATATGCTTGCAATCACACATCTCAGGGTTATGCTGACAGTTGTATAATGCTTTAAAGGGTAATCAATTCATCCTCGTATTGTTGCTTTGTTTTTGCAGAGACTTGAAATTTGCTTGAGATAATTCATTACAGTGAAGATTTAGTCGTCAGAGTAACATTATTGTCACATGGTACACACGTGGTACACAGTTGTGGCTTCTTTAACATTCGTGAGCCGCATTCAGAAACTATGTTGTTTTAAGGAACGATAATGTGAATTAAATATATATATTTGCCTTTATAAGGTCACTGTTCAGCAGCTGTTTTGGTCACTTGAAGGCAGTACTAACACAACATTGATGTTTAATATCTTTTGGTTAATATGGCAAATGCCATTCTTGCAATTTTACTGTCAAACTCCCTGGTTAGTTTTTTAGCTTTTCAGCACATTACTCATTTAATGCGCCATATCAGTAACATGCAATCAAATAAGGCTTAAAGCATCATCATATTACTGCGCAGCTTCAAAAAAGTTAGTGGTTGTCTCTTCCTGTGATTTTCCGCACAGAGTTTTTCATGGAAATGAGTAGAAGCAGAATTAGTTCCAGCAGGTTGTAGCAGAGGGATGGAGGGCAGGATGTCTGCCTTCAGCTTAACATTTCGAAAATAAAATGTCCCAAAACAATGACTGCTACCTTTGTGAAAAAAGGCCACTTAATGAGAAGGTAGGACTGTTCTATATTCTATAGTTCTGATTGGTTGTTTTATTGATCTGTCAAAATCCTCCTCTACTTTTTAAGCAAAGGGACAAATTTGCTGTTGAAGATGTCTGCTAAGGATGTTCAATAAAAAATACTCAAATATATAAAACCTCTGTCCACCCATTTGAAAGGTGAGTGCTGTGTCACATGGCAATTCCTCTGCTAGATTGTTAACTGCATGCAGTTTGCTCTTTCCAATGTTTATATCCTGATGGCTGGCTGAATTGTTTTAAAATGTTTAAAACTACTGGGAGGGATGTAGAAGGGTTTGATACATATAGAAGTAGATCGTCAGCATACAATGACAATTTGTGTACTGTTCCCAGTCAAGTAATACCCTCAAATTTCTCCTTGAAATGCAGCAAAATTTCTAGCTGCTCAATTGCAACTGGAAACAATAAGAGGGACAACAGGCACCCCTGCCTTGTGCCATGTTGAAGCTGAAAAGGAGGTGAGATTATATCATCTGTTTGCACTGACACTACTGGTGATGAGTATAACAACTTAATCCATGAGATGAAATCAGGACCATGGCCAAATCTTTCCATTACTTCAAAAAGATATTTCTGCTCCACTCTATCAAGGGCTTTCTCAGCATCCAATGACACTACCACTTCTGGAGTGCTGAAGCTGGGCATGTTAAGTAAATTTAAAAGTCTTCTGGTGTTGTGGAAGGATTGCCTCCCCAACATGAAACCTGTCTGGTTTCATGAAATGATCATAGGTGCCCAAGCAATAGAGCAAGTGGAGCAAATGCATCCCCATTATTCACTTAGGGGGAGCAAAGTTATGGTTTTGCTACCTCATTTCTTGTCTTTTTAAAAATAAACATATCATCATACAGTCCCCACAATCTAAAATGGCCCTTTTAAGTCTTGAGCAAAAGTCACCTTCTGAGTTGTGCATTAAAATAGATTGATTTGAGATAGTGTAAGTTAAAATGATCTGCTTTTGAAGTTATGATTATTCATTCCTGTATAATATTACAACTACATGTAGGTGGGATTGCAATTAGATAGTTGTTGAGAAGATATTTCATTCATCCAACTTGTTTGTACTTTGTTGCAATTGTGAGTCTTTGAAGATGGTCTTTTGAGTATTGAGAATTGCAACTCTCAGGTTTAACATTGTTTAACCAGATTTAATTATCCAAATCATATTGTGATGTGTTGCAAGGCTATTTCATTTATATAAATTGTTTGTCCTTGTTTAACCTTGAAGATAGCATAATAGCCTCCAACCTACCTCCTTGTAGAATTCTACAGTGTATCCATCCAGACCAGGTGATTTAATATCTTGGTGTGACACTGGATCCAAATTTGAACTTTAAGAAACATGTTAAAGAAAACGGTTAAAAACATAAAGTACAACTTAGCAAATGTTAGACATATTAGAAACTGTCTCTTTGGACGCAGCCAAGATATTTATACATGCTATGAGTCTTTCCCATATGTCTTATTGCATCACATGTTAGGGGCAGATTGGAGAAACAGCCACAAAACCTCTTGAGTCCTTATACAAATAAACTCTAAAAACTCTGAACCAATAGCCAATGCATTTCCATCACTGTAGGGTACTGGGGAAATACAACTTACTGAGCCTAGTTTATAAAATTTTAAATGGTCTGGCCCCTCCTCCGCTATGTGACTTGGTGTACACTTGCTCAGTAAGTTCTATTAGATCCTTCTCTGTACAAGATTGTACCATACCATTTCATCGCACTGCATTTGGACAGTCAGCTTTCTCTGTGAAAGCCACAACTCAGTGGAATGTCCTATCTGATGATGTGAAGAACTGCAGTTCAATCAATACATTCAAGGCCAAATTAAAAAATCTACTTAAGACCAATCAGCTCTGTGACCAATGAGTCTAAATTTCGTCTATGGTCTTCTCATTAGCTCAGGTAGTCCTGCTTTTAATTTGACAAGTTTACATTATTAATTTCTAATTTACATTGTTAGTGTACGTGATGTGCTGTTGTGTGTAGCTTTGTTTTTTGTCTTTTGTTTGGTGTGTTTTGTGTGTTTTTTGCTTCGTACTGTTTGTTTTTGTGCTGTTGTATGTTTTGATTTTGGGGGACTGCATATGTAAATTAGCTTTGAGCTAACTCCGGTGCACTGCATCTTTTATGTTAAAAACTGTACACTGCCCCTTCAATCTCATTCGTTGACATTGGCCTGCACAGATCTTCCATGAGGTTACTGTCAGTTCTAGGGAACTCAATTGTATCTAAGATATTATCTATGCTGGCTTAAGTGCATTTAGAAGTATATAAATCAGAGTAAAATTTGGCAAATGTTTCATTAATGATTTTCGGATCAGTAAGAACAACACCTGATGGGGATTTAAAAGAAATAATAAGCCTGGATGCAGCTGTGGCTCTGGCTTGCTGAGCCAGAAGCTTGCCTGCCTTGTCTCCTGATTCAAAAACACGTTGTCTTGACTTAAACAACTGTAGTTCTGCTTCGTAGTTAAAAGGTCGAACTCTGGTTGGAGCTGTAGACTTGTTTTGTAGAGTGATGGGTCTGGGCAATTGGCAAAGCTACTATACTATCAATCTCCTTAAGCTTCTGTGACAGTTCTAACTGTTGGAACTAATCTTTTTTTCTTAAATGGGTTGTGTGATATTATATGGCCTCTTAGATATGCTTTGAGAGTTTCCCATAAGGCTCCTCTTGTGACTAGGAAAGTTTATATCTAAAGAGGTAGGAGCGTGATCAGAGATTACTATACTGTGGTAATCACATGAATGGATTGTACTTAAGAAAGTAATCTGTTATCTAAGAGAAAAAAGTCTATACAAGAATATATATGTACATGTGAAAAAAACAAGATAGATTTTTTGTAGAGGAATTCATACCTCCATGGATCAGACAAGCCCAGCTCCCCTCCAATGGCGTTTAATGACTTGCCTGAGTTGGTTAGGGAATATGGTCTGGTAGACGATCTGTCTAAATCAACATCTTGTACAAAATTAAAATCCCCACCAATAATAATGTGGTGAGTCTCAACATCGGGAATAGAAACAAAAAGCCTAGAGATAAATTGCTTGTCATCCCAGTTAGGTGCATAGATGCTTGCCAAAACAACCATGGTTTTGCATAGTTTGCCTGATGTGACCATCCGTTGAGGTCAGTTGTAATATTTTCTAGTTTGAATGAGATACTATTGCAAATTAAAATTGCAGTGCCTCTGGCTCTAGCATTGAACTTTGAATGATATAAATGGCTAAACCAGCCCATTTCCATGTGCAAGGTCTCCTTATTACAGAGATGTGTCTCCTGCAGAAAAAGTTTGTCTCCTTTTAGGTCTTGGAGGTGAGACATAATCTTATTCATCTTGGTATCTTGGTTTGCCCCCTTGACATTCCAAGATATGAATCGAATGTTGTTATTTACACATGACATGTTCTTATTCAGCATACATTTGTCTCTGTGTTACTTGTATGATATAAACCAAGATCTGAGTAGTGGAGAAAGAAAAACAAGGAAAATGAAAGAGGGATGAAGGAAGAGTAGAGGACTGGGAGACTGGGGGAAGAGTAAAGACAGAAATAAAGAGAGAAGAAAAAAAAAAAGAAGACACCCTCGACTTCTTTAGGTGCTCCTATAAGACAAGGTTACACTGTCTACTTCTTCCATCAAGGTCAGTAAGTTTAGTCTTCACTTGGCATTGTCTTTGGCTAAAGTGGTTAGCATTGACTCCAAGGTCTGCAGTTGGTTCATTGCAGATTCTGGGTCAGAGATGCACTGCTCATTGTGGTCACAGTGGTCTGTATTCTGTCCAGTTTTGAATTGATTTTTGTTTAAGTTTTTGTTAAAATCTGACGGCTAGTATGTCTGGCCAGTCAGCACATCCGCCCACAACTCCACTAGCATGTTAGCCAAGGTGTTATCAGTGCTAACTAGTGGTGCATCAGATTGTTCAAGTTTTCTTGAGGTTTTGCTGGTTCTAGATGCGATCTTGGTGGGCACAATTTGTTCATGCACCCCATCTTAGTTCACTTTCAAGAGTTTGAGTGGTATAGTTGTGTAAATTAGAAAATATAGGAACTGTGTGATGGTAGCAGGGAAAATCACCACTACTCCATACCATGCAACGACCAGTAATAAGATGCTGTAAGATTTGAATTGCTTTTGAATCGTATTTTTTGTTAAATACAGTTTCAATGGCATTTTTACATTCAATGCTACGTAGAAGTGGACCATTCACATTAGAATATATTTTCTGTTAATTGACATAATTGTACTTAACTACCGTGACAAATGATGAAACATGGAGTTGTATGACACGTAGGTGTTACCAATTAAGGCTTGGTGTGTAGTAATTAGTTAAGTTAAATATCAGACTCTTGTTAAATCTACCATTAGAGCTCATAATTATTATATATCACAATTCCTCTTTATGCTGTGCATAGTTGTAAAGATAGATCATTTGCATTGTTATATGCTTGGAGTAGTTTTGGTTGAACTATTCCTTGCACTAGGCTAATTTTCATCACTTTGGCTTATAATTTTGTGATGATAATTTCCTCCATAGCATGTGCATAGGCATATTATTATTTACTGTTGTTTCATACTCTGTATATTTCATTTATTTTTGTTTCAGAACCACATATATACCCATCTTTCCTTGCACGTCTTCAAATGTGGCAACAATAAAATCTCAGTTTTAGTGGAAATGAGCGAGTCTGTGATTAAACTCCTCAACTAAGAAACAGTGACTGTGCCAGTTCTAATTGGACACTGTGTAGCGATTCAGTCCTCCGCATCAGCATAGATAGTATCTTTGAGCTATTTTTCAACCTTATCAAAGTGATTTATTACACAACATTTAAAACCAATCATAAAAAAACAATCATCTTCCTTTTCTAGTGATGGGAGGAAACCTAGTTTACAAACTGATAACACTTTACATTTTTCATATATCTGGTGATGAATCCCCAGTAATGTATTTTCATTTTTTTTCTATAACGGATTTATAGTGTTTGGGAGAACTGTTCGAATGGTTTCATTTCATTAGCATCTGTTTTACAGATGAGTTTCTCCAAAACAAAATAGATGGACGCCTGCGGAACAGATGAAAAACGGCACAGTGCTGTTTTACTCAAGGTGATCAAGGTTTCTTCAGATGCACACTAATGTGTAGCCTGCATCAAATATGGATGACGGCTGAGTATATCACAGTTATTCATAGCCTGTGTGTGTGTGTGTGTGTGTGTGTAAGTGTGCACATATACAGTATATGCATACATGGGAGATTGATAGCTCATCACATTTCCTGTCATGGTGTAAATGTCACCTCTGTAGCTCGCAATGATGAACGCAATCATGTGGTTGGTTCATCATCTGCAGTGTTCATTTCCATGGAAATGTTTGTCAAAGCACATACACCCCCCCCCCCCCCCCCAAAAAAAAAACCAAACAGAAAGGTCTAGTGTCATAATATTAATAATACCATATATATATATATATAAATATAAAAAACAATGCTCCCTTGCTCCCTGAGTTATGTTGCCTTTTACAGTACACAGCTTCACCAAATTGCATGAAGCATGTCAGTATTATAAGTACAGCATTTTGCATGGTGTGATGTAACCTTTTAACTTGATATTGCTGTTCCACCTCTGCTCTAATTAGCAAGTTTACTTGTCTTGGTAAACAGTCCATGAAAATTTCAGGAGACAGCAGGTGTGGGCAGGTAAGAGGAAACCACTTCCTACTAGAACAGAAAGACGTTGATAAAGGTCACATTAATGCTGCTTGTCATCTGATTCTTTTGGCAACTGTAAAACACATTTAGCATTACAAAATAAATCAATGAAAAAAATTCATGAGCAAGAAGACTGGAATTCATGTTGTGTTTTTTAATACATGACAAATCTTTAACCATGATCATTCTAGAAGTTAGGGTCAGATCTCATCAGTTATTCTGGTATTTTTCTGTGTGTTTGATTTGCAATGTTAAATGCATGGATGTAGCAAAGCAGTGAACGGAGACACATATCTACAGTACCTCCTCAGTGGATGCTCTTCTCTCACCCATTTTAACTTCATTGCTGTTGATAAATGTGTTATCTGTTGCCCTTTGACAGCTTAGGTAAGAGAAAAAGAAAATGATTAAACTTTCTCAGCATATTTTCTTGTTATTTTGTTGGCATATTGTGGCTATATTGTGGCTTTATATTTGTTGGAAAGATGAATGATGCCTTATATATAATACACCTTATATAAAAGTCACTTCACCAATACAATATGCATCTGTTTAAGACAAAGTTAATGAACATATTCATATGGCCAAAAACTATAATCTTAGGGGGTTTTTTTATGCTTGGGGCCGATTCACGATTTTGATCAATTTTTGTTGATTCAGAATTGAAACATCATATTTTGGGGACAGATGAGCAACAATAGTAAAATATCTGCTCCACTTGCATGACTGTCATCATTACGCATAAAATATAGGTTATTCCACACAGCTATTTACTGTCAGTACCAAATGCATCAACTAAGTATATCATGGGTATCCAGTTTAATAATCCCTTTCAGCACAGACACAGCAGACAGGCCCACTCAGTAATTGACCTGATGTTGTTTGTGTTTCTTTACAAGACATCAGCATGATATCTTCAGACTGCTGCTAGCTAGCGTTAGCTACCGGACAGTTGGGGAAAAACTATACAATGTAGAATCTGAGAACTGTTCAGTCGACTTCCAGTGCTTCAACTCTCGTAACCACAGATGATGAGTCATTTTCAGTCTGTCCTTCTTGTAGATGTGACTGTTAAATTCACTGCAAGTCACGATAGAACCGTAAGCCACAGCAGGTGCACATGTAGTGTAACCATTATTTCACAATTAACGGGACTGTCGTGACTCAAAATTACGAATGTAACTAGCTACCATCTATGTGACTTTTTGACTAAAAATATCCTTTTGTGTATATTGTAATAACTTGATTTTCACAGTTTATACATTTTACATATTGTGCAACAGAAATTGGAATTAATCAAATTAATTTGAGATATCTCCCAGCTCTAACCTGGCCCTATGTTGGCGATTGTTTATGTGATAAGACACATCATAAAAATAACATCATAGTATAACAAAGTGTCTCAAAGTACGTGAGTGCATGCATTTCTAATCCAGTAAGAGAGGCTCCAGTGGGAATTATATCCTTAGTTCTAACTGTGTTGATGCCATGCCCTCCTCATTGCTGTGTGCAGACCTTATACACTTTCTTGTTTGTTTGCTGCCATAGGCTGCATCCTTTTCATCTCGGTTTTCAACTGTGTGCAAGGAGGGACACAAAATAGCTGCAGTGAAAGGCCTCAGAAAAGCACATCAGGTGAAAGTGAAGGAGGAGAAAAGAAATTCATAACCAAGGTGGCTCAGCAGTACGAGGGAACTATTATCACAAAGTGGAATAGAGAAATAACCTCCATGTGAATAAATACTGTGGCATTCATTATGATTCTAATACATTTTAAAGTTGCGCCCACACTAGATACAGTCTGTTACTGCCAAAAATATGAACCATATATTGTATATTCATAAATAAATTATTGCACTTGGCTGTTTCCTCTTATTCTCTATTTTAACAGTTACACCTATGCCACACCACAGCTTGAGCTGGACTCCTTTGCTGCCTGTTCTCTCATGCATCATGTCAAATCGCTGCCATAAACAACCTATTAAGTGGCCTATTTATCTGGGCCAATTCTGCTGGCTCACCCACCCCAATTACTTTGCCGGTGGATTGTCTATTCTGGATCGCTTCACATTGCTTTACGCTTAAATCAATACTTCTGCAAACCCAGAAAGCTCTTCCGTGTTCTACTGTGCCACTCGCAGCAGAACCACCACTCATCGCACCCTAAACATGTTACATAAGATGAGGGCTTTGCAGGGGTTTGTAGCTGTGCATCTGCTGTTCCTAATGGGCAAGCGGAGGAATTCATATTACCTATTTTGTCTGTCTTTTTTTTTTGAGTTTTGTTGTTTCACGGGAGCATGTAAAAGATAGTAATTTATAAGGAAGATGCATTTTAATGGTTGCTAGACAGAACATAACATTGTCTGTAACTGTATGTATTCAAGTGTTCATAATAATGTGCACTTTTCTTCATGCAGCCTCAGAGGCTGAAGAATGCTTCAGGACGTCAGTTCCATTTACTTATGAAGTTGTACCAGTGCATTTTCTGCAATTGAGCCGTCAGCAGCTGTCAGTCAGGGGAAATTAACGAGCCTGCTGATTGCACTGCTGGTAATTACAGAGTGCAGCTGGAGCAGTGCTGTGTCAAGCCTGGGAGATATTTAAAGCGTACGTCTGTCCTTTCTCCCAACAGCCGGGTCAAGTAATGCTCTACAGAGGATCGGCAGAAGGCTCTTCACTGACCACAGACAATATTTCAGCACCAGTGGTTCCCAGTGATGTTAGAGACATGTTGCTATAACCAGAAAGTCACAGGTTCATTTCCTTTCCTTCAGAGTGTCCTGAAAGACACTGTATCCTTGACTTTTTGATCACTACAATTTACTGTAGAGCTCAGGATGTTCAGAACACATGGCAAACTGCAGTAGTAAGCAGTCTTATGGTGCCCATACATGATCAGTGGTAAAACCGCTCTGTGCTGGCTGTGCCATTGTTTTCCTATGGGGAGAGCGGTGGTGTCCAAGTAGGTGGAAGCCCTACCCTTGGCGTGACACAACACTCCAAATTGCCACCAAGCACTGTGCAAAATCATGTTTTTATAGTTTATCATGTTTTTATAGATTGGAGATTCAAATTATTTCAATTTTGACTTCAGTTGCTGCTGACCTTTCAAAGTGCAGCCAACGAGAGGACAGTTGTATATGTGCACTGTGCTTTGCATGCTCTGCGCCTTACCTCACAGCGAGTGAAGAGCAAATTTCTTATCATCTGAAGGCAGCTTTAGAGCCCTATGTGCAATCTTCCCAGTTAGTCAGGGAACATTATTTAAAAATGAGGCTGTTGTGGACTGAGTGAAGTTTAAATGTTCTCACAGCAGTCAATAAAGCTGTGTGTAGCAAATGACCCTACCACTTAACCACCACTGTGGCTTTTAACGGGGCTGTCTGGAAGAGAGAGGCAACAAGGGGACAATGTAACTGTCCTCAGCAGGTCCATTTATTAATCCACACACACAGCTTTTACACAGTCCAGACACACATTCTTTTCATAATGAATGGGAACATTTGAGAGCGGTTGCATGTACAAACAGTATTAGCATGTGGCTGGCCAAGCCTTACAATAAAACAAAAATCATTGGCATCATTGTATTCATGTCAAACGTCGGTTTCAATGTTCGCCGAAGTGATCATTATAAATAGATTGACTTTTTACACCACGTTGACTCACAAGAACAATGTGGGTGTAGCTAAAAGATTTGCTGAAAAATACATGGATTGCCAACCACATTCCATGTTTTGTGTTCGTTTTGTGCTTCATGAGCGTTTATCTTCATATACAATGCTAATGCTGTCTGCTCCTACAGACACAGTGAGAGTGCTGAAGCCTTTGTGCTTGGCAAGACAGTGTTGATGTAATTTGCGCTCATTAGCATAAATTAAAAGCATTTAAACTTTGTCTCACCTCTCCTACTACTTCATGGGCTCTCTTTGCATAGTTAGTCATTACGGATGGGAAGTGCTCACAAGCTGTAAAAAAGTGAGTGGGCGTACTCAGTTTTGAGTCAGTCAACCTGCAGCATGGTGGTCAGCTATGCTCACCAACACAGCATATCAGTGAACGGGCATATTGTTACTCTATCAGAGCCAATCAATCTGATTCAGAAAAGGTAGAAGCACAGGAGCCAAGTCCCCTCTCCTTTCAGTAACCACACACGCACACATACATAGATTTATTTTTGTGCTCAGAAATTCGTGCCTCAGGCAATAGTGCTCTTGAGTGTGTCCTTTAAGAGTGTATTCAGATTTACAGAAGACTGAATCATCTCATTCAAATTTCAAGTCAGTACATCATTTGTGTCTGTTTAGTCGCTTTAGAAAGGTCCTTTATTTCTGCATTTTCTATTCAGCACCCGAGGTGGTGTACAGAGCAGCAAAACCATATCTCATACAAATAATTCAAACCAAAAAGAGAAATCAAAGATTTCCTCCAAAAAGTTTAAGTGGTAAGTAAATGAATCCAAATACCAGCCTCTATTATTTATGGATTTTTCTCTTTACCTTCCCCAGTTAAAGTAGCAGTAGCTGGCCTGAGAAGAACAGGTATGAGGTGAAGGGATGGATGTATTAGTGGAGTTTTTTTATTCCGGCCATTTCACTGTGGTGACTCAGCTGTCCAAGTATTAGTCACAGCTCTCACAGCACTAGCCTTCAGACGCTCTGTGGTCAAGGCTTGGTAAAAAACATTATAATGAAACAAATAACATTTTGTAAAAAGGCTCAGTGCTTCCTGTCTTTTGTTGGTGATATTATTTTTTAGATTTCATTAGTTAATACTGGGAATTTGGGATTTTGGTTTATTATTAGGGACTTTTATACCATTGATGTTGTGCTAACATTGAAAAATAGGGAGTTTAGGCATACTGAGTGCGTGTTTATGTTTGCTTGCAAGTATGCATGAATTCATTTAGCAAGAGAGTACTGGAACCTGTCTAGCATTATTTTTGGGTGCAAATGGCTGACAAAATGAAAAGTCAGCAAATGGCACACATTTCAGAATTCTACTTAGCCTTGAATTTCATTAAATATAATACTGAAAATGGCCGTAGTATTATAAAGGACTGCCAGTGCCTTCATAGGTAATGAGTTCTTCAGGGAGAGAGCCTGAGAAATTGACAAGAAATAAATAATCAATAATACCTTGTTATTTTTCTACTAAAAATATAGTGAATTCAGTTGGAGGTGATGTGCCACTTTAGAAATTGTGTGAGTTGTCAGTATGATTCAGCAAATATAGTGCAGCCCATTTGTTTTTTTTAAACCATGTTAAGTGAGTAGGGATGTTGGTGTCAACCAACCAGGATCCAAGCTACCAATCAAATCAGAATCTGTCTGTGTGCTTGATTAGATGTTGCTAAGATGCAATGGTTGTTTTCTTCACTACAGGAAATGCAACATAACACTTACCTGGATGATTTTGTATCCTAATAGTGTTTTTTTTCTTTTTACAGTAAAATAAAAGACAAAGACAAAATCTAAATTAGCTATCACATTGAAAATTGGTTGAAATAGCCCTTGGAAGTATCAGTGATCACCCCAAAATATTTTTGTAGTCAATTTGTAGGTATGTGGTAATAAACGTTCTGTTTTGTTATGGTATGATAATGTGTGTCTAAGGATTTTTTCACTCTGCCAAGAACAGAGATTTTCTGGGGCAAAAGTTACATTCTGGGAAAATCCAATTAGATTTTTCTGAGAAGAGTCTACTTTAAAGGTGCTGAACTTTGGCATAAGCAGCTAACAGCTTTTCATCCAATGATACTGGTATTGCTCGTAAAAAATTGGTAACTAACCCTAATGTATAATTTATATGAATGGAAAAAGTCTTTCCGAAAGCAGAATTTTCAAGATTCATTTCACACTAGAGTTACAAACCAAGCATTAGTGCCTTTCTTGGAAAAAGAGCCACTGGCTCAGGGTCACTGCTTCTGTTTAGCTTAAACCTTTCATCCAGGGGCAAAGTATTACATAATTCTTTCTCCATCCTCTGCCTCACATTGGACAGTCCAGGGTCGCACAGCTGTCTATGTCTGTGTTTTTGTGCGTGCTAGCATGCTTATTTGGGTATGTGTGGACATTTGTGTGTCCAAGAGGCTACATAAGGTTCCCTAAGATGGTGCCAGGAACACACAGAGAGAAGCAATATCAGGGATTTAATAACATAATCCCTACAAACTCATCATAACAGCAGGGGAGAGATGTCTTTGGAGTCTAATTTAAAAACAACATACTGTAAAAATGAATCCAGACTATTCTTTTCCCCACTTTCTTCTGTTAATTAATTTTCCCCTGCCACAGCTCTGCCTTCATTTGTATGGCGTTGCCATCTCTGCCTGGAAGAAATATTTACAATGCAAAGAAATAATGGCTCTTACTTTGCTTTGTCTGGTTTGTTTGTAAGTGTTTTTTCTCCAATCTATAAAAACATGATTTTGCACGCAAGGCTTACATAGATTTTTGCAGAGTCCTGGCATTGATTGGAGATGCAATTTGCCAACCTCTGAAATCCTTCAGGCCAATTTCCATATACTCCTTGCTCGAATAACAAACAATTCAAACATACAGTGGAAGGGTGGAATAATATATTCTAACAATGCCGAGCAGGAGAGAACAGATCTGTCGACAGAAATAAAGTCTACTGCATTAACCTGCTCTTAATTTAACAGCCGTAACAAAGCTGCTGTAGTGCTGCTCTTATTGTATAGTTTTAGGACTGCAGAGCTGCATTGAAAGGAATGTTATCATTTGTCTAAAAAATGAGTTTTAGCTGAAATAATACTGAAGTACTTCTGAGATTTGGAATTGGAGGACTTTGATGAAAATTGAAAGAAGGCACTGTTGAGCAACCTTTTGATGGCAAATGTTTGTGTTATGTAAAATCACAAAGCAGGCATGCATTCGCAAAGTGGCATTTCCCTTCCAAGAGTCATCCATTTTACACAGAACAACAATACTGTCATGTGTTTCATTCTTCTCACATGTCTGGGCAGTGCTCGTATGCCAGGCGAAATGAACGCAGGGAACGGTCTTCGCCAACAGCTGTTGACCCTTCATCTGACCTGGGAGACTTGTGAGAACCCCTGGCTCTCGGCCGAGTCAGCACACATTCACACACACGCACCATCCACGGTTTGCACTTTTTTTCCTGTGTCGGGAGAGATATCAGCCTGACTGAACGTTATTGAGACCCAGAGGACCACGTGCAGTCAGGCATGCACACACACACAGACAGAGGTAGCAAACGGAGTAGGACGCAACCTTGAAAAAGCACTGATCCCCAGGGAATTTCCCTGAATGGCCTGTTTGCAAGAGCAGAACAATTGCTCGTTCACTCTATCCTTTCATCCCTCCCTCCATTCCTCCATCTATCCATGGAAAAGAAAGAATGAAACCTTGATACATGAGCCATGAGTTCTGTGGACAGATGTTTTCATGGGACAGACTGACATGTATGGTGATGATGGACTCCGGCTGTGTGTGTATCTTTGTCCCTATGGTCCTCAGTCAGGAAGCCAAGAAAAAACAATAAAAAACAATAAATAAAAAACAAAAAAATGCATAGCTGAGGCTAAACTCCTGTATGTAATTTTATAATGATTATTATTATTCAATTATGTAATATGGCATTTACACAAAACAGGAGGATATTCATGCTAATTTTCCAGATACCATGCCCTTCATACAGGTGTCCTGACCACCAATATGAGTTTATGATCCTTCACTGGTGTCCCATCCATGAACACTGACAGTTCATCATTTGCTGAAACCCTAACCCGAACAGCAATTGTCCAATCATAGCTTAGCAACCGTAACTAGGCACGGCAGGCTTAGGCATGCTTTCTGCACACTCCAACAGTATGCAAGGGGCTCTAATAAGAGCAATACTTGGCAGTTTAAGAGTTTGAAAGGTGGTGTCTTTATCGTTTGCTTTTTCAAAACCAAAAAAGAGTCAAGTGTGGATTAAACAGTGTGTTTTTCTGCTCTAATGTGAGCTGCAAATGTTGGCATGTCCAGCTAACTAGCCCACTACCAACAGGAGTAATCAGATTACTTACAAGTTCAAGAGTTAGCACATCATTAACTTCCTAGTTTGTAGTATTACAGGTTCTGTTAAAAAAAAGCCCCATTCACAACTAGCACATCCACTGTGTTGTATATCACTGTAGTGGGATCTGGAAATGCTATTGGAGTAACAATATTACATCCACTGAATAATAAAAAAGATTTTTAACCCATTTCCCAACTTGTGCCATTTCCAAATCAAAATAAAGGTAGCAGACCCCAGCTACCTGGATAGGAAACAAGATGATAATTGTAGTCATCATTCAGTGGACACAATATTTGTCCACTGAGCGAATTTTCGTTCTGATGCAGTCTTTGATTCTGAGATTCTGAGAATCACCGTCAAAGCAGCGTTAAATGTTTTCTAACATTGATGGTTAATTATCTTTTAGAGAAACCAATGATTACCTCTGTGACCCACATGTATGCCGGTACAAGAGAGGCACAAACTGGGGGCTACAATGACCCCAGCCAACATTACCCTGTATTACAACGTATAACTAAGTGGTGTTAGTGAACAGTCAATTGTAGCCTCCTACCCGCACATTCAGTGTCAGTCAATATGACTGTGAAATACATTCAAACTCAAGCACCTAAACTTTCTGTTTTATAAACCTTACTGATGATAAAACCCGGTAAGGAGAAAATCTGTAAGGAGGATTTATGGTGCTTCTGTTACTTTAGATGATGCTGAGGCCCACCAGCATTGATATCATCACTCCATTCACATTCCTAAGCTCCTTTTGTAAAAGGTTCATCTCAAGAAGTCATGTAAGGTTATCTCCACTAAGGTACAATCCCAGCCATAATGAGTCTCAAGCACTGAGCAGAATAATAAGGGGTGGGATGCTAAGCTGTGCCCTCAGTTGGCAGCAAATCAGCTCTTATTCCTACATTTGCCATGTTAAGTAACGTCCTGCTTAAGAATCTTGTTTGACAATCCTCATATCATGCATTAGGACATTGGAGGGAGATAATATAGTTGCTGATATGAGATCTGACCAGTAAAATGTTACATTGATTACACATCAAAGCATAATATATCATATCTAAGCCTATAACCTTAGTATTACCTGTATGATTGTGCTGTTTTACCTTTTCTCTGCTGTCTTGTTGATTTAGAACACATTCATGCTTCAGCCGTATTGGACCCCAGCAGAATGAATAGGCCTCTCTACAGCAGTGATATGTTCTCTCTCCCTCTTTCTTCCTCTGTGTTGCTGGATAGGTTCTGTCCTTGGCTCAACCTGCCCCCAAAACGAGTATACATTTGCATGCATTAGCGCTCTCCCGTGGCTTGCCTGCTACCCGCTGTGCCGTCGAGTCTGATTAATGATTTGAGTGTGCCACTTCTCACAGCAGCTGAGCAGGCCGCCTGCCTGCTCTCACATCAAACATCCAAGTGTAGGCAAAAATTTAGAATTTCATTTGCTGAAACAAAACAAAAGCATATGATGGTGTATATTTATGAAAACATATGATATATACATTACTATATACGGTATATGTGCTTACTGTATGTATGTTTGAATGCATGCACATCTGGACATTCGCACATGCATAAACATACAGTAAATGTACACACACTGCTGTATGTCATGCAGGTACATATTGGACATTTCACAGTGTGAAAATCTCATCCTTATGCAGTAACTATTTGTAATAAGAGAAACTAATGAATGAGCACTTTCTGTATAAATGAACACACACTCACATGCAGAGAGAGATGCCTTCGACCATCACATTTTAAATATGATCACATAACTTTCAGAGATACTGTTGCTCAGTAGTTCCCATATTACCCAGGAGCTCACCACATCTGCAGCAATAAGGACAGAGAACTTGAAGATTACCCTTGTAAAACCTGAAGTTTACTTTTTTTACATGCAGACTGCACTCCCCGCTAATCACTGTTATTCTTGTGAAGTGGAGATTCATCCCACAAGAAATATGGACCTTAAAATAACTCATAATGTCACAATGACACAAGTTTATTATGTTTGAACATTTGAGCATTGGCTCACCGGCAAAGTGTACCAAAGTTCCTCATCATCTCACTCAAATGAACCCCAGTTTTTGCCTTCTGCAAGAAACACATCTCACAGCATCAGAATATCTAAAACTCAGAAC
Organism: Thunnus albacares; assembly: GCF_914725855.1. NCBI lineage: Eukaryota > Metazoa > Chordata > Actinopteri > Scombriformes > Scombridae > Thunnus > Thunnus albacares. The sequence continues at coordinate 15,190,943 of NC_058128.1, read as the reverse complement.
TAAATGGACAAATCATATTTTTTCTGAATCATATAATTCTAAAAACACAGGTGTTGCTAATTATAATAAATAAAACTGTTCCATACCAAAACAAAAATACAGTTATAGACCCAGTGAAATATGAAAATAACAATAACCAACATTTATGGGCCCAGTGATGACAACCCAGATTTCTTCCACACAGTATTCTCACACATCATGGAATTCTCTGACTCAATAATAATAATAGGGGGAGACACAGTAAAACATTATATGAAAGATTTGGGTCTTGGCAATTGTTAGCGATCAAAGAATCAATCAAACAGAGAATACTCCCGCTACTCATCCTCCCATAAAAGCTATTCCAGAATAGATTACTTCCTAGTCAGTAATTATGTTATATCACAAATCAGCAACCCTGAAATTTCTCCAGTTATAATCTCAGACCATGGACCGATCAGCTTCAACCTAGTGCATGAAACAGACCCAAGTGGTGGTTCAACATCTCACTCCAAACAGACAAAGATTTTAAAATTTTTCTTTGTAGAGAGTGGACATCCTTCATGAAATTGAATGACTCTCCAGACACATCACCATCTGTTCTTTGGGAGACAGCAAAAGCGGTTCTCAGACAAAACATAGTTTCATATTCTACTCACAAGAAGAAGAAAGAACAAGAAATACAACAAGAACTTGAAGTCAAACTAAAACATATGAATTCCAAACTTTCCAATTTCCCCACTGAACAAATCCAAAATGAAATACAGAAAATCAAGTTTCAGCTTGAAAAAGTTATTAAAAAAAAAAAAAAAAAACAATTTCTCATGCAAAGAGCAAGACTGAACTTTTTTGAACACAATGACCCAATCAACTGAAAAGAAACAAGGAAAAAGCACTGATAACAGCAATCAAAGACCCACATGGAAACCTAAATCATATAATATATCTATAATAATCATATAATAATCCAAACAACATAAACCAGATCTTCCAGGATTACTCAAGGAAACTCTACCACTCTGACAATGAATGCCTCACCTCAAGCATCCTCTTGTTTTTTGACAACACTGAACCTAAATTATCCACAGAGCAGGCCAACACATCAGCACACCATAACCCCCGAAGAACTCAAGAAAGCTCTCCTATGTCTAACAATAAATCATCCGGTTCAGTTGGATATCCTATAGAATTGTAAAAACAGGTTTTATAAAGGGCAGACATTCATCCTCCAACATGCATCATCTGTTCATGCATCGTCTGTTCATCAGTTTAATCAACACGAGCCTAAGAAACCACTAAGACACCATTATCACATCATTTGATGCCGATAAAGTATATTAAGTATAGGATAAAGTAAATTGGCCATACCGCCTCCTCATTTGGTTTTGGAGAGTTGTTCATTCAGTGGATCAAAACACTCTACAATTCACCTTCTGCACCTGTTATTACCAATAATCACACCTCCCAACGTGTTATACTTTAACGAGGCACAAGACAAGGATGTCCACTCTCTCCGTTTCTTTTTGTAGTCTTCATCGAACCTCTTGCAGCATCCATTCATCAAAACAATAACATTATAGGCATACAAACAAAACACTTCCACCACAAAATTAGCTTATATGCAGACGACATACTTTTATATCTAACAAAACCAACATCATTCCTTATAGAAGTCTCAAATTTTATCTCCAATTTCTCAAAAATCTCAGACTAATCTATAAACACCCTGGACCCTATTATTAACAAATTCTACTGGAAACATAAAAAACCAAGAGTCAGATTATCAACATTACAGAAACCCCAAGAATTGGAGATCTAGCTGCCCCAAATTTCAGATTCTACTACGTTGCAAACCATCTTCAATACATAACAAAATGGCTTCAAATTAACAAACAATCACAACACTCATGGCTGGATATCGAACAAAATTAATGCCAGGAACTACCAATATCAGATCTACCATTTCTGACACAGTCAATTAAAAAACATAATTGCTTCAAAAAACCATTTACAGCAGTTGCTCTGACAGCTTGGTGGAAACTGACTGGACATGCCCTGACCCCAAAAAATCCACACCAATATGACACAATCCAGACTTTCAAATTAAAAAATAAACCATATTTAACACATAGAGAAAACTAGGTATTACACATCTGGAACATTTATTTGAAGATGGCTCACTGATACCACATGAAGCGTTCAAACAGACATATGATATCAGTGGTAACAGCTTCCTGCAATACTCACAGCTGAAATATTGTCTTAAGGGTAAAATCAGCCTATCAAACAACACTCTTAAACCAACTCCAGTTATTGATCAACTTAAACAACTAACCTTTCACAAAAAAAACCCTCTCCACAATCTACAAGATTCTGTAAAAAACTGATTACAACCTCACCATTCCAACACAAAACTGGAAAAATACCTAGCTGTTACCACCAATATCAATTATTGGAAAGAAATCTGCAACACTTTTTCAATGTCCTCAAACACTAAAATACGACCTACTCATTACAAAATCCTGCACAGAGTACACTACACTCAACAGAAAATGTTCAAAATGGGATTCACAGACAACAACACACTGCACATTAAACAACACAGACGACTACTATCATGCCACCTGGCTCTGCCCACCCATTCAAATATTCTGGACAACTGTTGAGCAGAAATTATCCTCCATCCTTCTGGGTTGTAGCATTCCACTCAGCAATTAAGACCCAACTTGGATCACCTTAACAATCGCCAAAAAAAACATTCTACTCAATTGGAAAAATAGACACAACCTCTCAGCATCCCCGTGGCTTCACCTACTATCTGAACACATCACAATGGAAAGACTCAAAGCAATAATCAAAAACCAAGTTGACCAGTTCAATTGCCATTGGGCCCCATTCATCCCACTCATCAGTTCTATAGACCTACCAGCATAAGTAACCCTATTAGCATACAAACATATACAGTTCTCTCTCACTAACAACCACATATAATCATGCATCAAATAACAACCTCTTCCCTTTGCTGGTGAAGCCAATATCTCTGCCCACACAAACTCCACATCAAATCTACTGCCCTACCAGACGGACTTAATTCTGATACTTAAAAAAAGAAAGAAAGAAAAATCCTTGCAATAATGAAACTCCACTACGTATGATACTGTTACATACAATTGCTACTGCCATGTAAACCCTCAGCCATTACACTCTTCCTGTTTCTTCCCACATGCATGTTGGTGTGTGTGTGTGTGTGTATGTATTGTATATACAAATATTTATTTATGTTTATCTTTTCTTCTCTTTCAATCAACAAGCTTAGCAACTATTTCTTAAAGCTACTGTTGTTTAATTTAATTACACTGTATGTGTTTTTTCTTTTTTCTTTTTTTCTTTTTTCTTTTGCTTGGTTTTAATGAGGGCCTTTTTTGTTATTTTTATTATTACTATTACCTATTTTTGTTGTTAGTAGCAATATAATTACATGAATTATCATTATTAATATCATTACTAATTTGTCTACATATAGATATATTTTTTTCTTTTTCTCTCCTCCTCCTCTTTGTTTTTATTTATTTATTGAATTTATTAATTAATCGATTTATTTACTTATTCTGTAATATTTATTTTATTTATTTACTTTTACTTTGAGGTTGTGGGCTGGCACCTTTGGGCACCTCACTAGTCTCCAAAAGATGCTACAGAAGCCTGGGGGGGTAATTGTTGGGCAGGGTGAGGGCAAAGACCGGGACCTCCAGCTGGGGGAAGAAAAAAGAAACACTTACCACTCTGTCCTGGCAGAGCTGGCTCACGCCGGAAGGTTTGGGAGCTGGTTCTAAAAAGAGACCATATGATCTGCAAATGGACCAGCACGCTCCCAAGGGTCTAGGCGCAGCCCTAAGCAGACCAGCTAAGTGTGCAGTGTGTGACCAAGAGGCCCAACCGACCTGACCTCCACCTGAGCCCCAGCAGCTCCATCCATTCCAACAATGGTGCCCAAGACTGTTGCAATCCTGATGTTTTTCTTTTTTCTTTTTTTTCTTTTTTTTCTTTTTTTTTTTAAATCTCTCCTCTTTAATCTATTTACTCATTTTCACTTCCCTCTTATTCAACTTTCTTAATTGATTTTCAATTTAATAACTTCATTCCTTAATCTTCCTCCTTGCTCCTGTTTTTTTTTTTTTGGTAGATGCACTCATGCACACACACACACGCACACACACGCACACACACACATGCCCTGAACAACCAACCCTAGCAGCAGTAACTGGCTGGCGTTATTACATATAATTTTTTTATTAATATGGTGATTTTTGTACTATTATTATTTGTTTTGTTTTTGTTTTTTTGTTTTTACTTTAGGGTTTTGTTGGGTATTGTCTAGTTCTTGTCATATTTTTTCACTTTATGTCTCTGCCTCTGTCCTGTGTTTATGCATGCTGCACCAATAAAACAAAAGAGAAAAAGAAGTTGAATCCTACTACCACTGTTTGTTTACGTAGCCTCCTGATCTACCGGAAGTTGGCCAAGACACAGTTCCTGGAAGCTAACCAATTAGAACAATGTGGGCTCATCGGGAGGGGGAGCTTAAAGAGACAGGAGCTAAAACGACCTGTTTCAGACAGAGGCTGAACTGAGGGGCTACATAAAGACCCAGTATTAGATAAATAAGGAGTTTTTTTAACTGTGAATCATGCAAAGATATTCCAGTAGAGCCCCAGAATATAATCTGGAAATGTCCCCTTTATATGCACAGCAGGAGAATAGTACTGGACATATTGTATCCTGGACAGAAGCCTGCCTTCATGTAATTTTACAAAAAAACACATTGAGCATTAAATCTGTTTGATTCAGGAGGCTTGGCATACAGAGCAGATGCAGCTGGAGAGTGAGGGGGTGGCGACTGTCCAACAGTGCATTCGACCAGTGTGCCATGACACAGCGTAAATGAGTAGAATGACATTTAAAGGACCTTTTTAGCAGTATTTACTCTACTATGTAAATTGGCAACCTATTTTATTAAAGGATTATTATTTTTATGATTCTTGCCTGAAGATTGATATCAAGAAAATAGAGCATCCAGTCTGTAACAGAGCTATTACTTTGCGAACATTAACTGCTGTCATTATTTAAATTTGGTGCTATGAATTAATCTTGTTCCTCATCTACCATCAAATTCACACTTTTGATGGTGGAAACATTTTGCCAGAATGAGATTCACTTGAGCATTAAAGCTCCAGACAGTCAATTGCGCATGTATAATGTAAAGCACCAGTATCATTAGTACAAGGTTTGTGTGTGTAATATAGTTAGGATGTTGAAGCTGGGAGGGCATAGTTCTCTAATGTGAACAAAACAAATATAGAAATGAATACCCCGCAGATCAGACATCCATCACGGGGAGTGTGTAATCTGCTTTTTTTCATCATGTCCTTGCTTTGTTCATGCATGCGTGTTTGTTTTATGTCTGTAGCTGCGTGGGTGAATCCTGACAAATTGACCAACTACGGCGGTCATTTGGAACAGCCGCACACACTGCTGTGTTTATTAACCGCTTGACATTTATTCCAAGGCAGAGGATGGGAGGACAGAAGAGAAGAGAGGGAGAGAGAGAAGGAGGGAGACGGGAAGGACTGATGGTAAGGGAAGGTTGGGGGTAGCCGTGGAAACCCTCCATGCGTCGGTCCAAACGTGAGCTGCCATTGGCGGAACGCTCGCCACTATTCCTGCTAAGGATTGCATTGTCTGGTGCACGGAAGACACCTCTCACACTCTCTCCCTCCTTTCTCTCCTTCTCTCTCTCTTTTTTTTCCACTCTGAGTCAAGCTGTCTCCCACAAGCGATGCAGAGGCTGCTTGTTCAAATGGAATCCCCATCCCCACCTCCCACCCTCCCCCAGTTTTCAAAATGAGGGCAGAGAGAAAGACAGGACAAGAGAGGGAGGAAGGAAAACAGATCTGAAAACAGAAGTCACACAAATACATTTATTTTTTGACTCCCTCGCTTGCCTGTCTGCGTCTGTGTTTGTGGGCCCGTTGTGGAGGTAAATGAGTGTTCTGTTATTGTCACTACCACTGTGGTCACATCTCATTTCCTCTGTATTTACATACAGTGCACTCAGCCAGACAGGCTCGCTCTCCCCCATTTCCAGTGTCACAGATGCTGCTTGGTAAGCTTGGACTGAATTGAACCCTTTGTAATGGCGGTAAAGGTACTGTCTGTGTATGTCTGTAAAAGCCTACTGTTGCATCCTCACTTCCTCCATCTGCATCGGTAAATCAAAACACGAATATGCAGCGTGGCTGTCACTGTACTACAAGATCAGAGCTGATAACAAAGCAAAAAAAAAAAAGAAATCAGCAGAGGAAAATGGTCATTTAGCTGGCGCTCTTTAGGTGGTGACTGAAGAATGTTACACAACGTTGTCATGGAAATAGAAACTGATCTGTTACCATGGAGAAGGACTCATTTAGCTGAGCATTCCAGTCGTGGTTGTGTTAATCATGAAGCACTTAGAAATGTACATCTCTTTGTGCTGTTCACACATAAAACACACTCTGATTCCCAGTGATCAAGCATCTGCTACAGAATAATCATCATGGATCCAGCACCAAGGATTCTTTCCATCCATTCTAATTCTGTTATACAAAGCCGCTAATCTTTTGCCATCCGTCTTACTTTGCATCAAAGGCATATTTGATCAAAGAATAATTGGAATGACACATCATACAAGACCTTACACTTCTATCATTATCTACTCATCAGAAAAGGATGAAAAAGCAGAGATGTTTGTAGTGCAGCGAATGAAAGGGAACCTGAGGTCTTTGTTGATTCTGATGCAAGGCTTTGAGACTCAACCTGCCAGTCCTCAAAGACGACCTCAGGCCATGTCACATTCCTTCAACATTCTGTCTGTATCAGCAGGATTAAACTATACTAGAAATGGTATTTTGATATTACAACATATTTCTATGTATCTTTCTTTGGACCTCACAGGGCAAACTGGATGGTGAAATGTCTGTGTATGTATATGCTTCGTCCTTGTGTGTGAGCTTGATGTGCGTGTTTCAATATGTGCACTGTTGTTTTTGTAAATGTGTGTGTGTGTGTACCGAATGTGCACACATCACAGACAGCAAGACAGAAGACTACAAAGCAAGGAAAGAAAGACAGAAAGTGGGGCTGGTAGATAGAAAGGCAGGGAAGTGCACGAAATCCAAAGCATCTCTTTTCTATCGATTCAATGCAAAGACAGTCGCCATGGCAACACAGCAGTCTCACTGTAAGCGCCTTTCCCTTCTACACCCCCTCTTGCTCTGCTCGCCGACAAGGTATACTGACACACGCTGACGCTGTGCGATTATGATATGTTTTCTCTGATGGATCGTTGACAGGCAGGCTCCATATGCTTCCCATTCATATCTCTAACTTTGTATGCATTCTGATGCAGCTTTTAATATACTGCTCCTTTATTTTTTTCAGCTGAGAAAGAGGATATTTGTTGTCTCTGTCCTCAAAAAGAGGGAAAAGTTCACTAAATGTTACTGGTTGAAGGTTGTATGTAGTATGTAAGTATGATCGGGGTTAAGGATGCGATGTACATTGTCTGTGTGTAGGGGCAGGAAAAGAAAGAACAGGAAAAAGACAGGATGTGTGTGTGTGTGTGAGAGAGAGAGAGAGAGAGAGTGGAGAGGCACTTATTCACATAAGCTGACAGCAGCAGGCTGAGGTGCGGTTTCCTCTCGCCTGTCATTCAAACTAAAATCAATTGGTGTAAAAAGCAATGAGGGAAACTGGACTTAGGCCTGCTCTCTCTCACTCTCTCTCTCTTTATCTCTCTCTCAAACACACACCAGCAAACACACACACACACACACACACACACACACACACACACACCATTCCCTTCCTACTTTCTTTTCTCTCATTCTTTTACTGTGTAGTCACACACAAACACACACTTATAGTATACCACACACATACATCCTCTCACATTTCACTAGCCTCGTAGCTAGTGAACCATAACAGGCCTGTCTCCTCTTACTCCCTCCTTGTTAGCAGAGAGAGAGAGAGAAAGAGAGAGAGAGAAGGAGAGAGAAGGAGAGAGTTACAGAGAAAGAAGTGAGAACTACTGTAAATTTTTGAGAAAGAGATCCTTTACGCTCAAGTTCATGCACCTCAAAGAGAGGAGGATAATAGCCGCTTCAATAAGATATAATTTCAGCTCAGTGAAGAGAGACTTGATATAGCTTAACTGATTTTTTTAAAAACGCTGTCACAGCAATCATAATTCCTCTCCTTTTTAAAACCAAATTTTGATGCATTCTGGGCACTGTCTCTCCTTCTCTCTGTCTTTATCTGGCTCTGTGATACTGTTCATGACAAGGGTTATACACAGGTCAGACACTGTACTTGTGTTACTATGGTAACTGTAGGGTTAGTATAGTAAAATGACTCTCAGCTTACTTTAGTAGATATTGGCACTTCTGCCATTGAGTTTGCTGATCTCAATAGCAGAAAAGCAATAATGGGATTGGCATGTTGAATATTTCATAAAGTGACAAAATGAAGAAGGACAATATTATTAAATCATATCCTATCATTCACCACCCATCCAAGACTTCTACCCCGACCAAGATATGTCCTCAAAAAGTTAAGTGGTGACTGTAATGTTGCTGGTTTTACTTTTACTGTCAATAAAGATTTAAAATGCCAAAAGTAATCTAAAAAAGACATGTTTTCTACTACAGGCCAGATTAAATTTGGTATAAATATTCAGGTTCCCCAGAGATTATTACTGGTGTTTTTGTGACCTTCCGTCCTGTAAAAATGTACCCTTAACCAACACTTGGACCCATGACAAAATATCTCAAAAAGAAAGAAAAGAATGTCCAGATTTTCCCCAGAGGACCATGCATATCCAAAGTGAATTCAATTAATATCCTCATGTTTTTTTTTTTTTTTGATATTATGACCTTTCATCCTCACCACCAGTAATTGAAATATGCTTACAACAGTCATCCCCACAAGATTAATCATTGCCATTTTCAAAAACTTCATTAGCTTTTTTTAGCACCATACAGCCAGGCTGAAATGTTAACTTTTCACACAAGACATTCCACAAGATTACATTAAAATTGTTGAGCACATTGCTCCCAAGTGCATAAAACATTTTGGATTGGACATTTTGAATGACCACCTGACCTTTCCTTAGGCACTATAAACTTTACATTTGCATGTTTTTTTTTCACCAATTAGTGCATACATATATAGACAATATGGACATACTGACAAATACAAAGGCAACAAGAAATGATATTATTATTAGGACATAGATAGGGAATAGGGGACAGTACACACACACACATATATATATATATATATATATATATATATATTGATAATGACATACTATCTTTCTGGGTCGGTTGAGTTTTATGGTATGTTTTTATTAATCAGAATTTAGACACCTCTTTTTTTGGAGTTGTATGCGGCAAAGTATATTTGATTGAAATGTTGTGTTTTTAACTTGTGTTCACTGTCTGATAGTTTGGTTTCTTGTAGTAAACACACATCAGCAATCTGTATGTTGCATGATGTGTGTCCAGTACTTACAACATGTACATGTGGGACTAACTGACTTTATATTGATATCATCAACAATCTGAAAAATAAAATGTCAGAGAAGCATGTACTTTTTTTTAGGGGAAAGGCGATGTAAACTTATTCATGACAAACGAAACATCAAGCAGAATTGCTTAATAATAACTAGCAATGAACTCCTTTTATTACCCAGACAAAAAGAGGATTTCGTTTTGAATGAGACTGTTCCTGTGCGAGATAATTATACATCACTTGGTGAGATGAACCATTCTCGGATGAGCCTAAAAAATGAGCAGGATGATGAGGTTACCAGAGTTTGGCTTCCTGCGGTGGATTGGAGCATTTTAAAAAGTCTGGTTTGTATCTTGAGCGGCTGAGTGCGTAATTGTACACCTAAATCATTTTCACAAAACTGAAACACAAACTCCCACAGCATCCAATGAACTGCAGTGACCTCCTAAAAGTAGTGGCAAAGAAATTGCTTTTTGAAGAATATAATTAAAAGAAAAACTGTGACTTTATTACCTTTTGGTCTGTTATAGGACACCATCTTATTTTTATGTGCTGTAAAACTACGGTGCAATCTCTTTCTCACACATACTCACACTCACTGATGAGATAACATATTACTATATAGAACATATCCATCCCTATGTCCTTATTAGCTCTGGAGGCAAATACACTGTTAGCAGCTCCTATGCTGTTCTGTCAGTATGTGTGTGTGTGTGTGTGTGTGTGTGCATGCATAGCAGTGCATAAATGAGTGTGAGCTGTGTGAGTGATCTCCCATTGGGAGTCCTGTAGAGAGAGCATTAATCAGACCCAGGGGACCCCGGGCTCAGACAGGGCCTTCTACAAGGCATGTGTGTTATGTGTGTTGAGATGCGGAGTGAGGGGGGGGGGGGAGTGTACAAATGACCGCTTTTGACAGAAATCTGGCGACCAGGGGACACATGGCAAGAAGAGCAGAAACAAGATGGAAGTGTGTCAACAGGATACCGAAGCAGTTACATACATAACACACAGCTTGGGCATGACGGGACTTTCTCATGAATCTGTTTACCACCTCTGTGAATGAGAAATGATGCTTTTAAAGAATTTGTGTCACCATTAACCAACATGTTTGATTCCTCCTGATAGGTGTGAAGCATGCTGAGCGCTTATGTGCACAGTATTTGTGTGTGTGTGTGTGTGCTAAGGTGTGTATGGATAAAAAGATACCAGAAGATGGATTCCACATAGACTCCATGCAATGCTAACACAAGGTCATTAGAAGCCAACTTGCACTGAGGACTTTAACACGGTGTCACATTGACTAGGTGATTTAAGTTAGACACACTCACATGCACTAAACATACTGTCATACAAACACACACACACATGCACAAACACAGACACAGACCTATGATTTACGGGTACAGAGCTGTAAAAATCGATTGGACTAAGGGTCACCTCATACACAGCGGCAATGTACACATCTCATCCCTCTATCTGTCTTATCCTCCTTTCTTTACATCCCTTTTTCCTGTCATTCACCTGTTCAGCACCCTACATGTCCCCTGGTTTTATTTATTGTCCATTTCTTCTTTCCATCTGCTCACCCATTCTTCTTTCTAATACCTGCCTATTCTTTACCTTATGTTTCCACGTGGATTGCAACATCTCATTAATAACACACACCATCACAATCCTCTGTCCCTTTCCATCTTAATCCTTCTCCCCAACAACTGGTTTTCTGCTCCATCTGTTTTGTTCTGTCCTCCTCTCACCCATTCTACGTCTTTATCCTCTTATTCCATGCATATGTGTGTGTGTTTACAGTCTGTATGTAGTAGTCTGGTGTGGAGAGTCAAGGGGATTACTGCTGGGCACACTGGTAAAACGAAGAGGAAGAGATATGAGTAGGTGAAGTAGGGACACAGACGAGAAAAGAATGAGAGGAAGTGGCTGACAACAAGCGATTTAAATAAAGGATGGGTTATTAGACACACCTTTTAATATAAGGTAATTGAACATTTTAAGTTTCAGAAAGGCGGTAAAGTGTCTTGAAGTACATGAGAACACTCATTACTTCATTTCAGAATTGAATTCAGAATTTTTATATGTGCCTTGCATTGAAAATTAGTGAGATGAAATGCACTTTGAGTCGTTTTTTTATACGCCACTACCACGACTTGATCCGATCCTACAAAAATAGCTTGTGAAGATCGTTGCAAGGGGACGTGCAAGGGTGATATTGGGTAAAGGAAAAACACTGGCAACAGAGGGCAAAAAACACAAGTTGAAATGAGGAAAAAGATTAAAGCAGAATCAGAACAGAGAGACAGATCCTGCTCTTTGTGTGACCTTTCCCTCAAACAGAGAGTCAGAGAGAGAGAGAGAGAGAGAGAGAAGGCTCTGTGATAAAAACCCGTTCGTGTGAGCCTGGCTGCCAACAATATGGTGGTTCTCAATATGGTGCACTCATTGTGCAATCCAAACTGCCCACACACAGCCATATAATACAGTACACGAGCACACGTTCTTATGCATCTTGCAGAAACACACGTACTCTACACATTCTGCAGCATCTCACACACCCATACACCCCCCCCTGCACACCCACACAAGGCACTGTTGGGCACAGACACACATGTGAGGTGAGGCTTCACACATACACATACGGTACACAGGCACGAAACACGACACAGTTTACCTTGGCTCCAGTCTCGCTGAATGAATCACCCTAAAATCTGTCCCTTCTGTCCAAAACTCTTTCCCTCAAAATCCCATTCCGCTGTGAAGAGCAGGCAACAGAATCCATGGATAATGTTGCTTTACATCCCTACAACTCGTCATACAAAGGACAACAGCGTTACACAACAAACACTGTCAATTTTTTTTTTATTTCCCCAAAAATGACAAATTGCACTGTGCTAGTTTAGCCTTCACGTTGAAATATGAATTAAAATGATGTTGGTAATGATGTTTTAATAGGCTCCACATCATGAATGCACATTTTTAGGCTTGTTTTTGAGGGGTTCAGAAACATACAAAAGAATGTCAATAGCTTTACAAGCCCTTCGCCGTTCAATTTCCATTTCACTAGTCTTATGGGAGCCCGAGGGCCTTTGAAATGAACAGACACCGTGAGCTGTGTCTGAGTGATTTAACTCTTTTGTAAGACCAACATCACTGAGGGAATGAGAAAGGATCCAGAGAGGGAGAGAGAGGGAGAGTGAAAGAGAGTTATATGGTTCTGTCAAATGTTGCTCTGACATTTAGGTCAGGCCAACGCTCTAAATGGCATGCAGACAGATTTACTGAGGGCTTTCAGAGAGGCCGACTGCTTGTCTTCTGCCTGTCACACACAGAGGGCCTGCCTGGTCATCTCTAAAGCTTTTATTAACCCTTTTGCTACTTTCATTGGCTCCACTTCATTTACCTAAGTCTGTTTGACCTTGACTAAACTGTAGCAGCCTCTGAATTTTTATTTCATTTTAGCTTCATATATATTTAATGAGGTGATTTTGTTGTTCAGAAAATACAAGGTCACTTTTCCATTTGGCTCATTGTTCCTACACAACAGCAGGAGGCTCTCTTGAGATGTGCTGATTTTCTATTGAAGTTACGCAGCTCTGTGAAATTGTACTCCACTCAATTACTTAATTTGAACAGTTATTTCATTTAGACCTATTTCAAAGATTCCATTCATAAAGGACGGTGCTGTCTAAAGCCTGGTTAAATAGGCTGTTACTAGCTTGACCTACAATACATAACTGTAAAAATTATTTTTCAGTTATTGTGAGAGTTATGTAATGTTAATGGCTATATTCTTGCCATAACAGAGTTTTTGTTTTTTTATCAGCCTTCAGTCTGTTCATCAGACACTACATCAGCATTAAGTGATCACTCTAAACACTAGTGACTAGGGCTGGGCAATAGGGACAAAATCAAATATCACAATATTTTTTGACCAAATACCTCGATATCGATATTGTGACAATAATGTGGGGATCACTATTGGTGCATTCATAAAATATTTACATAATGAGATTGATGATAATGTGGATATAATGACTAAGTGGGTAAAGGCAAATCATAGGACAGCTAGAACAGTCTGGTAAGTTCAGAGAATTACATCATTTTACTGTAATGCGGCCTTTAAAACCAGGAAAATACAATAATTATGCCGTATCATGATATTACGATATCCAAAATCTAAGACAATATCTAGTCTCATATCACAATATAGATATAATATTGATATATTGCCTAACCTTGCTAGTATCTATGGGCCTTTTCATTGGAAATGCATTGCTATGGAAACAGATTTGGTATAATTTACTTGCTGTCAGCTGTAAAACATTGCAACTGTAATCAAACTTCAGAGAAAATCTTTCTCTGTGAGCCAAAGTACCCACTTTCAAGAGCATGACAGCAGGACAGCTGCACCACTCAAAGGTAAGAAGTATTTTTCAACTATATATTTAACTTTTACAGAGGAAAGGATGAGGACTAATTGATTGCTTCCAGTACTGAAAAGACCTAGCTTAATATGAGGTTTTGAAAATCATCAAACACCCTTATCCACTGATTAGTGCTGATTCTTTTAATGAAAGTTTGATTATTTTTGTTCCTAATGACACGTTAAAATTCTTGCTGTTGGCCCTGGAGGAGCAATAATGTGTTGTCAGCGCTGTAATTTGTTTGAAGTAGCAATAGTAAGTAAGTAGCTAAGTAAGGTAAACAAGGATGTGCAGTAATTAGGAACTGTTTTTAATCTTTATAGAAAAAGGCAACATAAAGACTTTACAAATGTTTTCTGCTGATCAGGCATCAAACTCTTTCAGCTGTTTTGGTATTAAACGAGATTGTCCAACCAAGAAAAATAACATAATATGTCATGATATCAGACACCCAAAAATGCCATATAGTTACATTTGAGTGACAGATGCCATCAGTGGCTGTAGTAATTATGACCCAGAGCAGTGGCGCAGTTGAAATGACGTGTATACTATATGTGGACACATTTCCACATTCAGAGGGGGAGGGGTGGATGGAGGCTATAACCCAACAGTGGACTTTGACGCAGGACACCACTGTTCGTTTCCCGTTTCCAGCCGCGAGTGTGACATTTCCAGACAGGTTGACACAGGACACCACTGTTCGTTTCCTGTTTCCAACCGCGAGTGTGACATTTTCAAATGGGTGTCAGGACGGAGAGACGATTGTCCCCTAACCTTGTCTCACTAACCTTAACAAAGTGATCAGATTAACCCAAACCATGATCTTTCCCTAAACTCGTGGTGGTTTTGTGCCTAAACCTAACCTTAGTTTTGGAAAACACAGACAAATGATGTTGTCCTGCCGATTACTGTCGATAGGGGTGCCAGATTAAGAAAACGCTCCAATTGGTCGTTCTGGAGTGCATGGTCAAACATAACACAATAGGGTTCATATAGAGCCATTGCTATCCCAGCCACACGCAAATCACAATGTAAACAGTATGCCGTGACAACAGAGGTAAAATGCCAGTAATGAATAACTTTTTCAATATCAACATAAATAAAGAAAGAGTTTGGAAGCAATCTGTAAATGTAGGAGCAGAATAATCTGGGCATTGCCTATACAGGATAGTTGTTTGTGTTGCTCACTGCATGTTTCCATATTGTTTGCTTTGGAGATAAAGAGACTAAAGTGCAGATTTTCTGGCCTTGAAAAATATTGCCTAATAATGACTACTGGCCAGGATGCTTGCTTGCAGAGAACAAAGAACAGCCTGGCACTGTCGTTTTTCCGTAAGGTTCAGAAAGGACCGCCAAAGGGAAATTATCTCAGGAATGGCATGTCTCCTTGTATTAGTTGGCTGAGTTGCAGGACAGCACAGAAAAACAGCTCATCATGATTCACTCTGTGCTGCAAAAAATGTCCATCTTAACAAGCCATCTCACCTGACACTTGTGCTGTTTTTGAGAAAAATGGGGTGACATAATGTAGGCTAATAAAAACAGTTAACCTGGTAACTGTATTTGTCATCCACCGCTGCCATCCAGGGCCCTTCTACTTTTCAACACCCTTTTTTTTCTTTCTCAGTGTGATATGTAACTTTGTTTTGACAAGTATTACATAAATAGGATTTGTAATATATCATTTGCTTTTTTCTTGATTCATTTGGGGCTGCTGGCTACCAAAACGCTTTCACCTATGCACTCAATAACCGTGACTATACCTCACCAAAGCCTGTGTGAATACAGCATTCTTCATGAGTGAAATATCCGCCCCTTCCCCTCCTCCTCTTCTCCTGCTCGTCTTCCTGCTCATTCTTTTCTCACACCTCCTCGTTGTGATGAAACAAACCCAGCCGACAGCACTAAAGATGACAAACAACTCTGTCATCTCACAGTAATGCTGCAAATGAAAGCAGAGGAAGTAGGAGCATTGTAATGAATGCTATAAAAGCATAAGATATACTGTGCAGTGTTCTCTAAAAGTGGAATATATGCAAAAATGTGAAGGCCGATGTCAAAAATATGGTTCATATTTTGATAAAAGAGGCACATTGCTTCAGTAAAGAGGTAACTTATTTCACTGATAAACAATTTATTACATACCACACAGTATATGTATTATGGCATTGATTGATAGTATGTGGCTGCCATCAATCAGTTGTACCTACTGTCTTTAATCTGACAGCAAACACATGAAAATGCTAAGAGACAACCTGCAGTTGTGTGGTACTACTTCACTGCTTTACCCTCAGATCTCTAGCAGTCAGTGCACTGCAATTAGTGTTGAATGGGAGGTGACGGTGTCCCACGCACGCACAGCCTCCAAATGCCAAGTGGCAACAGCAGAAAGCCTGGCTGTCTCAGTGATGTAAGAGCCAGTGGACATCTGGGAATGTCGAGTCGCTAAGGGTAGTTGGAGAAAGAGGCGAGGCTGAGGCAAGGGGGAAGGGCAGGCATGTAGGTTTGGTGAGAAAGGGAGAGGTCGAGATGGCAAAGGGAAAAGGGGGTTGATGAAGCTGGCAGGGTTTAGGCGCAAAGGGCGCCGACAGAGAGGCTGTAAAGGCAGAAGAGAGGGATGGATGCATAAAAAGTTGTTCTGTAGACTAGGGGAGAGTGTGGACAATGCAGTCTGTCAGGTCTCCAGTCTGTCAGCAGAGTGCCTCTGTTCCCCTCAGGCCTCACAACAAGGCCCTGCCTCATTTTGCGCTCTCATCCACTCACATACCATGTCCTCATGCACCCTCTTGTCCCCGGCAGTGCACTTCACTGCACAGTGATTTTGCCACAGGGATAAAAAATAGATTTTTGTCTGTTTGTCGCCTGTTCAGACTACTTATCATGCAAAATTACATCTTAATATTAGGATTAATGCAGATTGTGTCAAATGTTTACTTGACATGATCACATGATTACTATAATTTTTGGACCAAAACCATTAACTGTGATTTTGGTGTCAGACCTACTGAACATGTCATGGATTCTCTGAAAACTGGAGCTGCAGTGCCATCTGCTGGAAGAAATGAAGCATTGCACTTTTCACTGAAAGCAAATTTAATTCTGTTCTTATACTGTTTGTTGGACAATTCTATCCAAAGTGCCCAAAATTAACATGGATGTATTTTTTTTAATCTTATGTAGCATTTACAGTAAATTCTGTACATGTGGAGCTACATAGAACCAAAAAAAAGTTGAGCTTCCTTTAATACTCCTTCTATTATGTAACCTTACTTCCTATTTTTTATTTATTGTGACATGATATACTAAAAACTGTCACAAAACAGTAAGATAACAGTAGGAATAAACAGTAAATGCCTTAATCTCTTGATGATTTGAAGACTGCAACTGAGCCGCAGGAATGCCCTCCTGAGAATATCTCTCACATGATCGGGGGATACTTATTATAGTTTGCTTGTCTGCTCTCACATACGCACGTACACCGAAACACCAACACACACACAATCCTGTATACACACTGTAATGTGAGAAGTGGGGAGAGGAGAGCACCCACGTATATTGGTAGAGTCTCATTTTAGTTGAGACCTGTATCACAAGGTTTGGGGTGTGATCCAGAGAGTCAATTAACTTGTACTTGCTCTACCACCTCAGGAACCTTCAGTGACCTGATATGAACCAGGGTAAAAGCAATCCCATGCTTTTTTTTTTTTTTTTTTTTCAATTCAAGCAAAGTCTTGGCACACTTATTTTTTTCTTAAAATGCATTTGGCACACTGTCCATGAAGTGAGACAAGTTAATTCTTAAAATCTATCTGGCAAACTTAATCCCCTTGGTATTGTCTCATCTCACATGACTCTTTCGAGGGTACTGTACATGATTTGTGGATATGAAAGTTTCAGTAGCTTTACCTCTCACTGCCATCTGGTTTTGTAAACGTGCAACCCTAACCCCCTAACCTCGTGCAGCACTGATTCATTTATACTCCTTACACGATGGCTTGTGTGATAATATAAAAAGTAGCCTTGCACTTTACTGTAAGCTCAACTGATCAAGATTCTGCACTTGTTTCTCATTGTCTTCCCGTCACTGCTACTTTTTGTCTGCACACTACTGTAACCGTGCCAAGTTTGAACTGTGCTTCTTTGGAGCTAGTACCCTGCAAAGAGTAGCCTTCTGCTGTGCCAACATTGGCTTTTGGCCAGGTTGATAAAGGTGCCAGCATGGGATTGGTGCCAACTTACAAAAGGTCAACATACCCCAGACGGGATCAAGTGACTTCTACTGAACTGCAGTGTCACTCAACCGCCATTTTATCGTGTCACACAGTGGGACCTATGTGCTTGTGGTGCACTAGCAGATAATACATGTGAGGTGTGACATGACAGCCTCACCGGCAATGAAATCTATGCACATATAGTGCCAGAATGAACGGTGCGCCAATATCTGTCATCATCTTTGGCTGTTAAGTGCATTATGTCGTGCAACTTCTTCATATTTTGTGATTTATACTTCTTTAAGATTGGACATGGCCACCTCTGGATAGCCAGTGCCATCCATGACATACTTGCTGTTTCTCTCATTCTCAGTACATGGAGATGGAAGCATACACAGGTACAAACACACACATTAAAAAAAAACAGGATATCCACCCACTGCATGCTCTTGCAGCCATAGGAAATTCTATTTACACATGGCATTTGTTAATGATGAAACATTACCTGCATGAAATTATATTAGTAACATTTTTCCGTTGCTCCAACTTAATAGTGAAATATGATTAACTTAAATTATTAGCTTCACATTGAACAACCACTATACATACTGCAGTAAAGGACAGATAATTATGTACAAATCTTAATGACCTTCAAGCAAATAATCATAACTCATAATTAAAAGGTCTTGTGTCCCTTTGAACATGTTTCATTTAACATTTCTGAAATCCCCTGATACATTATGTAAATGATGCACTGGTACTTGTGCACACCTGCACTCACCCATTTTAATCATTTGATAATTTTTATGTTACTGGATGGAGTTAATATCTTCACTATGCAATGTCAAAACAGTGCTGACTGTATAAAGGTTTTGAATTTAAGGGTTTCCTAAATGGTGTGTATCCATTTTGGAACGGCATCTGGCAAGATATCACAATGTCAAAAGGCTGAATTTTAACCTTTGTATTATTACTCTAACCTTTTGTATTATTAACCTGGTGATATACTGCCTACAGTAAGTCTCATGAGGAGCAGGGATAAAATGCTCTGTGTGCGATGTGAATTTGACTTAATTCCAACGGCTGTCAGCAGTTACTAAAACTGGAACAATGAATGACTCCTAAGAGACAGAAGCAAGGATGGGAGCATGTTATTCATTTTAAAGACTTACTGCTGAGATTCACAAAGTTGACTCGTCTGATAATCAACATGTAATCCCGCCGATAGAAATGTAAGATCAAGAAATGTCCAACGTTTACTTCCTAAGATGTCCTTCAAACACAGTCATACTTCTGACTTTTTTCTTGATGTGACGAGTTTCTAGAAAGGACTGAATTACCTTTGTAGCAATCTCCAAATCCAAGAACAAAGAACAACTGACTGTTCCTCTGGTCTGTGAGGGGTGTCATCTAAGGGTCAGTGAGTTATCAGATGAGTAATACTGAAATAGTGTACGGCTGTTAAAACCCTGTCTGTGAACGACTGCCAACGAGGATTATGACATTTTCCTGTCACGCTACAGATGACTGTTTATGAATACTGACCAGACCAACCCCATTAAAGTTGAACAATTTTGGTAAAGTAACGAGGGATACAACTTCTTTCCAATGCAGTTCACAATGACTGAACAGGTTTTAGTTAAGCGTAAGCTGCTATGCATATGACAAGCATTATTGTCAAAGGAGGTTAGAGTTAGATGCCAGCATGTCATTTGTAAGCTTATCGAGAGGATTAATTGTGTAAAAGATGCACAAGAGTTCCAAATAATTATTAAGTGCTTTAAAAAGGCATAAGTAGAAAATGACGAGATGTCCAAAGTAAAAACTAAAGCAGAAAAAATATAAATGCAGGTTAAGGGAAGATGTTAGACAAAAGAAAATAAGGAAATTAACAAAATCAAACACTCACAGATTTGAATGTATCTCTAATTACTCCTTAAAAACAGCAATATAATATAATATTTCTGCTGGTGAATATACGTAGATGCCAAAAATGGAGAATAGCAAATAGGACCCAACAATTATTTCCTTTCTTTTCTGTTGATTTTATTTCTTGTTCATGGGCTCAATATCTAGTACAATAAAAACCATTGCACGGAAAGAATACAAAATTTGGGATGTGTCTTTGTAATAGACCAAATAAATGTTTAAATTGTTTCTTTTGTTGTATGAATTTCTTTTATTCAAGAAAAGCAAGGAAAGAGAAATCTTTCAAATCTCCAATGCCCCAATATTGCAAACAACCTTCATCTACATGAATCAAACACATAGTCACTTTGTTCCATTTTGTAAAGTACTATTGGGCCCATAAAACACAGCAAATATACACACATCATACACATACACGTTTACACTCAATCTGCATCAACTCAGATATTCAACAAATGTTCACAAATTGAATTAAATTTTACTGTATAATTTCCGAAATTAAATTCAAGATTATTTGGAATTGTTTTTTCATACATTCTTCTTCTTTTCCCCCTTGTGAGTCACTGTATGATCTATTTACTGTGACAAGGGGTCGCAAGTAGACATTGCTTGGTTTTAAGGGGTTACAAGCCAAAAAAAAAAAAAAAAAAAAAAAAGGTTGGGAACCACTGCACTAATTCACTTTGAGTTGGAAAAACAAACAACCAAACATAAAACCACACAACCAAACACACACGTTACAAGTGCTGTATGTTGCATTCTGTTGTATTGCACCTATCTTTCTTGCTTCTAATCGTCTTCCCCATGGTCTCACAGTTTGAATATAAAATATGAAGACGTCACCATTGATTTGACAGTGATGTACTGATGTTTAAAAATACCACACACAGCACCCTTGAACACCCTTCCTTCTCTCAGAACTCTCAATTTATCCCACCTTGTTCATTGTCCCTCTGTGTCTCTTACACTTATAAAACCACCAGCACAATGAAGATATGTAGAGTGCAAAGAATGCTGGGAAATCGCACAGCAAAACAATGACGAAGAATCCAGCGACTAAAAGGGAGCAAATAAGAACTCTGGTGATGTGACTAAGGATGTATAATATACTCCACCATAAGAGACCATCGGACTCTTTTAATTTCTTAGAGGAGGGACTTGAATGTTCGGGAGATGGGTGGCCTGATTGATTAAAACTCTCCCTGTGGGCTAATACGCAGTCTTCTATTTGGCTACCTGTCTCCTGACGGGTGACTGATCTTTCCTTTATTTGAGTGTGGTTTCCCTGATCCTTTGGAGAGCTGAGAGTTTTAGCTGATTCAGTCGATGACTGCTTTCTCTGAGCAGCTAAAGTGGGTTTGAGATCTTGACTGAGATGAGCACTTGAATCTGAATCTATCTGTAATTTAGAGAGAAAGTGAGTTTGTTCTGTTTGGGCGAGTGACTGCCCTGTTCCTGTTGGTGAGAATTCATTACTCCTTTTGGTTAAAGTTTGCTCAAGGCCTTGATAGAGGTTTAAATTAGGATCTGTTGGTAATTCTGTCAAGGAGAATACACCTGAATCAAAAGTCTCATTGTAGTCTTCGTCTGAAAGAAGATGGCAATCATGCGTAATATCTAGTATATCTGTCAGCCTTCCCCCCACTCTCTTAGCAATATTTGTGCCTCTATTAGAGGCCTGCACATTGCCTCTCTGACCGAACACATCCTCCCAAATCCCACTGACCAAATCTTCTCCAAATCTGTCTATGAACATCTCCTCTAATCCAGATTCTATCACTTCAAGTGCTACAGTATTTTCTGCCGTAATAGGGTCTTTTGTTCCCTCTGACAATTTTTTATATTCAACATGTGGAGAGCTCTCAACTTCTGCTGACAACTCTTGTTCTTTCACTTCAGCTGGTGCATTCTCACTCTCCCCCTGAGGGTTCTCCATGTTTCCCATCAACTCCTCCACTGCTTCTATTTCCAGCTTTCCAATACTCACCCTCTCAGCTCTATCTCTCTGACTCATATCTTCCTCTATTCTTTTTAATGTTTCAGGTTGGTGTTGAAGCTCTGTTGAAGTGTCTTTCTTCCCAATGTTCTCTTTCACTGTAACTTCTCTTGTGCTTATTTCACTGCCTACATCCTCTTCTTGACCCTTCATATGTTCCTGTGAATGAGTCCATCCAGTTTCTAACACCTCCATTGGGTTTGGGTTGCATTTATCTGTTGGAGAAGGTCTGAATGTATCATGGTCATTTTGGAAGACCTGTTTCTCTTGAATTATTCCACTACAGCTCAAGCTTATGCCTTCATCTGTCTGATTTGAGACTGATACATGTTCATCTGTTTCAGGCTTCAGTGCACCATTCTTCTCTGTTTGTGTTTGTGTTGGGTCCTCCGCCTCCTCTTTCTGAAAGCCCAACTCTGCTTCTGCTTCCTCATCTAATAGCCGGATCACTTCTGCTTCTCCGATTAGTGTCTTTGTCTTTTCGCTTGTTGTACAATCAGAAGTTTCCACCTCTTTCTGTCCAAATCTGTCCATGTCTCTGTTATTTGATGCTACGTCTTCATTCTCTGATTCATCCAATTCTGATTCACTTTCCATTATTTGGCTTTGCCTGATGTTTTTCTGACATGTTTGGTTTAGATTGAATTCATCTGCATGTGACTGTGCAGGTCTTATTTCATTTTCATCTTTGTCATTCTGCTTTAATGCGTTTTCCCTGTTTTGGTTCGGCTTGAATTCCTCGCACTGCTTTTCATCTGCATACCCCTGGGAGATTTCACACTGTGGCCTAAATATTTCTTCTTCTGTAGATACTTTATTTTCCGTGCAGTTCGTTGTGATCCCTTCCTCTGCTCCTTGTCTGGACACGGAGAAGACAAACCTCTCCCAATCCTTTGTCCCCTGACTGATTGTCTCGCTAAATGCCATCGCATTGTGTGCTGTACCTGTAACCTCCCCTTCCCTGCTGTATGAAAGACCCTCATCCAGTCTTGCTCCCTGTGAGATCCTATCACCAGCGGTGGCATTCTGAGACTCTGGCATTGCTGTCATGTCTGTTGTTTCCGACTCCCCTGAGCTTGTTACTAAGTCAGCCGTGTGCGGCATGGAGGGCTCATTTCCTCCTATTCCTCCTGCTTCTCCTATTATTCCTTCTCTTTCTCGCTCCCAGATCACAAGCTCGTGACACTCAGTTGAACTGTCAACAGAGCCCTCGGACACGGGCGTTGCCCCTATGAAGCTAAATTCCTGCAGAGTGTCTGTTACAGAGTTCGTCTGTGACCTTTGGGATGCATCTTGTGTCACTGTGTTGTCATCTCTTGGGCTACCGACACATGCCTCTGCTGGCTGTTGGTCTTCGGCGTTTAAGGCGACATTAGCCAGCAATGTCTCACGAGTGTCTGACAGCAGCTGACATGCAGCTGAGGTGGGTGCTTGTAAGATGGTGGGTATATCTGTGCCCACCTGAAATTCATGCTCCTGACTGCTTGCTCCATATTGGGTTTGGGGCTCTTTATCGTTTGGTGGAGACACCGACGCTGCCGTCTGAAGCCACTCTGACTCTGGAACACCAGAATGGTCCTTGCAGCTCGGCCCATTAAGAAATGCCTGCCATACATCGCACACGGAGGTTTCTTTATTAGTGGTATTATCTGTGCCATTGTGAAAGTTCTCCCATATATCATTAAC